>NC_041385.1:138571535-138605928 GCF_002162155.2 Triticum dicoccoides
CCGGGTCAGTTAGCTTTGGTGGTAGCACCTCAGGTTGGTGGATATAAATTCACTAAGGTACTCATGGACGGGGGTAGCAGCATCAATATCCTCTATTATGAGACCATTCGATGCATGGGGTTAAGTGATAAGAATTTCAAGACGTCCAACACTGTTTTTCACGGAGTGGTTCCTGGTAAGTCGGCTTACCTAGTTGGCAAGATTAAACTGGAAGTGGCCTTTGGAGATTATTATGATTCCAGGGCTGAGAAATTGACATTTGAGGTGGTCAAAATCAGGAGTCCATATCATGCTCTGTTTGGGCGGCCGGCTTATGCCAAGTTCATGGCACGGCCCTGTTATGTTTATCTGCAGCTTAAGATGCCAGGTCACAGGGGCACCATCACCATGCATGGAAGTCGAAAGGTAGCCCTGGAATGTGAGGAGGGCGACGCGGCTTATGCTAAGTCTGTTTGTGCAGCAGAGGAACTAAAATTTTATCAAGACAATGTTGACCCGGCGGATATGACCTCTCTAAAGAAGCCAACCACCGAGCATGACCCGGCGATGAAGTTTAAGTCGGCTGCTGAAACTAAGCTTGTAGATTTCAATCCAGGTGATTCATATAAGCAGTTCAGTATTAGTGCCAATTTGGATCCTAAATAGGAAAGCGCGCTCATCGAGTTCATCCGTGAGAACCGGGACATCTTCGCATGGAAACCTTCTCACATGCCGGGTGTACCGAGAGAACTCGCTGAGCACACTCTCAATATTGATCCGAAGTATAAGCCGGTCAGGCAGTTTCTTCGACGGTTCAACGAAGAGAGACGAAAAGCTATTGGAGAGGAAGTCGCCCGGCTCTTAGCGGCTGGGTTTATTGTTGAAGTTTTTCACCCGGAGTGTTTGGCTAAGCCGGTGCTCGTGCGCAAGAAGAACGACACCTGGCGGATGTGTGTGGATTACACACACTTAAATAATGCTTGTCCGGCTAATCCCTTTGCTCTCCCCTATTGATCAAATCATTGATGCTACGGCGGGTTCCGAGCGTTTGAGCTTTTTGGATGCTTACTCTGGTTATCATTAGATCAAAATGGCAGTTAAGTACCAGGAGAAGACGGCTTTCATCACTCCGTTTGGAGCCTTCTATTATGTATCTATGCCATTTGGGCTCAAGAGTGCTCAAACGACATATCAGCAATGTGTACAGAACTGTCTCCATGGTCAAATTGGGCACAATGTTCATGCTTATGTGGATGACATCGTGGTGAAGTCCAGAGAGAAGGAAACCTTGATATCTGACTTGAAAGAGACCTTTAATAATCTCTGGGTTTATAAGATGATGCTTAACCCAGCCAAGTGTGTATTTGGTGTACCTGCAGGCAAGCTCTTGGGTTTTCTGGTCTCAAACAAAGGCATTGAAGCTAATCCAGAGAAGATCAAGGCAATTACCTCTCTGGCTAAACCGGGTATCAATGATGTTCAGTGACTAGCGGGTCATGTTGCTGCTTTAAGCCGGTTCATAAGCCGGCTAGGTGAGAAGGCCCTACCGCTGTATCAGATGATGAAGAAAACGGGCACTTTTGTCTGGAGTGACGCTGCTGATACTGCCTTCGAAGATTTAAAGAGATAGTTGTCTGACCAACCGGTCCTTGCCGCTCCCATTGATAAAGAGCCACTACTGTTATATGTGGTTGCTAATTCATGAGCCGTTAGAGTTGTCATCGTGGTGGAGCGTAAGGAGGCTGGCAACGAGCATCCGGTTCGACGGCCGGTTTACTACATCAGTGAGGTGCTCATTGAGTCTAAACAAAGGTATCCACATTGGCATAAACTTGTTTACGGAGTGTTTATGGCAAGCCAGAAGCTGAAGCAGTACTTCCAAAGTCATCCTATAACTATGGTAAGTTCTACCCCCTTGGGAGACATCATCCAGAATAGGGAGGCCACAGGACGAGTCACCAAGTGGTCTATTGAGCTTGGACCTCATGGTTTGAAGTACATGCCATGTACCACTATTAAGTCTCAAGCCTTGGTGGACTTTATCAATGATTGGACAGAGTTGCAGGCACCGAAGGAGAAACCAGATAACACATATTGGACTATTCACTTTGATGGGTCCAGGCAGTTAGAAGGCTCGAGGGCTGGAGTTGTTTTAACTTCCCCTCGAGGTGACAAATTTTGTTATGTGCTCCAGCTTATGTTTCCTTGCACTAACAATGCAGCTGAGTACGAGGCCTTACTCCATGGTCTCCGGATGGCCAAAGAGATGAATTTGAGCCGGGTAAGGTGCTTGGGCGATTCAGCTCTCATGGCTCAACAGGTGTCAGGCAAGTGCGAATCCAAGGATCCCCTTATGGCGGTTTATCGTCGTGAAGTAGATGCTATGGCTGGGCACTTCAAAGGTTATCAAGTGGAGCACATTGATCGATGGAAGAATGAGGAGGCTGATGCTTTAAGCCGGTTGGGATCTCAGCGTAAGCCGGTGCCGCCTAACACCTTTCTCAACATTTTGCATAATCCTTCTGTCAAGGTACCTACAGAGGAAGAACTAGTAGTACCAGACCCGGAGGAATAGCTGGTGGTAGCTCTCCACTTTATCTTGGATTGGACAGTGCCATACTTGGCCTATATGACCCGGGGAGAGTTGCCTGAGGACGAGACCTTGGCGAGACAAATCATCAGGCGGTCCAAAACTATGACGATTGTTCATGGCGAGTTACATCACCGCAGTGTCACTGGGGCGTTTCAACGTTGTGTGTCGCATGTGGAGGGTCAAGAGATACTTCGTGGGATCCATGAAGGAGATTGTGGTCATCATGCCGGTTCAAAATATCTTGTGGCCAAGGCTTTCCGTCATCGTTTCTATTGGCTGACGGCTCATGCTGATGCGGAGGATCTAGTCAGCAAATGTGACGGATATCAGAAATTCTCACGACGAGCTCATCTGCCGGCTCAAGAGTTGAGGATGATTCCAATTACTTGACCATTTGTAGTCTGGGGGCTTGACATGGTTGGACCTTTCAAGAGGTCTAAGGATAAAAAGACACACCTCCTGGTGGCAGTGGATAAGTTTACAAAGTGGGTTGAGGCAGAGACGGTCAGTAAGTGTGATGCAGCCATGGCGGTTCAGTTCATGAAAAAGGTGATTTTTCATTTTGGTTTCCCACATAACATCATAACTGATAATGGCACTAATCTCTCCAATGGTGCCATGGAAGAGTTCTGTCAATGAGAACATATTCGGCTTGATGTTTCGGCTGTTGCTCATCCTCAGTCCAATGGTCAAGCAGAAAGAGCTAATCAGGAGATCCTGAAGGATATCAAACCCCGGCACTTGGTCCCATTACAGCGGACTCCGGGTTGTTGGGTGGAGGAGTTACCCTCTGTACTGTGGAGCATCAACACTATGCATAACAGATCTACAGGTTACACACCTTTCTTCATGGTATACGGAGCAGAGGCAGTCCTGCCAAGTGACATCCGGCACGACACACCCCGCGTGGCGGCTTATGTTGTGGTTGATAACGAAAAAGCTCGTCAGGATGCACTTGACTTGTTGGATGAGGAGCGAGACTTGGCAATAGCCCGCTCGGTGATTTACCAGCAAGACCTGCGCCGTTATCATAGCCGCCGGGTGAGAAGAAGAGCCTTTCAGGAAGGCGACTTAGTGCTCCGGCTCATCCAGGATCAGTCTGATATGCACAAGCTATCCCCACGTTGGGAAGGACCCTTTATGGTCAGCAAGAATCTGAATAATGGGTCATACTACCTCATCGATATTCGAGAGCACAAAGACTCACGTAAGTCGGAAGAGGAGACCTGCCGGCCGTGGAATATCGCTCATCCCGGCCTTACTATACTTGAGCCACCGGCTCTCAAGATTTATATATTTTGACGATGTATATATTATATAAAGCAATACAGCAGGACCTCTGTCCTTTTTACCCTCAAAGGTTTATATGTCTTCTTTATCAGGTGGTGGAAACAACCAACTGGGAGCGGATCATATCTGAATCCGGCTTTCCCTTTGGTCTGGCTTATGATCATATCTGAATCTAGCCATGATCACTTGTGGGCTTCCTATTCAAACATAGGTCATATTCGAACCAAAGAGAACATAGTTGTCGATACCCACTTGATCGGCATACTGCCAAACCCACTTGGGGGCTTCTTGATCATATTTGAATCATAGCTTAACCCCTTTGGGTCAGACGTGGATCGTATTCGAATCAGCATCATTAAACAACTCTTATGGTCACTTGGGGGCTTCCTGTTCAAACATAGGTTGTATTCGAACCAAAGAGAACGTAGCTGTCGATACCCACTTGATCGGCATCGCCAAAGCCACTGGGGGCTATATGATCGTATTCGAATCTTAGCTTAACCCCTTTGGAACGGTTCACTGATCATATTTGAATCAGAGGCATTTTAAATTTTGTTTATTATTCATCATACTTTGTAAGTATAAATACTTGACTATCGTGAGGCCTTTCTCGAAAGTACTATGGGGTTCTCGTTCCACCAGATTAATATTGGTCACTTTAGTTGTTAAGGGCCAGGTGAACATCATATGTGCCAACTTTCAGAGTTAAACTTACCCTCATGATTTAGGTCACATAAACCGGCGTGATTACCAAAAGGATCGCAGGTATGCTATTGTGATTATGTTTAACAAATATAATCATAAACCGGCCTTTATATGATGTTTTGGTTCGCACTTCGGGTTATCAATATCTCATGTGATCCCCGGTGCGATAAATCGCCAAGGGAATTTTGCTTGTTTTATATGTAGGATAAGGCAAGCAAATTTTTAACATCAAGGAAATAAAAGATCAACATAAGCTGGAAGTATATAGCGATGGGGCTTTTGAAAGTATTAAGCACCATAAACATGCGCGAAGGCATGACAAAAATTGAGAGGTTTTTCTACCCTATTACAAGACTCCCCGAGTCTGAATAGTGAAGCATTGTTTTCGCGCAGTCATAAACGCCTGGCGGTTCACTCCATTGGTTGGCTTGAAGATTCCGGGTTATCCTTCTCCGCTTCTCCGTCGGCTGCCCTGTCCTGGAAGGTTGACGAGGCCTAGTCAATGCCAGTCAAGGCTTCAAACTCAGCTTCATCATCTATTAAACTGACTGGGTCCACTTTAGGGGCAAAGGTATGCTTACGAGTTGGAGGGATCAGTTTGACTTCATCATAGTGAGGTGTTGGAACTCTCCGGTTCTCACTATCATAGCCCGGCTGATACTTGGTAAGATCAGTATCGTTCCCAATAAGAGTAGCCACGGGGCATATATCTTTGACACAGGCGGTAAAATCCTGCTAATCAAATACGGTCCCATCCTCTTTTAGACTTGGGTATCCAAGAGCGAGGTCGGCCGGGTCTAGTTCTGGAATCCATGCTTTCGCCCGGCTCAACGTGGCTATGGCCCCGGCTCTTGCGGACGCCCGCCTTAGATCTTGGACCCGTTGAGGTAGCACAGCAAGCCACTTCAGCACGTCTTGCAGGAGGTGAGGAATGTCATTTGATAAAGCTACAATGGCCAAAGCACGTTGTGACCCGGTGTAAAGTTGTTCCACGAGAGTATAAACTGCCTTCAGCTTGATCAACATGTTCTGCTAGAGGTTTGTGCTCCTGGGGCCTGCATTATTAAACATAAGGTGAGCCAGAGGTGACAATTGAAGTAATCATTGAAAGAAGGTTTGCAAAGTTTAAAGTTTATATGAGTAACTTACCAAAGATTGTTGAGACCATTTGAGATATCTGGTGCTTTAAGACGGACAGCTTCGCTATTGCTTCTGCAAGCAATGCCTCTGCCGTCTCGGCCCGGGTCACCAGTGAGGCCTTTTCATCAGCCCAGATTTTCTTCTCCGCCTCAAAATTCTTCTTCAACTTCTCTTGTTCAGAGACGCTGAATTCAAATTTGGAGTTGGCCTTTTGAATTTCAAGTTCTTGAGCTGTCAAATGGCTCTTCAGGTCAGCAATCTCCGACTCAAATTGACTTATGGTGGCCTGCATTGATGCCGGGTTATAGTCAGTATCATGGTAAGATAACATTAAGTCCCAAGCACTTTGCAAGCAAAGATACTTGACACTAGGGGGCTAATGTATGCTGAAGAATTTTAACTTACAATGCCGGTTCATGGAAATCAAGTCCCAAGCACTTTGCAAGCAAAGATACTTGACACTTGGGGGCTAATGTGTATCGCAAGTTCAAGGTATCATGTTACAACCGGGTACATATCTTTTTTCTAAATCGGACAAAGCAGTGCTAAGCATTTTTATAAGTTTACAACATATTTATTCATAAGCAATAGACTTGGGGGCTGATACAGTAAGTATGATTAAGAAAAGTAGCATAAGTTATACCTCAGATTTTTGCTGTATTTGCTTCACCATGTCAATTTCCAGGTCACGGCTGCTGTGTACTTCATTGAGATAGCCAGAGACTATCTCTCCAATGCTCAAATGAGTATAGTCAGCAATGTATAGCTTGGCCTTTCGGCGTTCCAGAAGCTCCTCCTTAGCAGAGCACTTGGCAAGGACAGTGGGCCGCCCCGGCCAACAAACTGAGCCTTGAGAATCTCAACTTCCGGATCAATTGTCTTGTCTAGGCTAGGAGCTTCCGGGTTATCAGAGCTGTTGAGAGTATCTTCGGCGGGTGGATCAGAGGTTGGTGCTGGAATGTTATAGGCTGGTTCAGGCGGCGGCTGTTGGGTAGAGCTGTCAGGAGCAGCCGTACCAAGCTCCGGTTCAGTTGCGACCGGGTCTTGGGATGGCTTACCCTTTTTTGCCCTCTTACTGGGTTTCACTTGCACGCTGTGGACAAAGGCAGAAGGATGAGTACAAAAGCATGGGTAAGGTAAAGCATAAGGTAAACAAAATTACATTACCCGGGGGTAGTTTTGAAAGCCGACATGTTAGATTGCATAGACTCGCCGGAGGAAGGAGAGGTATCCTGATAATTGGAGTCAGATGAATTGAGAGGTTGACGATTTAAACCCGCCAAAGGTAAAACAGAATGTAAATCAGAGTTAACCTCAGTCCGATGCTTCTTGGTCACGTCAGGTAAGCCAGAGGAGAGCTCTATATCCTTACTGGTCCGGGTCTGCCTCCGGCTTTCAAATTGATGTTGCTTCAAAAGAAATTGAGGATCTTGGTAAGCCAAAGGATGTGAAAATCTTACTTTCCGGGTTACTCTTCGAATTTTCGGACGTGGCGGGGGCTCGGAGTCGGAGGAGATAATAGTTACCTCTTCCTCGACGGCTTGGCTGTTCCCCGTGTCTTCCTGAAAAGATTTAATGTCAGTAAGGTGATGATAAAGAGTAAAGGGAGTTGAAAGTTACCTCTTCTTCATCATCATCGGTATCATCAAGTTTAAACATATCTCAAGTGCTTGGCTCCCTTTTCTTCGAAGTTCCAGTCTTGGCGGTTTTCCTTTCGGCTCTTTTTGCCGCTCTGGCTTGTTTGCCGCCTCATGGTCATACTTGACCTTCCAGAAGTTGTCATCGGCCTGTGAAAAAAGATAAGGGGTTATGAGTAAAAGCAAGGTGTAATATAGTAAAGAAGTATGCATTGAGGTTGATGACACACTGCGGGGCCGGGTTCTTCTTGCAGAAAGGAAGTAAGCCAAAGGCATTACTAGTCACCGTGCCCTCTTTCAACAACGTTTGGGTCGTAGCCTCCACCACATCATCTGGTAAGTCGCCGGGACTATGACGCAGTGGGTCATTCTTCTTGCCTGAGTAAGTGCACATTAAGCCGGGGCGGCAGCTTAACGGAAGCACTCGCCAACTGACCCAGACTCGGACCAAGTCGATGCCGTCTAAGCCATTTCCCAAAAGAGCTTTGATTTTTCTAATGGTGGTAGCGAGTGGCAGACGTTCAACAACAGTCAGTTTATCCGGCAGCGGGTGGTTGGATTCAAGGCGCAAGGCGCGGAAGCCGGGCAGAGGATTTTCGTCAGCCGGAGAAGTGTGCTGGCAGTAGAACCATGTCTGATTCCAATCCTTTGGATGGCTCGGCAGTTCTGCATAAGGAAAAAGGCAGTCTCTCCGCCGCTGAATCGAGATTCCACCAAGTTCAAGACTGGGCCCGTTGGCATGTTCATTCTGCCGGTTTAAATAAGATAGCTCTCTGAACAAAAGTAGATTGGGCTCTTCTCCCAGGTACACTTTGTAGAAAACTTGGAAGTTGCAGATATTTGACACGGAGTTGGGTCCAATCTCTTGAGGTCTGAGGTCAAAGAAATGCAAAACATCCATGAAGAATTTTGAACCGAGTGGAGCAAATCCCCGTCTCATATGATCCGTAAAAACTATCACCTCCCGTTCTTTGGGCTGAGGTTTCTCCTCAGACGGGTCAGGGGCACGATAAAACATGACCTGCTTCTTGGGCAGGTGACCAGACTTCACAAATTCAGACAATTTTCTTTCTGTGACAATGGATTGGACCCAATTACAGGTCACAGGAGCCTGGGGAGCCTTAGGTGCCATGGTGTAAGTGGAAGCCTATGACAAAATAAGAAGCTCCGGTTCAACTTTAATCCGGAAGGAAAATATTTTTAAGTTTATTCAGAATGGCGGCTTAAGACAGGGCCTAATGACATATAGGTAACTACGCAATGATACTTAAGCCGCTACAGGTATCAGGGGCAGTTAAATTTTCTTAAAATTGTCGGAAGCAAGCAAGACTGACGATCGGTGTTTTTCATAAACTGGGTACATAGATTACCATGGTTAAACAAATTTGACAGAGGCAGTTTTTTGACTAAGTGTGGAACAAACAAGTTTCACAAGTTTCAGCTATTCTTTTGGATCAAACAAATGCTCTAAAAAGAAAAAATTCTAGATCTAAAAACCATTACAGAGAAATTCATATACTCGAAGGAGGCCTTTAAACAAGGGAAGTGAGATCTGTTTCCGTTCAAGATGGATGCGGAACAGCTACTACAGTAGTTCTAGCTATCTAAAGATCAAAAAGGAGCACGGGAAAGGAAAAATATCAAGGGTTCGCCGTGGGCAGCGAAGAACACCGACGAACTCGAAGAAGCTCCAATGAAAATCTAAGAAAGAGAAAGAAGGGAACTTACGGATGTGGATGGGCTACGGAGGTTCACCATTGATTTCTGGTCAGATTCGGGTTGATGCAGCGGCCTGAGTTGGTGAAGACAAGGAGCTCGACAACGGCGGCGGTGGAGCTCGGGTGGCAGAGATGCAGCAAGAGGAAGAGGATGAACGAAAGGAGGGAGAATGTAAGATCTAGGTCGTGTCTATTTATAAGGGAAGACCGACTGAGACGGCGCGAGAAACGAGGAGACCAAACATTATTATCCAGCGGCCCCGACGCCTCGGTTTTTGGAACGGTCAGTAAAAACAAAGATCCATTGGAGGATATGTTGGAGTAAAATATGAATTTAAGTAAAGATGACGTCACGGCGGGTTAACGCGGATCCAGAAGATGACGTCATGACGGGTTAAAAACCTTTGCACAGGCAGAAGGCAGAAGGTTTATTTCTTAAGGTATTTTAAGACTGACATGAATCGGTTCAAATTAATCTGGGGCCTAATATTGGGGATATAAATATTTGTGTAAGCCGCCCAGGAGGGGCCGGGTTACGCAAAGAAGACTCACCAGAAAGAAGCCCAAGACCAAGCCTGAAGATGGTGGTTCAATAAAGGGTCTAAGGCCCACAGGCGGCTTAAGGCCCATAGTGGTAAACCGCCATGATGACATGACTTGCAACATAAGGTAGAATTAACTAGTCACCGAGCCGGACACTGTCTATGAGCCGACCGAGACTCTGTAGGCCGCAGGGCGTCCACCCGTATATATATGGGGACGACCCGCTGGCGGTTTAGGGCAAGAAACATCTCATCGAGAACCGGGCAAAGCGTATCTCGCTCCCTGGTTATCGAAACCTCAAGCAATACCAACCCAACTAGATGTAGGCCTTACCTTCACCGTAATCAGCCGAACTAGTATAACTCTCTCATGTCCTTTGTCCCAATTAATCCCTTTAAGCTTCCTAGTTGCGATGGCTCCACGACTAAGTCCTTGCAAGAGGACATCTGCCGTGACAATTCCATGACACCTTACATAAAAGTTGTGTTCATCAGTATCATGCATCAATGAATTTGGAAGTGCGAATTTCATTGCTTTTTCTAGTGTGTCTATTTGACAAGGCAAAATCTAAATGGATGAAGGCACGAAATGAAGGTGGTCCTCTGGAGCAACCAAAAAAGATGATCTCTGCAGATTCTCCTACTACTCCTACTACAGTGCAAGTTCCAAAACTCATCTCCCCCACTCCATAGCCCCAGGTGCTTGCTCTAACATGTCAGTGTGATATCTGGTTGCCTAGCTTGTATTGCTCCTAATTTGTTAAATTGCATCTCCTTAGCTTACACATTATACATGGGAATATGACATGCCTTCCTGTACATACTACATCTGACTATCACACCTTGTTCTTACATCAAACTAATGTTCTTGTGTACCTGCATCTATCATTTATGATGAGATAGTCACGCCCGTGGGTTAGTATGAGATGCGCTACTCTTATAAAGAGTGCAGTTTCATCATCCCCACATGAATCTCAAGAAACAGCAAGCCTAAATGAAGATATTGAACGTAGCTCTGTACTTGAATACCGCATTTACCCTACACCAACATCGCGGGTGCTTGATCTAACTTCGTAGTGTGATATGTGGGTGCATGTTGCATATGGTGTCTAGTTAGTAATGCTTCTAATTAGGGTAAATTGCATCTGATTAGTTTACACATTATACCTATGAATTTGACATGCCTTCCTATTTTTGGTACATACTACATCTATCTGTTAACCATGTTCTTACATGAAACTACCTCTCTTATGTATCCTGCATTAATCACTTATGATGAGATACCTTTATTCGTTGCATATTGCATATGATTTCTAGCCTATTGCCATGTATTGCTTATAATTTGGTCAAATACATTTATGAGGCCACCCTTTTAATCTGACGGAGTGATATTTGTTTCATCTTTCATGTGGTTTCTAGCTTGCATTGCTTCGAACTAGTTCAAACACCCTGTGCTTAGTTTACACTTTATACATCATACATGTCAATATGTCATGCCGTCCTATTTTTCATACATATTCCATCCTCCTATCATGCGGCTTCCTTACATGAAAGTACTGTTCGTCAGTATCATGCATGAATGAGTTCTAAAGAGCAAATTTTATTCCTTTTTCTTGTGGGTTTGACTTGACAATGCAAAATCAAAAAAAGAGGAAGGAAAAGAGTAAGGAAGGCGATGATGGTGGTCCTCTGGAGCAACATAAATGGAGCATCTGTACGGATTCTCCTTGTACTGCTAGTGCATTACAAGTTTCAAGTCTCCGCTCCCCTACTCCACCATCCAAGGTGCTTTCTCTAACATGGCAGTGTGATATCTGGTTGCATGTTGCATATGGTGTCTAGCTTGTATTGCTTCTAATTAGGGTAAACTACATCTGCTTAGCTTACACATGACACGTGTGAATATGACACGCCTTTCTGTTTTTGGTACATACTATATCTATCTATCACACCATGTTCTTACATGAAACTTCTCTTCTTGTGTATCCTGCATCAGTCACTTATGATGGGACGCCTTTAAGTTGGCAGTGTGATATTGGTTTGCGTCTTGAATATGATTTCTAGCATGTAGTGCTAGTTTGATGAACGCCACCTATGACAAGACAGTTTTAACTTGGCAGAGTGATATTGATTGCACCTTCCATATGGTGTCTAGCTTGTAGTGCTTCTAATTTGTTAAAGTGTCTTCTGATAAGTTACCACATCATAGGTGTGAATATGTCAAGTCATCCAGTTTTTCGTACATATTCCATCCTCGTATCATGACTTTTCCTTTCATCAGAGTAGTGTTCGTCAGTATCATGTATAAATGAGTCTTGATGATCAAATTTTATTCCTTTTTCTTGTCGTTTTGACCTCACAATGCAAAATCGGTAAAGCGGAAGGAAATTGGTACGGCAGTTGATGATGGTGGTCCTTTGGAGCAACTGAAATGGATGTTCTCTATAGATTCTACTCCGCCATCCTCCCAACACGATTCACAAGACAACACAAGGCTAGACAGTCAATGTAGTTGTGTAGATGATGGGCACATCTCCCCTACTCCACCATCACAGGTGTTTTCTCTAACTTGGCACTATTATATGTGGTTGCATGTTGCATATGATGTCTAGCTTGTATTGCTTCTTACTTTACACATAATGCCTGTGAATATGACATGTGTTACTATTTCTAGAACATACTATATCTAATCACACCATGTTCTTACATTAGACTACTATTCTTGCATATCCCGCATTAGCCATTTAGGATAAGGCACCTTTAAGTCGCCAATGTGATATTGGTTGCGTCCTGCATATGATTTCTAGCATGTACTGCTTCTAATTTGTTGAAACACGAGACAGTTTGAACTTGGCAGGGTGATATTGGTTGCATATTTCATATGGTGTCTAGCTTGCAGTGCTTCTAATTTGTTGAAATGCCTTCTTCTTGGTTACCACATCATAGGTGTGAATATATCATGCCGTCCTATTTTTCATACACATTACATCCTCGTATCATGTGTTTGCCTTTCATCTGAGTAGTGTTCGTTAGTATCATGCATGAATGACTTCTGAAGAGCGAATTTTATTCCTTCTTATTATCGGTTTGACTTCACAATGCAAAATCAATACAGCTGAAGGAAATTAGTACGACAGTTGATGATGGTGGTCCTTTGGAGCAACTCAAACAGAGGGCCTCTACAGATTCTACTCCAACATCCTCCCAACAAGATTCGCAAGAAAACACAAGGTTGGACAATCAATGTAGCTGTGTACATGATGAGCACATCTCCCCTACTCCACCATCACAGGTGCTTGCTCTAACTTGGAACTATTATATGTGGTTGCGTGTTCTGTATGATATCTAGTTTGTATTGCTTCTGATTTTTTTTGAATTGCATCTGCGTAGCTTACAACTTATACCTGCAACAATCACTTACCCATAAGACACATTTAACTTGGGAGTGTGATGTAGGTTGCATCTTGCATTGTCTTTTAGCTTGTACTGCTTCTAATTTCTTGAAATGGCACTTACGACGAGACACTTTTTACCTGACAGAGTGATATTGGTTGCATGTTCATATGGTGCCTAGCTTTCATTTCTTCTAATTTCGTAAATGCCTTCTGTATACTGTTTTTCATACATATTCCTTCTCCTATCATACCTGTGAATATCTAATGTTGTCTTTTTTGTATATATTCCATCCTCCTATCCCGGTCTTGCCTTACATCAAATTAGTGTTCGTCTGTATCATGTATCAACCAGTTATGCAGAGCTAATTTTATTCATCTTCTTGTGGTTTTGACTTCATATGGAAATATCAGAAAAGAGGAAGGAAAAGAGTAAGTTAGGGTATGTATGTGGTCCTCTAGACCGACACAAACAGACTCTTGATTTTCCACTGCTACTGCTAATGCACCTCAAGTCCCAAGTCTACATGATGAGTTCATCTCCCGTACTCCACCATCACAGGTGCTTGCTCTAAGTTGACATTGTGATAATTGGTTTCATGTTGCATATGTTGTCTAGCCTGTATTTCTTCTATTTTGATTAAATTACACCTGCCGACTATATATGTTATGCATGTGCATATGACATGCCTTTCTGTGTCTAGAATACACTGTATATCTATCTATCATACAATGTTCTTACATCAAAGTACTGTTGTTGTGTATCCCGCATCAGTCACTCATCATTGGACGCTTTTAACATGGTAGTTTGATAGTGGTTGCATCTTGAATTGTTCTCTAGGTTGTACTGCTTCTAATTTTTCGAAATGCAACTTATGACAAGACACTTTTAACTTGGTAAAGTGATATTGGTTGCATCTTTCATATGGTGTCTAGCTTGCATTACTTCTATTTTCTTGAAAATCCTTCTACTTAGTTTACACATCGTAGCTGTGAATATGTCATGCCGTCCTATTTCTTCTTACATATTCCATCCTCATACGGTTGTCTTACATCAAAGTATTGCTTGTTTGTATCATGCATAAATGAGTTTTGAAGAGCGATTTTATTCTTTTGTGTTGTGGGTATGGCTTTACATGGCAAAGTCAATAAAGAGCAAGGAAAAGAATATAGTAGGGAATGGTCTTACTCGTCGGGTGCAATGGAAAAGGATCTTTTGTCGATATTCTGGTGGTACTTTCGAAGGTCCAACTCTACCGGTTAAATCTAGAAACACAGTATCACCTGCTCCACCAGTTGTAGCATCCGCTTCAACTGTACTGGCATCTCAATGAGTTACTAGTTCGTTTGCCCTGCAACTGTCTAGTTCCCAAGGTGCCTTCACACCTAACACTACTTTCGAAGCATTGGTGACACAACAGGACTTGGCAAGATCAGATGAACCTCATGAGAATCAACACCAAGACGGTACCTGATCGAGTCAAGTTGGAGTTGCATGCTCCTTTATATGTACTCTCACAGTTTGATGTGCACTAACACTTCCCATATTCGTTGTTGAACTAGCACCACGACGGAAGCGGAAATAGACATCAGGGATAATGCTTGACAGATAAACAAAATCTAAAGGAGGAAGAATGGAGATCCATTTTGAGACAGGTTTAAATAGGCCACATGATGCTACAGAGTCAACCAAGTTAGTATCAGAGGGAGCCGTTGCTGTTAGGTGTCATGCACGTATCCGCTCAACGTGGATCCAGTACAGGAATGAGAAGACGATACCGAGTTGACCACCTTACTTGACCATTTATCCATAATAAATGTTATTCATCACAATTTATAATATTGTCTTGCTCTGTCCCATACTTTCTAGCTTCCTCCTAATAAGACTCGCATTGTTTTTTCAACATATGAGGTTCAAGTTGGATCCGAAAGATGATGCAACTAAACAACCATGCACTCATGTTTTTAATCTGCTCGGCGACAGTATCGGTATCACCTTAGAAAAATTCACTTTGAAGGCAAGCCTAACAATGAAATCGCCCAAACATCTCAAGTGGGAATATATTACAGATGAAGACTGAATAGCCCTTGTTAAACACTGGTCTGATCCAAAGAATCAGTAGGGTATATGTATTTGATCAGATCACATATTGAACTTGTATTTACGTATGTGCCTTACAAGTGTATCTTATTCTAGGCTAACTGTTTGAAGAACAAGACCAACCGTTCTAAAGTGAAATTCCAACAGACAACAGGGTCTCATAGCTATATTGCACACTTTGAGTGTCTTGTAAGTAGCTGTTACTTCCTTCTTTTTTCTGTGCCATATTATCATATCTATATTGACTTGTTCCAAGTACAGAGGAAAGCCCACATGGAACAAAAAGAAACTGAACCGGATGTAGTGCAAATCTTCAAGGATTGCCACACCAGCAAGATGAAGTGCATGAGCACACCAGTTCAAGCCGCTATTGTAAGTCGTTACTCCTACTACCTTTGAATTGCTTGTTACTATGATGTGTTCACTTAAACGCTTGGTTTAAAACCAATGTCAGTTACTCTATTCACTTTTATACACAATTGTCTTAACGTATCATTTCACCTTACACAGTTTAAAATAGAGGAAGGATATTTGTTTGGTCTTAATCTATAATCTAGTTGTGATGTTCAGGTTCCCACACAATGATACAATAGCCTGTTTGTTTGATATCTTTTTGCCCATGATATGAATGATGTCATACTATGTTCATCCTACTTTAAACCATGTCTCTCTATCCTTACATGTCAACGAATGTGAGGAAATAGACAATACAGTAGGCATGATGCAAGGATATACGTTCCGAAAGTGATTTTATTATGTAGTTGGCACTACAATACATGCTAATGTATTACAGTAGTTCACCAAAATAAGTTATGTATAAACGTGAAACCTACTTTGTTTTTTTTTCATTACTAACTTAGCTGGTACACTAATTGTCGGTGTACTAGAATAGGGGTACCCTAGTACCCCGAACTGGTGCACGGGCAGTTGCAGCGCCCCGCGGCAAGGGCTTGCCGGGTGACTGCCAGGATCCTCCTTGGCTCCTTTAGAGCCCTTCAAGAACAAGGTATTTAAGCTCAAGAGACAAGGCCCCGGCAAGAGGAGCTTGCCGGGAAGGCCAACCAAGGCACCTCAAGGCTCGGCGAGCGACAAGCTTCCGGGCCCGACAAGACAACGGCCGCGGCAAGGCGCTTGCCGCGGCAGGCGGCCACTCTGCGCCCGCGCTCCAGCGCATCCACCAACGTGTCGCCCTGAGAGATTTTCCAGGCACGCGTGGCGGGAGGCTGTGCAGCCAGGGGTGCGCAGTGGCATGCGACGCTGACAAGATCGCCATCATGGCGAACGGAGGCGTCCCTGGCGGTACTTTTCCTGCACTGTTTGGGCGACGCAGACGGGCATTTAATGCCCTTGTCCCCTGCCGTCAGGGTTAGGTAGGAAACACTGTACACGTGACTGTACCAACCACCTCACTTTTTACATTTGTACCCTTCTCTGCGTTGCCACCTGTCGGTGACCCCTTTAACGTATAAAAGGAGGCCCATGCGCAACGTAGGGGAGGCTCGACTCTTTCATAAGCCAGAAAAACACTTAGCTCGTTCTAGAGCAAGAACATAATAGAATCAGACAAGCAGCAGTAGGAGTGTTATCTCTCCGGAGAGCTCCGAAGCTGGGTAAACTGCTCGTGTGCTCCGCCTCAATCTGCTCTTCGTGCGATCTCCGCCCCCCGCCGAACCGAAAGGGGCTCCGGTCCCATAGGTGTTTGTGGATCAGTTTCCCCCGACACTAATCTACAAGTTCAAACTTCCAGCAAGCTATGGAACAAATGATTGAATAGCCACAACCACCTGAAGGTGACGAGGCTACCATAGGCACAATGTCACCTCTTGTTGTGGTGCGTCAGTATCTCTCCACTAACAGTGCAAAAAGCACCTTCCCGCGTAATTCTGGGTTGGTTGTCAAGGTAACCTCAACCAAATTGCCTACTGAACAAAATCTTCCAGCTAGACAGAGTGATATATCTATGCTCTAGACTCAAGTACAATCCCTAATGGACGTCATTTCGGAAACAAGAATAGTGGTTGACAAATGTTGTCAAGATATGCATGGTTTTGAAACCGGGCTATCAGACATTTGCTTCGTTGTTCAAGAGCAATGGTGGAAAAAAGGGGATGATCATGCTGCTCCATCAGATTCTACAGCCTGAAACATTAGCACTCAGGTCAAATGATCTGTGCTTCTATACATCTGATGGTGCTTTTATCTGCAAGGACTATAAACTTTATGCCAACAGGCCTTTTGTTGTATGGCTGGAATTTATTTAGTTGTGATACAACATTTATCGTGCTGCTAAAGGCTGTAGAAATTACGATCCTATTTTTGTATAGTGTAGGTTTATCTTAGTAATGTATTCGGCCGAAAGCTTCATAGGAGCCCAACGTGCCAACATCCGTTAGGCCCATTCAAATTGGGATAAAAACGATTATGGCCGTAATTTGCATGTAGCCCACTAAAAATATCTGGACCTAAATCAGCATAAGCTTTCATTTGGTAGGCCTATGCACCTAGTGGGACTTTAACAGGCCTAAACATAATTTTGGCCGTCAGATCAAAAGGCCGTTAACATGTGTAAATGTCTCGAGCCCATAAATAACATGGGCCTTTAGTAGGCGGAAAGTGAGATTGGGCCCTGATTTGCCAAATAACCCACTGGACATTAGCAGGCCGAAACGTATCTCAACTCATATAGGCCCATTTACAATGAAGATCGTTCACAGGCCGAAATTCAGACAGGTCGTAAATGCACCGACCTACTACATGAGCCTTTAACAGGTCGGAAGTTCGGTTGGGCTTGACTAGTATCAGTTTTATATGGATTTCGTCCGATGTTAACAGGCCAAAAGTCACAACAGGCTCGAAGTGCACCAAATCTATAGTGGGCCTCTAACAGGCCAAATGACACAACATGCTGGAAGTGGCCCAAATCACAGTGGCCTCTAACAGGCTGAATGTCACAACAGGCTGGATGTGTCCCAAATCTACAATGGTCCTCTAACAGGCCGAATGTCAGAGATGGTCGAATATGACACAAATCCTTGATGGTCGTTTATGGCCTGAAAGTTTCAATTGCCAAAAAATGGGCCCAAATGAAGCAGGACCTTTAACAGGCCGGAAACACACAAGGCCATAATTCTGCCCAAATACTTAGCGGACTATTAATGGGCCAGAAGTGACCACGGTCTACGATGATGACATGTTTAGACCGGGCCATTAACGGGTTGATCTGACAAAAGCAATATGGGCCTTAACTGCAAATGAGCTATCTGCAAGCAGGTCGTTAATGGGCCAGCCCGCTAATTTTCACTGGGCTAGCCTTTTTAACCTAAATGGGCCGTTGTTGGGCTTTGCCACGTGTCGACGTATCATAGGCGCCTCCTGTCCATTGGGCGGTTGACATCTTTCCTTTTTGGGTGCTGACACGTGGTTTCTATAACCATTGATAATTTTACACGTGGAAAATCCTTATTGGTCGGGGCTGTTACCGGGTTATCAGATCCAAAACTGGACCCGATAGCTTAAAGGCGACCCGTTACGGTGGATGCCACGTGTCGGTCACCATTGACGAAAGCACTTCTATGACGCGTGATTTATCGTCATGGAAGTGGACACTTCCGTGATGATAATTTTGGTAATGTCATGGAACACTTCTACGACACCACGTATATGACTATCTTGATTTTGTCATAAAATTGTCATGGATGTACATGCATGACAAAAAACGTGACCTACTGTGACAAACACGTATCATCACAGAAGTGTAATTTTTTTGTAGTGATGTTACTTGCCCGAGATTCAATCGTCGGTATCTTCATACCTAGTTCAATCTCGATACCGGAAAGTCTCTTTACTCGTTCCATAATGCATCATCCCGCAACTAACTCATTAGTCACATTGCTTGCAAGGCTTCTTATGATGTGCATTACCGAGAGGGCCCAGAGATACCTCTTCGATACTCGGAGTGACAAATCCTAATCTCGATCTATTGGAACCCAACAAACACCTTCAGAGATACCTGTAGAGCATCTTTATAATCACCCAATTACGCCGTGACGTTTGATAGCACACAAGGTATTCCTCCGGTGTCTGGGAGTTGCATAATCTTATAGTCGGAGGTATATGTATTTGACATGAAGAAAGTTGTAGCAATAAAACTGAACGACCATTATGCTAAGCTAACGGATGGGTCTTGTCCATCACATCATTCTTCTAGTGATGTGATCCCATTCATCACATGACAACACATCACTACTAGGGAAAATGTTATACACAACATCTTATCAGTAGCGCTGGACAAAATCATGCGTTACTCCTACTTAGTAGCAACGCGTATGAACAAACCGTGCTACTGCTATAACTTTAGCAGTAGCGCGTGCCGGCAAAAAGCGCTGCTACTGTGTCTGAACTGGGCGCACATGGCTAGACCAACTTAGCATTAGCGCATATCAACGACCAGCGCTACTGCTATTCTCCTTAGCTATAGCGCTTTTATCTTACCCGCGCTACTACTAACCCTACCTTATCCCCCCACGCGGCCGAACCTCTCTCTCTCACTCAGTCTCCCTCTCAGTCACTCTCACTCATGCCGATATCCATCCTCCATCGTCGCCGCTGTCGTTGTCCGTCCACCACCGAGGTACTCCCTCCTTTTGTTCCTCCTCCTCCCACCGCGCCCTCCTCCCTCCTCCTCCCACTGTGCCCTCCTCCTTCCACCTCCGGCCGCCCCCTCCTCCCTCCTCCGCCGACAGCCTGATGACCCACAAGTATAGGGGATCTATCGTAGTCCTTTCGATAAGTAAGAGTGTCGAACCCAACGAGGAGCAGAAGGAAATGATAAGCGGTTTTCAGCAAGGTATTCTCTGCAAGTACTGAAATAAGTAGTAACAGATAGTTTTATGATAGGATAAATTGTAATGAGTAACAAGTAACAAAAGTAAATAAAATGCAGCAAGGTGGACCAATCCTATTTATAGCAAAGGACAAGCCTGGACAAACTCTTATAATAGGAAAAGCGCTCCCGAGGACACATGGGAATATCGTCAAGCTAGTTTTCATCACGCTCATATGATTCATGATCAGTACTTTGATAATTTGATATGTGGGTGGACCGGTGCTTGGGTACTGCCCTTACTTGGACAAGCATCCCACTTATGATTAACCTCTATTGCAAGCATCCGCAACTACAACAAAAGTATTAAGGTAAACCTAACCATAGCATGAAACATATGGATCCAAATCAGCCCCTTACGAAGCAACGCATAAACTAGGGTTTAAGCTTCTATCACTCTAGCAACCCATCATCTACTTATTACTTCCCAATGCCTTCCTCTAGGCCCAAATAATGGTGAAGTGTTATGTAATCGACGTTCACATAACACCACTAGAGGTTAGACAACATACATCTTCTCAAAATATCAAAATGAATACCAAATTCACATGACTACTAATAGCAAGACTTCTCCCTTGTCCTCAGGAACAAACGTAACTACTCACAAAGCATATTCATGTTCATAATCAGAGGGGTAATAATATGCATATAGGATCTAAACATATGATCTTCCACCAAATAAACCAACTAGCATCAACTACAAGGAGTAATCAACACTACTAGCAACCTACTAGCACCAATCCCGGACTTGGAGACAAGAATTGGATTCAAGAGATGAACTAGGGTTTGGAGATGAGATGGTGCTGGTGAAGATGTTGATGGAGATTGCCCTCTCCCGATGAGAGGAGCGTTGGTGATGACGATGGTCATGATTTCCCCCTCCCGGAGGGAAGTGTCCCCGGCAGAATAGATCTGCCGGAGCCCTAGATTGGTTCCGCCAAGGTTCCGCCTCGTGGCGGCGGAGTCTCGTCCCGAAAGGTTCTCTGCTATTTTTTTCTCATCGAAAGACTTCATATAGGAGAAGATGGGCGTCGGAGAGCCACCAGGGGGCCCACGAGGTAGGGGTGCGCCCCCAGGGGGGCGCCCCCCACCCTCGTGAGCAGGGTGTGGGCCCCCTGGCCTTCATCTTTGGCGATGATTTTTCTTTATTTATTTTAAGGTGTTCTTTGGAGTT
Source organism: Triticum dicoccoides (assembly GCF_002162155.2). Classification (NCBI taxonomy): domain Eukaryota; kingdom Viridiplantae; phylum Streptophyta; class Magnoliopsida; order Poales; family Poaceae; genus Triticum; species Triticum dicoccoides. The sequence continues at coordinate 138,592,689 of NC_041385.1, forward strand.
TCAAGACTTTTGGAGTTGCGTAGAATAGGCCTTCAATATTTGCTCCTTTTCCAGCCCAGAATTCCAGCTGCGGCATTCTCCCTCTTCATGTAAACCTTGTAAAATAAGAGAAATAGCCATAAGTATCGTGAGATAACGTGAAACAACAGCCCATAATGCAATAAGTATTGACATAAAAGCATGATGCAAAATGGACGTATCAACTCCCCCATGCTTAGACCTCGCTTGTCCTCAAGCGAAAAGCCGATAACAATAAATATGTCCTCATGTTTAGAGGTAGAGGCGTCGATAAAAATAAAATACGGACATGAAGGCATCATGATTATTTCATAACAGCAACATAAATAGATTTTGTCATATGATTACTCATGTTCAAGTGATGATCTTTTCACAAAGCCAAAATATGAATCAGAAACCTTATTGGGCACCAACAATTATAATCTCAGTCATTGAAGCAATTGCAATTTATCATAACATCGGAAAGAGTCTATGTCAGAGCTTAAAAGCAAGCCCACATACTCAATTATCACTTAGTCCTTCACAATTGCTAACACTCACGCAATACTTGTGGTTACGGAGTTTTAATCAGACACAAAGAAAGATATGGGCTTATAGCTTTGCCCCACAACCTTTTACCTCAAGGGTAATGTCAACAATAATAATTCATGCTCCCCCACATCCGATTAGATATATATATATCATGTTATTTCCAACATGCTGAGCTTGCCAAAGGATAAAATGAAAAAGGAAAGGTGAAGATCACTTTGACTCTTGCATAAGGTAGAGGATAATAATAAAAGATAGGCCCTTCATAGAGGGAAGCAGAGGTTGTTATGCGCGTTTAGGGTTGATGCACAAAATCTTAATGCAAAAGAACGTCACTTTACATTGCCCCTTGTATGTGAACCTTTATTATGCAGTCCGTCGCTTTTATTGCGTCCACAACAAGTTCATGCAAAGTTTATTTTCTCCGCACTAATAAATCATGCATATTTAGAGAGCAATTTTTATTGCTTGCACCGATGACAACTTACTTGAAGGATCTTACTCAATCCATAGGTAGGTATGGTGGACTCTCATGGCAAAATTGGTTTAAGGGTATTTGGAAGCACAAGTAGCATTTCTACTTAGTGCTGAGAATTTGGCTAGCATGAGGGAAAAGGCAAACTCAACACGGTAGAGGAACCATGACAACATACTTTGTCTCAGATGTAAGAAAACATAACTCATTATGTTGTCTTCCTTGTCCAACCTCAACTCTTTAGCATGTCATATTTTAATGAGTGCTCCCAATCATAAAAGATGTCAATGATAATATATCTATATGTGAAACCTCTCTTTCCTTATTACTTCCTATTAATTGCACGATGACCAAAGCTATATTAGCCAACTCCCAACAACTTTTAATAATCATACTTTTTCTATGTGAAGTCATTACTTTCACTAAGATCAATACGAACTCTTTGATTCTTTTTGTTCTTTTTCTTCTAATCACCCAAGATCATGACAAAATACTCAAGCCCTTGACTCAACACTAATCTTTATTATATAGCTCACGGACTCGATTACAAAAAAGGATCATAAAGCAAAACTCAAAACTAGATCACGCCATGACTTTATTCTACTAAATCAAGATACTACTAATAGGATCGAACTAAGAAAAACGGTAAAGATAGGAGTTGTGATGGTGCTACGATACCAGGGCACCTGCCCCAAGCTTGGCAGTTGCCAAGGGGAGTGCCCATACCCATGTGATTATGTCCTCGGAGGTGATGGAGGTGTTGCATTTTTCTTCTCCAGCTTGCGTCTGAGGCTAAAATTTTCCTCCCTTAGATCCTCATTCTCGAGCTCAAGTTTCATTATCTTTTTGCATAGTGCTGCCTTGATGTCCTGCGAAAAACAAGGTGGGATAGATTGGACCTTAGGGAGGCTTGACTTCTTGAACTCCACATGCATATCACCAGGTTGAGGTAGGGGATAGTCCTCCTCGTCGGAACTCGTTTCCTCCTTCCTCTTTGGATCTTAGTCTTCTTCTTCCTTCGTGGTCCAACCATAATGCTCCGCATCCCCACATACTTTTGGATTTGCAATATAATTAGCCATGTAGCTCTCTCCCTCCGAATCTTGGGAAGACATCTTGCCCTAATCGGCAGCAGCAACAGCTCGAAACGAAAACAGAGGATATTTGCATGATACGAGAGTCAAAGCCTTCGGGAATATATATAAAGAATTTTTACCGACCAAAATACGTATCGTGCAAGGAAACGGAGTCCGGAGGGCACACGAGGTGCTCACGAGGTAGGGGGTGCACCCAGGGGGGGTAGGGCGTGCCCTCCACCCTCGTGGAGGCCTCATGTCCTCCCCGGACTGCTACTTATTTTTCTATTTTTCTAAATATTCCAAAACGGAGAAATATTGCCTTAAAAATTGTTTTGGAGCCGGTTTACTTACCGTACCACATACCTATTCCTTTTCGGAGTCTGGAACGTTCTGGAAAGTGTCCCTTATGTATTCCTCCGGGGTTACGGTTTAAATAATATTAGTTTCAACATTTATGGGATTACCTGAAATATAGTGTTTGATCCTTTGACCGTTTACCACCTTCGGATTTGTGCCTACGAAGTTGTTGATTTTTATGGCACTAGAACGATAGACCTCCTCGATAACGTAGGGACCTTCCCATTTGGAGAGAATTTTTCCTGCAAAAAATCTTAAACGAGAATTGTATAGCAGTAATAATCACCCACATTAAACTCACGCTTTTGTATCCTTTTATCATGCCATCTTTTAACCTTTTCTTTAAACAACTTGGCTTTTTCATAAGCTTGGGTTCTTCATTCATCAAGTGAGCTAATATCAAATAACCTCTTCTCACCAGCAAGTTTGAAATCATAGTTGAGCTCTTTAATAGCCCAATATGCCTTATGTTCTAGTTCGAGAGGTAAGTGACAAGCTTTTCCATAAACCATTTTATATGGAGACATACCCATAGGATTTTTATATGCAGTTCTATAGGCCCATAATGCATCATCAAGTTTCTTGGACCAATTCTTTCTAGACCTATTGACAGTCTTTTGCAAGATTAATTTGAGCTGTCTATTGCTCAATTCAACCTGACCACTAGACTGCGGGTGATATGGAGATGCAATTCTATGATTAACGTCATATTTAGCAAGCATCTTACGAAAAGCACCATGAATAAAGTGTGAACCACCATCAGTCATTAAATATCTAGGGACTCCAAACCTCGGAAAATTAACTTCCTTAAGCATTTTAATAGAAGTGCTATGATCAGCACTACTAGTTGGAATAGCTTCTACCCACTTAGTAACGTAATCAACAGCAACTAAAATATGAGTATATCCATTAGAGGCAGGAAAAGGTCCCATATAATCAAAGCCCCAAACATCAAATGGTTCAATAACAAGTGAATAATTCATAGGCATTTCTTGACGTCTACTAATATTACCAATTCTTTGACATTCATCGCAAGACAAAACAAACTTACAGGCATCTTTGAAGAGAGTAGGCCAATAAAAGCCGGATTGCGATACCTTATGTGCAGTTCTATCTCCAGCGTGGTGTCCTCCATAAGCCTCGGAGTGACACTTGCGTAGGATATGTTCCTGTTCATGCTCAGGTACACAACATCTAATAACACCATCTACTCCTTCTTTATAAAGATGCGAGTCATCCCAAAAGTAATGTCGCAAGTCATAGAAAAACTTTTTCTTTTGTTGGTATGTGAGGCTAGGCAGTATAAATTTAGCAACAATATAATTAGCATAATCAGCATACCATGGAGTGCTATGAGAAGTACTTATGACATTTAATTGCTCATCAGGAAAGCTATCATCAATAGGTAGTGGGTCATCAAGAACATTCTCTAGCCTAGACAAGTTGTCTGCAACGGGATTCTCAGCTCCTTTTCTATCAACAATATGTAAATCAAATTCTTGCAGCAAGAGAACCCATCTAATAAGTCTAGGTTTGGCATCTTTCTTTTCCATAAGATATTTAATAGCAGCATGATCTGTGTGAATAGTTACTTTAGAATCAACAATATAGGGTCTGAATTTATCACAAGCAAATACAACTGCCAAAAGTTCCTTTTCGGTAGTAGCATAATTTCTTTGAGCATTGTCTAGAGTCTTACTAGCATAATGGATAACATTCAGTTTCTTGTCAACTCTTTTCCCTAGAACAGCACCTACAGCATAATCACTACCATCACACATAATTTCAAAGGGTAAATTCCAATCAGGTGGCTGAACAATAGGTGCAGAGACTAATGCTTTCTTAAGTATTTCAAATGCTTCTACACAATCATCATCAAAGACAAATGGTACATCTTTTTGTAATAAATTAGTCAGAGGCCGAGAGATTTTTGAGAAGTCCTTGATGAACCTCCTATAAAATCCGGCGTGACCAAGGAAACTTCTTATACCTTTGATATCCTTGGGACATGGCATCTTTTCAATAGCACCAACCTTGGCTTTATCAACTTCAATACCTCTTTCAGAAAGTTTGTGCCCCAAGACAATCCCTCCATTCACCATAAAGTGGCACTTTTCCCAATTCAAGACAAGATTAGTTTCTTCACATCTCTGCAAAACTCGAGCAAGATTGCTCAAGCAATCATCAAAAGAGGAACCATAGACGGAAAAGTCGTCCATGAAAACCTCACAAATTTTCTCGCAGAAGTCAGAGAATATAGCCATCATGCATCTTTGAAAGGTAGCAGGTGCATTACATAAACCAAAAGGCATACGTCTATAAGCAAAAGTACCAAAAGGGCAAGTAAAAGTAGTCTTTGATTGATCTTTAGCCGACACAGGTATTTGAGAAAAACCAGAATAACCATCTAGAAAGCAATAATGTGTATGTTTGCATAATCTTTATAGCATTTGATCAATAAAAGGTAAGGGGTAATGATCTTTCTTAGTGGCCTTATTTAATTTGCGGAAATCAATTACCTTCCTATAACCTGTGATAATTCTTTGCGGAATCAATTCATCTTTATCATTAGGGACAACAGTAATACCTCCCTTCTTAGGGACACAATGGACATGACTTACCCACTGACTATCAGCAACGGGATAAATTATACCTGCCTCCAAAAGCTTGAGTATTTCTTTTCTCACCACTTCTTTCATTTTAGGATTCAAACGTCGTTGAGGATCATGAACTGGTTTGGCATCAGCTTCCAAATTTATTTTATGTTGACATAGAGTGGGACTAATGCCCTTAAGATCATCCAAAGTATATCCAATAGCGGCACGATGCTTCTTCAGAGTTTTCAATAATCTTTCTTCTTCATGCTCTGAAAGGTTAGCGCTAATAATGACAGGATATATTTTCTTTTCATCAAGATAAGCATATTTAAGATTATCAAGCAACAGTTTAAGCTCAAACACGGGATCACCCTTGGGTGGAGGAGGATCCCCTAGGATTTCAACAGGAAAATTGTGTTGCAGAATAGGTTCCTGTTTAAAGAATACTTCATCTATTTCCCTTCTTTTATTCATGAACATATCATTTTCATGGTCTAGCAAATAGTGTTCTCAAGGATCACTAGGAGGTACAGCAATAGAAGCAAGACCAATAATTTCATTCTTACTAGGAAATTCTTCCTCACGATGTTGTTTACTAAATTTAGAGAAATTAAACTCATGGACCATATCATCCAAGCCAACAGTAACAACATTCTTTTTGCAATCAATCATAGCATTAACAGTACACAAGAAGGGTCTACCAAATAAAATGGGACAAAAGCTATCTTATGGAGAACCAAGAACAAGAAAGTCAGCGGGATATTTGGTTTTCCCACACAAGACTTCAACATCTCTAACAATTCCCATTGGGGATATAGTATCTCTATTGGCAAGTTTAATTGTAACATCAATTTCTTCTAACTTAGCAGGTGCAATCTCCTGCATAATTTCTTTCTATAAGCCAATGGGTATAACACTAGCACTAGCACCCATATCACATAAGCCATGATAACAATGATCTCCTATTTTAACAGAAATAACAGGCACGCCTACCACAGGTCTATGTTTATCTCTATCACAGGGTTTAGCAATTCTAGCAGTTTCACAAGTGAATTGAATAACATGCCCATCAATATTATCAGACAAGAGATCTTTAACAATAGGAATATTGGAATCTACTTTGACTTGCTCAGGAGGTGTATAAGTCCTAGTATTGCTTTTACGAACAACAGTTGAAGCTTTAGCATGATCCTTCATTCTAACAGGGAAAGGGGGTTTCTCAACATAAGAAGTGGGAACAATAGGATCATTATAAGTGACAATCTTTTCTTCAACTTTAATAGGTGCAGCTACTTTTACTTCTATGGGAGGATGATATTTAAACCACTTCTCCTTGGGGAGATCAACATAAGTAGCAAAAGATTCACATAAAGAAGCTACTATCTCAGAGTCAAGTCCATATTTAGTGCTAAACATACGGAAAATATCAGTATCCATAAAAGATTTAACACAATCAAACTTGGGTGTCATACCTGACTCCTTGCCTTCGTCGAGGTCCCAATATTCAGAGTTGTGTTTAATTCTATCCAATAAATTCCATCCAAATTCAATAGACTTCATCATAAAAGAGCCATCACAAGAAGTATCGAGCATGGTGCGATTATTATCAGAAAGCGGAGCATAAAAATTCTAGAGAATTGTCAATTTTGAGAGCTCATGATTGGGGCATGAATATAACAATTATTTAAGCCTCCCCCAAGCTTGAGCGATGCTTTCTCCTTCGTGAGGCCAAAAATTATATATATAATTGTGATCACGATGAATAAGATGCATAGGGTAATACTTTTGATGAAATTCCAATTTCAATCTTTTATAGTTCCATGATCTCGTATCATCACATAGCCTATACCATGTCAATGCGTCTCCCTCCAAAGATAAAGGGAAAGCCTTCCTCTTAACAACATCATCGGGTATACCTGCAAGCTTAAATAGTCCACAAATATCATCCACAAAGCGTAGATGTTTGTCAGGATGATTTGTTCCATCTCCTGCAAAAGTGTTAGCTAGCAGTTTTTCCATCATACCCGAAGGAATCCCAAAAGAAGTTTCATTTTCAATAGGTTCAGTAGGTTGAGCAGGTTGAGGAGCAACTCTTTGCTCTACTGGATGGGGTGAAGATACCCCGAATGAGCCCCTGAAACAATTACTTTCCATGGTAGCAAGTGACAGAAAATTTCAGCACACTAAACAAATTTTTCCTTACCAAATTCCACGTACCAAAGGAGCTTCACTCCCCGGCAACGGCGCCAGAAAAGAGTCTTGATTACCCACAAGTATAGGGGATCTATCGTAGTCCTTTCGATAAGTAAGAGTGTCAAACCCAACGAGGAGCAGAAGGAAATGATAAGCGGTTTTCAGCAAGGTATTCTCCGCAAGTACTGAAATAAGTAGTAACAGATAGTTTTGTGATAGGATAAATTGTAACGAGTAACAAGTAACAAAAGTAAATAAAGTGCAGCATGGTGGCCCAATCCTTTTTCTAGCAAAGCACAAGCCTGGACAAACTCTTATAATAGGAAAAGCACTCCCGAGGACACATGGGAATATCGTCAAGCTAGTTTTCATCATGCTCATATGATTCGCGTTTGGTACTTTGATAATTTGATATGTGGGTGGACCGGTGCTTGGGTAATGCCCTTACTTGGACAAGCATCCCACTTATGATTAACCTCTATTGCAAGCATCCGCTACTACAACAAAAGTTTTAAGGTAAACCTAACCATAGCATGAAACATATGGATCCAAATCAGCCCCTTACGAAGCAACGCATAAACTAGGGTTTAAGCTTCTGTCACTCTAGCAACCCATCATCTACTTATTACTTCCCAATGCCTTCCTCTAGGCCCAAATAATGGTGAAGTGTTATGTAGTCGACGTTCACATAACACCACTAGAGGTTAGACAACATACATCTTATCAAAATATCAAACGAATACCAAATTCACATGACTACTAATAGCAAGACTTCACCCTTGTCCTCAGGAACAAACGTAACTAATCACAAAGCATATTCATGTTCATAATCAGAGGGGTAATAATATGCATATAGGATCTGAACATATGATCTTCCACCAAATAAACCAACTAGCATCAACTACAAGGAGTAATCAACACTACTAGCAACCTACTAGCACCAATCCCGGACTTGGAGACAAGAATTGGATGCAAGAGATGAACTAGGGTTTGGAGATGAGATAGTGTTGGTGAAGATGTTGATGGAGATTGCCCTCTCCCGATGAGAGGAGCGTTGGTGATGACGATGGTCATGATTTTCCCCTCCCAGAGGGAAGTGTCCCCGGCAGAACAGCTCTGCCGGAGCCCTAGATTGGTTCCGCCAAGGTTCCGCCTCGTGGCGGCGGAGTCTCGTCCCGAAAGGTTCTCTGCTATTTTTTTCTCATCGAAAGACTTCATATAGGAGAAGATGGGTGTCGGAGAGCCACCAGGGGGCCCACGAGGTAAGGGGGCGCGCCCAGGGGGGCGCCCCCACCCTTGTGAGTAGAGTGTGGTCCCCCTGGCCTTCATCTTTGGTGATGATTTTTCTTTATTTATTTTAAGGTGTTCCGTGGAGTTTCAGGACTTTTGGAGTTGCGCAGAATAGGCCTTCAATATTTGCTCCTTTTCCAGCCCAGAATTCCAGCTGTCGGCATTCTCCCTCTTCATGTAAACCTTGTAAAATAAGAGAGAATAGCCATAAGTTTTGTGACATAACGTGAAATAACAGCCCATAATGCAATAAGTATTGGCATAAAAGCATGATGCAAAATGGACGTATCACAGCCCTGCTCCCACCGCCCCTTCCTCCTCCTCCTCCAACCGCCCCTCCCTCCTCCTCCTCCGGCCGGCCCCTCCCCCTCCTCCTCCGGCCGCCCCCTCCCCCTCCTCTCTCCTCCCTCCCTCCCTTGTGTCTGTTCTTGCAAATCGTAGGTAATTTAAATGTATATTTTAGAATGTAGACATCGTAGACTGTAGGTTTTTTAATAGAACAACTTTTTTGACTATTTTAGGTGTTTTGAATAAAATAGAAGTAAGAAAATTTAGGGTAGAACTAGGGTAGTAAAATTTTTAGCAAGTGTTTAATGGAAATAGTTTATTTAGTAAGTGATTAATATAACTAGTTTATTTATATTAAGTGCTTAATAGAACTAGTTTATTTAGTAAGTGCTTAATAGAATTAGTTTATTTATAGTAAGTGCTTAATAGAACTAGTTTATTTAGTAAGTAGTTAATAAAACTAGTTTATTTAGTAACTAGTTAATAAAACTAGTTTATTTAGTCTAGGATTATATATAAGATATTTTCAAATGTTTTTGTTCATATTTTCAACAATTGAAATGCAATGACCATCGATAAGTGGCCTATGTTTTGCCGGAGTGTTGATTAATTTCCGTTCCGGCAAATTTCAGGCGCTTAATATGTCCTTTTTTAGCAAAGGTCATGCCGGATTTTTTGGGTTTTGCCGTCGAGTTATAATCTTTGAATTTTGAACACAGGAGATGTCTGATGACGATGGGATCCTACGATGACCAAGTTGTGTGCGACAGGTTTCCTCACCTGCAAAATGATAGGTTTTTGACCGTGAAGCTGGAAGAGACCTTTGATGTTTGTACGGTTGGCAACGACAAGCATTTCATCATAAATAATATCATCACCTGTGCTTCTTTTGTTTAACGTGTAATTTTGGATATTTTTTTCAATTCGATTAGTGCATCCCGTGCCATGCTAGACCATATGTATTGGAGAAGCTTGGTTTTGGTTTAGATGACTTTGAGAATATGGAGACGAGGAGGCCTCTCTTAAGAACTAAACATGGTTATGAGTTTCTGCTTAAGTTGTACAATGCGGTCGATCGCTCCCATTTAGGTTGCTCTAATTGGGAAGCTCTCTGCAAGGCATATGGATTTGAGGAGGGAATGCGAATAAGATTTGATATTCGTCCCAAAGATTATGATGATGATGATAATATCGACATCTGGGTGGATGTGGATATTCCTCCAATTTTGCCTAGATGTGAGTTTGTCAAACTAATTTGTTAAGTTCAGTAATTTATGTTGTTAATTTAAAAATATTGTGTGTTCGTCCTTACTAAACTTATTTATTTATAATTGTCAGCTTATTTCTTATCTTCAAGAAATACTCGGAAGGTAGTAGACATCACATACTACAACTATGACTCCAAGCTTAATTGTGAGGAGAAAGGTTATCTTGTCTCATTCATAGTAGATGTTGAGGCCTTCAAAACCAGTCACTCTATCAACCCAAATTATACTAGATACGTGCCACTTGTCCATAAATTTCTTGATAGTAACTTCATTGCAAAAAACTTGGTAAGATTTTGTTAATGATGGTAACTTCATTGCATACATTATTCTTAAGTAAACTACATTGGTAACTATATACGTTACTATTACGTTTTTGAACAGAGGCTCCTGAAGCAGGTTGTGCCTGACATGCTGTTTACCGAAGGTGATATGCATATGGTTAGCTTACGCCAACTCCTTGGAAGGCTTACCATATTGCATACTCAATTTCTTCAAATGATGGAAGACTCAAAATCAAAGAATGGCGCAAAGTGATGAATGCGCACACGCAAAGAATTGGAGACAAAATGAATGTGCGCAAGCCACAAGTTGGAGATAGGTTTATGTCCATTCTCCGTATTTGTGAAGGACAAGTTTATCTGTTTTATGGTATTTTAGCTAGGAGAGAGGAGTAGGTCCTAAGTATTAAGAACAATTAGTTAGTGTTGATTATATATGACTACAATGTCTTAGACTTGTTGGTGTTGCTGAGTAGGAGTACTGATTATGAGTATTATGATGATGATGAGGAGGAGTTGTTATTATAACTAGTGACCAAGTTGTTATATGATGTCTCATGGATGAAAATGATGATTATGAGGAGTTATATGACAATGATATATTATGATTATAAGTTGTTAATGATATAATGATGATGATGATGATGATGATGATGTCATTGGGTGAAAGAACCGCGGATTAGTTTCAAATGGATGGATCCAAAGTGACCATTGGTTACTTTGGATCCATGCACTTGAAACTAATCAAAGGTTCTTTCACCTATTGATTTAGTAGCTCATTATAATGTAAAAACAATATCTAAATTGCTACTGTATGAAAAATTGTATAAAGGTGTAAGAATACGACCTAAAATTCAAAAGAAATAGAAAACGGAATAATAGTAGTAGCGGTTGTTTTCCAAACCGCTACTAGTAATTAGCAGTAGCGATTGATTTGGAAAGCGCTACTACTAAGTAGATATAGTAGTAGCGAGTGCCAGTAGGCGCTACTACTAAGCTTTAGCTGTAGTGTCGTATCAGTAGTGCGCTTACCCACGCTACTGATAGTCCAAAAACCAGCACTACTGCTAGGCTTTTCCCTAGTAGTGCATGTCTATGGTTAGGAAACTTAACCATCTTTGATCAACGAGCTAGTCAAGTAGAGGCATACTAGAGACACAGTGTTTTCTCTATGTATTCACACATGAATCAAGTTTCCGGTTAATACAATTCTAGCATGAATAATAAAAATTTATTATGAATAAGGAAATATAAAGGAACAACTTTATTATTGCATCAAGGGCATATTTCCTTCAAATGATTGGTTTGGACCTGATACATCTCCAACATATCTACAATTTTTGATTGTTTCATGCTATTATATTATCAATATGGGATTCTTTATATGCATTCTTATGCTATTTTGCATTATTTTCAGGATTAACCTATTAAACTAGTGCCCTGTGACCGTTCTTGTTTTTTTTGGCTTGTTTTTGGCTTTGCAGAAAATCAATACCAGACGAACTCCAAACACAATGAAACTTTATGGTGATTTTTCTGGACCAGAAGGGATCCTAGAAGGTTTGGGAGGAGGACAGAAGAGCTACAAGAGAGCCACGAGCTTGCAGGGACCCCACGCAACTCTATCTTATATTTACTAATTCGAAGCACCATACGAGACACCACGTTAATCCTTAGAATTAAGAGATTTTGACCATCCAATTAATATATCATTCATATATAGTTGTAGGATGAAACAGGAGACCAGTTAATTGTTCAAAAAAAAGAAAACAGGAGACCACGGATTCGAACAAAGTATTAGCCCCAGAGGGCTCGATAATAGGAAAGGTTCGGATAATTAGACACAATCCAAACTACTATTAAACACTAGCTGGGGCAACTATTTCATGCCTCGATCTAATTTGGGATGGACACAAGACGGACCTTGCCATGAACATCATCGAGGACGTCCAGCAGCAGCTCAATCCTGTGAACTTTCTTGAAAATAACCTTGTGGCCTTGCCACTCATAAACTTGTTTGTGGAGGAATGCCACATCATCTTCGTGCGTAAACATGATAAGAATAGTATGCCTCACAAACAAAGGAGTAGCTTTGAACTTCTTGTGCTTTAGTACAGCTTGGACAACATGCCTAACAACTGTGAGGCTAGAATACATCTCGATGTTTGTATAAGTGCAATTGGCTTCCAGGATCCACTAGCCTAAGAACGTTGTTTTTCCAGTGCGTATATTCAGGTCATCCGCCTCGTAGCGAGTGACATGTACAACCACACAATCCATGTCTGCATCAGGGCTCTAATGGAGATAGAAACAAATTCTGAATTACTTTCCAATATAAAAAACACAAGTTATTTAAACCACTATGTAGAGTCAAAAGTATGCACGACAGGGAAGGTAGCATGGCATCAAAGCTAATAAAATTTTGCATTATTTGTCACCGCATACTTAGATGAAAAACCACAATCGAGATCAGCAAAGAAGAAAATCACCTTGGGCAACTCAACGGGGGGGACACATCCTCGAAGGGGGAAAACTGCTCCTTCGGGGCCACGGGGGTTGTAACCTCAAACGGGGCATTGACCATCTCAGTAGTGGCCATGAGCGTATTTGGGGGCCGCTCCATGGCTGCCTCCATCTTCTTGGAGCTCTCTGTCTCATGGGGATCAGCCTTCCTCATCTGGTCCAACATCGGCAGATCTTTGCCTGGTTCTTCTTGCACTACTAGGGAAAAGCCTATACACAGAATCTTACCAGCAGCGCTCCTAAAAATACGATGCTACTACTATTTAGCAGCAGCGCGTGATAGCAAAACACGCTGTTGAAAGGAAAATAGCAGTAGCGCGTCCACGCCAAACCGCACTACTGCTCT
>NC_041385.1:138606131-138606895 GCF_002162155.2 Triticum dicoccoides
TAGAAGTAGCGCCCTATTCTGAACCGCGCTACTGCTATAGAAGTTAGCAGCAGCGCGCTTCGAAGAAAACCGCTACTGCTAAGATCAGCCCACAAGTTTAGTCCCACCTTGCTCCTGAACAGGGTGTTTACCACCTTAAATATGTTATTTCTGAAACTATCACAACCAGTTGGTCTTCACTGAACTCTATGTGTAAAATTTGTGGCCGCAATATGAGTCCTCTCCGGTTCCTACCAGAGAGGACTCATATTGACAATTCAGATTGTACACAAAAAGATCATTGATGGCCAATGTATTTTTGCATTGACGTATTTTTGTATAGTTACACTTAGCAGTAGCGGTTTATCTACAAAGCACTACTGGTAGTCCAACTTAGCAGTAGCGCGTAACAATGCACAGCGCTACTGCTATTCAGATTAGCTGTAGCGCATTTTGGCAAACGCGCTACAACTATCCCTAACTTATCCCCACGCACACGACCGACCCTCTCTCTCACTCACACTCTCACTCTCGCCCGCTTGCCGATAACCGTCGTCGTGCGTCGCCGCCGCCGCCGCCTTCGTCCGTCCACCGCCGAGGTACTCCCCTCCTTCCGTCCCTCCTCCCTCCTCCTTGCACATCCTCCCTCCGCCTGCGGCCGCCCCTCCCTCCTCCGCCGCCGCCCTTCTCCCTCCGCCTACGGCCGGCCCTCCTCCCTCCTCCACCGGCAGCCCTCCTCCCACCGCCCTCAACCACACCGCCGCCACCCGAACCCACCCAGCAGC
>NC_041385.1:138607296-138621788 GCF_002162155.2 Triticum dicoccoides
GATCCCGCCCTCGCCGCCCCTACCTCTCCGTCGCCCCCACCCCCTTTTCCTCTCTGCTTAGTTAGTACTAGATATTGTTTAGTAGTAGTAGATGTTAATTTAGGGTTCATAGCTAAAGATTTTTAGTAGTAGTAGATGTTAATTACTAGTAGTGATGGTACTAGTTAACTAGGGCAGTATGATTAATAGTAGTTGTAGTTGAACTACTTTAGTTGTAGTTGAACAAGTTTAGTAAGTGAATTAATAAACTAGTTGAACTAGTTGAATTAATAGAACTAATGTATTTTTAGTAAGATAATTAATATAACTAGTTGAACTACTTTATTTTTAGAAAGAACTAGTTTTTTTCTATTTATATTAAATTTATATTTAGTAAGAACTAGTTGAATTAATAAAACTAGTTGAACATGTCATATTTGTTGTTATTTTTTAGTTTAAGAAATTATTTGGGATGTATTAGTGATAACTTATACAGTTTCAGGTAACCACCGTCGTCCCCATCACCGACCCCGTCCGACATCCCCGCCGTCGTCCCAGTCACCGACCCCCTCCGACATCGAGGTGAGACCAGCCAAATATCCTTGTATATCTTGTGTTTCTCAAATAGGATATGTGGTTGCCCAAGTGGCTGTTCATGTTCAGTTTACACCTCCGAGTGGCCTATGTTTTGCCGGAGTGTTGATTAATTTCCGTTCCGGCAAATTTCAGGCGCTCGATATGTCCTTTTGTAGCAAAGGTCATGCCGGATTTTTTTTATGAATTCTGGCATGACTTGTGCTAGAATATGTAGGAAATATCGAGTGGCCTGGATTTTCTTAAAAAATAATGATCTAATTTAGGGTTTTTAGTACATATATTTAATTGTACAAGTTTAATCTTTGAATTAGAAACATAGGAAATGTCGTACTTGGACAATGACAGTCTCCCGGGGGAGTGCAGTTGGTGCCACGATGATCGAGGTATGTGCGACAGGTTCGTTGAGCTGGACAAAGATCGGCGCTTCAGCATTAAGCTCGAGGAGACCTTCGATGTTGAAACGGTACGCAACAACGACAAGTGTTTTTTTCGTAATTAAGCATGACTTCAACTATTTCAACGTCTAATTTTCATATTTTACAATTCGACTAGCTTATCCCATGCCATGCAAGACGCTATGTCTTGGAGAGGATGGGTTTTGAAGACCATGAAAATTTCGAAACAAAGAAAATACACCTAAGGACCCATCATGATATGGATTTTGAAGTAAATATGTGCAATGCTCACAGCGTAACCCATTTTGGTTGCCAAAATTGGGAAGCACTTTGCAAAATGTATGGTTTTTATGAGGGTATGATTGTCACCATGGATCTTGGTGATCCTGACATCGAGCAAGACAATATGGACATTTGGGTCCTTGTTGGTATGCTTCCGATTGTACCGCAATGTGAGTTTCTCAAACATAGTTATTAACTAATTTATATTGTTTATTTCAAAATAGTTGACAGCTTATTTCCATTGACAGTTTATTTTGATTCTTCAAAGACTGTGCGGAAGATGGTAGACAAAATCCACTACACCGATGGCTCCGAATTAACTTATAAGGAGAAAAATAATCTGGTCGCATTTTGTACTCTTTTTGAGGATTACAATAACTATTATCGAACTCCTCCAAATTATGGTGAATATGTGCCACTAGTTCACGTTTTGAACCATGGTAACTTCTCTGGAGATAACCTGATAAGATCTATCTATTATATAATTAAAACAAGAGTCAAACAAACCATTACATTGGTCCACATTGACCGTAAATTTTAGAAATTAACGGTTAAGATTGAAAAGATGCACCGTTACACATAAATATTACCATGGACAGATATTTTGACATGTCACGTACTAATATTCAACACGTCTTTGGTTAACACGTTTGACTTTATCTCCAAAAAACTAGCCTACGTTGGTATATAAAAAGAAGACTACCTTAGGTTGGTGACGCAGAGTACGGCAAGTAAAAAAGTTAAGCAGCCAATTAGAAAATAGTCCCATCCGAGAGAAGGAATATTAAGAAAGAGTCGGACCATAGCAACCCTATCCAAAAAAAAGAAGTGTACGTCCGCTAATCTTTCCCTACTAATAAAGCACGGAGTGCTTCTGGTCGTACGTCGTCGTCACTTTTGCAAAAAAGCCCCTCTATTTTCAAGAATTCAACCCGCAGTCCCTGCACGGATTGAATCTGTTGGGTTCACCGTCGCGGCTTTTTTGCATAAAGGTTCCTGCGCTTTTTAGTATTTGACCCGCAGTCCATGGATAAGTGAAAAACGATTCGTCCACGCTGTCTTATTTTCCACCGCGCCGCTCAATGATGGATAAGGCGAAGGGGGCGACTGCTGATGCGAGGGGGAGAGAGTGGGAGGAGCTTGCGTACACGGGAGGCGGGAGGCGGGGCCAGGGAGGAGGAAGACAGCCGCGACGGCGACCAGTGCCGCGGGGCCGGCGGCGAGGAGAGCTCCGGGGTCACCGAATCGAGCGTCGCCGGGGAGGGCGACACTCCACAGCGGCGGTGCTTGGGGCTCCGACGAGCGGAGGCGAGCGATAACAGGAGGCGACAGGAGAAGCTCCGCGGCGACGCCCTGAAGGCCATCAGCCATGGCCATTGTGGTCTCGCTGCACGGGGATGAGGACGGGAGGGGCTTGGCAGTCAAGCGCGAAGCAGAGGGGGCGAGCAGTCGAGGCAGAGGCGTCGTCCTCTGCCCGAACTGCTGCTGCTCGATGCAGAGAGCTGGGGGCAGCGTCTGGAGTTGCAGGGAAGCGTGCACAGGAGGGATGGATGGGTTCATGGCGGAGGCGTCGGGGCTCCATGGAGGGCAGTGGCAGCTGCTTACCGAAGAAAGTAAGGAGAGAGAGATTCAGAGAGGGAATATGGGAAGGAAGCAGAGAGAGACTGCGGGATAGGGGCTTCCTACCGGCGTCATGGAGGATCTCCGGTGAGGCTCGACGTGCTGCGGGTTGGACGGGAGGACAGCAGCCGGGCCGCCGTCGCACCAAGGCTAGGTTCGCGCGCTGCGTCGAGCTCCGCCTCCCCCCAGCGTGCAGCCGCTCGCTCTCGCCTGCCCCCACGGCGAGCTCCACCTCCTGCGTGCGGTCGCCGCCTCCCTCAACCTCCACCACCTGCTGCAAGTTGGTGCCCGGGGCGTCGCAAGCTGCCAGCGGCGGCAGAGTTGCTGCTCCCATGTCGTGATTGGACTCCGTGTTCTTCTCCAACAGCAAATACATGTTCTTCTCCAACACCAATCGATGGATTTCCCGAGCCGGATTTGAGTTGCCTACTATAAGAAGGAAGGGTCCTCGGACCAGAAACTCCATCAAATCAAATCAAATCAAATCCCGTCGAAATTGCAATCTTCGTCGAAACATCCATGTCACCGCCGAGTTCGCCGGAGGAAGAAGCGCAGAGTTCGCCGGAGGAACAAGAACGTCCGTCCAACCATTCAATGTCGCTGCCGGCGGCTACAACAGAGGTATATATCCCCTTGATATTGATTGGATGCAATTCCCTGTTTTAGATGTTGTTTCTGTCCCCTGCCTCTGATTATGCTATGTAGGAGCCTTTTCTTTTCTTTTTAGTTATTTAGTGATATGGGGCTGGGCATCTGAATGAACGAATTCAGTGATATATCCAGACTGGGACCTTTGTTCCTATTATTTTGTCGTCAAAACTGAAAAAGAGTGTCAGCTTCAGGTAGTTATTTTCAGTTGACAGTATACTAAAAAAAATTGACAGTGAATATTTTGAGCCATTCAGAAACATTGCCTATGATGTTAATATGTTGACTAGGGGCCTTTTTAGAGCAGCGGCAGCAAGTGTGCTCAAGTAAATTCAGTCAGTTAGTTAATCAGGCATGTTCTTCTTTCAGGACAAGTGATGTTGTTCTTCCAGGACAAATGATTCAGTAAATTAGTGATGTTCTTCTTTCATGAAAAATAATTCAGTGATGTTGGTCTTGAGCTGTTAGCTATGTAGCAACACCGCGTTAGGTGATCTCATCTCTGCTAACATTTACACTCGTTCAGCCCAGCTAGAAAATTAGTTACCTTGTTGATTTGCGCCTCTGTATTGACCTTCTGAATGGCCAACTCTTAACCCAGATAAATATGGCTTCTTTGTATTAACCTTATTGATTCTGAGCTTGCATAAATCCAGTTTATGCAATAACATCCCAACTGTAAACTCACCATGATGTACTAACAGTTGGAGGTTTACATTTTATTTTTGTTGTGACTGCAGAAATTAGATGACATCGTTGAAGTGAACATTGTAGAGGATTTTGATAACCGACCTTCCAAAAAGGCAAAAATTTCCAAATCAATTTTTTTTTAATAATGGACCGTAGCAACGCACGGGCATTGTACTAGTAATTAAAAAAAGGAGCATCCGAGTAGAGTACGATGTTGATATCCTATATAGAGTAATCGATGCGGACTCTTCCTTCTTTTGCACAAAAACAAAAAAGTTGTCTATAATCCTGCTTTCTTTTGAAGGGGTCTGTACTTCTGCTCAGTCCTTCACGTTGGAATAATAAACATTCTCTACACAGACTAAAATATAAATTTAATATAAAAAATTAAAAAAATACATGTGTACATATACACATATCAAAGATAGGGGGCAAAGACATTATAGGAATACTTTTGTTTCTACCCAAACGGAAAAATAGATTTGATAAAAGAAACTAAAAATTACATGTGTACATATATACATATAAAAGAGAGTGGGGGCAAAGAGATTATCAGAATACTCGATCAGTTTAATTGAGAAGCAAAGGAAATCGAGTAATGTTTTACTTCTGGGAAGAAATGATGGAGATGAGAGGACGCTAAAAAGGATATATGAGTAAAAGTAGTCAATATAATTGTGTAAATATGTTAGAGTTACATATGTGTATATTTGCATGTACATGAAAAAAAAGAACAAATACAAACTCTAGAGGAATAAAGACCGTGCACATCTACACAGTCCAATTATCCAGAGATGTCATGTTAATTATTGGTTATTACCTTAGTGAGATATATTTAAGGGCCGGACGGGGTCAAGAGAACTCTAAAATACTAGCCATCACATTTTTTGTACATGGGCAAAATAATACGTTGTGTTCATTGTATGAAGGATCCTAATTATAATGCTGCAGGTAAAAAACTAATCATAAAATTTCTACGTATACTAGGTACCAAATAAACTATGATCGAATTTAATGTGAAACCAACGTGCTATATATGGTGCGGTGCAATATGATCATTTATTAAGCCGTCAACTAAGAAAAATATTATAGATAACATAAATCGCTATAACAAATAAAAGTATGTCTTAACAAAAAGAAAGAATGCAAAAAAAACATGTAACTTATGTATGAAGATCATTTTTCCAAAATAAATATTGTGGAAAAGATAGACGTCATGGTAAAATAGTAGTACATTCAACCAAAGACCAAAAATGATTATATGCATCTAATTAACATTTTTTCCTTGAAATGTTTTCTATACAAATTTTATGAAAATCACATGCAAGACATCAAAAAAAAGTTTGTAAAATTTTCCATTGTCCTCAAGTTTTTTTGTACTGGTCATTTATTATGCCGTCAACTAAGAAAAATATTAAGACTAGACCGAGAAAATCTAATACAAAGTCAGTGGGAGCCTCTCCCAGTGTCTCAAGTTCCAAAAAAAATTAGTCTGTTAATTTTTCCTAGAATGTACATTAAAAATAGACTGAGAAGAATGTGTGTTGTTAAGTTTTATGAAATTAGCATCTTATATAATAATAATATGTAGATTGTCTACTAGAAATATTATATATTTAGTAGTAATATCCTTTCAATACTGACATTCCATTAGCATATTCTTATGAAAATATGATAAAACATTTCATATGGACAACCCATCAAAATCAAAAATTGAATGTGTAGATATACATCCAAAATCTAGCCGCGCAAATGCGCGGGTCACCCTCCTAGTTTTTTACTATTACGACATCCGTGCATCTTTTGCATACTTCTAAAACTAGTACATCATTGCTAACTACGAAGTTATTACTATGTTTTTCAACAGAAACTCCCGATGGATTGTGTGCCTCATCTGATGTATCTGAATGGTCGCCTTACAGTTCTGAACATACTGCCAGGTAAATCTATGGAGCTCACCTGTGCATATCGGATTTCTAAAACCGGTGAACACATGTTCATCAAAGAATGGAAGAAATGTATGGACATTCGCAAGGAGGTTCTTGGAAGTAACATTCAGCAAAAGGCGAGAATTGGAGGCAGGCTAATCTCCATTCTCCATAATGGAGAGTCAGGGGCTATCTTGTTTTTTGCTATTTTACCTTAGAAAATGTAGTAGGTCTTAACCGAATGTAGTAGGTCCTATGAGGTACAATATGTTTATTATGTGGTAATGTGTTAGAGTTGATAATGAGGAGTACTTGTGATTATGACTAGTAACCAATTTGCTATGTGATGTCATTGATGAAAACAATGATCTTGAGGAGGTGTTACATGATAAGTTGTTACTGATATGATGATGATGATATTATTATATCATTGGGTGAAAGAACCGTGGATTAGTTTCAAGTGGATGGACATCCACTTGAAACTAGTCCACGGTTCTTTCACCCCGTGATGTAATAACTCATTATGATGTAAAAACAATCTCTAAATTCTTGTTGTATGAAAACTTGTGTAAAGGTGTATGAATACAACATGAAAGAAAAAAGAAATAAAATACTAAATAATAGTAGTAGCGCGGGAAAGGAGAAGCGCTACTACTAATTACCAGTAGCGCTGTTCTGAAGAAGCGCTACTACTAAGTCAATTTAGCAGTAGCGTGGGTCTAGGCGCGCTATTGCTAAGCTTTAGTTGTAGCACCTTATCAGTAGCATTCCTGCCCGCGCTACTGATAGGCCTAAAACCCGCGCTGCTGCTAGGCTTTTCCCTAGTAGTGTTGGTCCATCATGAAACTGACGAATACTAGGAGACCACTGAAAGGACAACACAATCGCAATGAAAATGAAACAAAAAAGAGAGTGAGTATCGGTTGCTGCATTGCAAAAGTTCTTTTTTTCGAATTAAATATACCAACATCACGGATCCGCTTACCTTCCCTTCGCTGGGAGAGACGACCAGTGGCAGATGCAAGTGTTGGCTTTCTTGAAGACGGTGAGGGAGAAGGGGATTCGATGAAGAGTGAAATGATGGTTGCTTCGTCCATCAAACTTAGACAGTGGGGAGGCAGGGTTTTGTGATATGATGGCCCGTTACTGCCGCGCTACAATCTAGGTGATTCTCCGCCTGCATACTGCCTGCTAATTTGGTGGATGTCATTTGGGCCCGCATGCTGTATGGCCCGCATGTCGGCGAACAAAAGTAAAACGACATTCAGGAGAGGGAGACGTTCCGATGAACTCAGAGGAGCTAGAAGTGGTAGTGTATCCACTATACTAGTAGTAATCATTTTTCTGGGTAGCTGTAGAGTGTCTCCACTGTACTCGTATTAATTTTTTCTCTGGGCCCAAGACAAAACAGCCCATCCACCCTAGTAAATAATAAAATCAATTCACAAGCCCATATATTTACTTAATGAGAGGCTCTACCCAGCACACCGCCCCCAAAAAACTTAGGTGCTCTTCTTACTCCTCACTCCCACCCACCTCACGTGAGCTCGCTCCACTCGTACCCCCAAATTCCTCACCTCACTCCGACAGAAAACCCAGCTCCCCTTCTTCCTCACTATTATAGAAGAATCCCAGCTCCCCTTCTTCTTCTCTCGCACTACAACTAGGATCGTCATTCGTTACTCTGCAAATCCATGAGCTCTACACGACGCCCTCGAGGAAAATGGAGTCGGTTGACCCCCAGCACCAAGAAGATGAGGCTCCCGCCAGCGATGACGCATGTTGTAGATCCCGCACCCGGCAGCGCAGGGAGAAGAGGCGAACCCGCCGCCACCGGATCCCAAGAACTCGTAGAATCTTGGGTGGACCCCATCAACAATCTCCCAGACCCCATCCTTTGGGAGATCATCCCGCTCCTCCCCACCAATGATTGCTTCCGCACCCAAGTCCTCTCAATTCGGTGGCGCCCTCTATGGCACGCCACGTCCCTTAATCTCGACTGTCGTCAGCTATCTGTCTTTAATGATTTGAAACTCCCTAGAGCCATCATCTCCTCCCACCAAGGCTCCATTCAAAGCCTCTGCATACTGTCATGCTACCTGAGCAAGCATACCACGCCCTGGATGGTGGATGCCTAGCTGAAATCCCCTGAATTCATAGAACTACAGATGCTTGAGTTTTATTATTCCCCAGGAAATCACCTACCAGATACCGAACGCCATGTACTTGTGCCCTCAACACCGACGTCCATCTCGCGGTTTTCCTCCTCTCTCCACACCGCTAGCTTTGCGATGTGTTACCTACCAGACAATCTGGTACTAAACCTTCAACTCCCATTTCTCAAAAAAACTTCACTTGTGCGGGTTCGTATATCGGAGCCTCATTGCACAGCATCATCCACTCTAGTTGCCCTGCCCTGGAGTGCTTGGTGCTTGTTTTCACAGTTACAATTGGTTGTCTCCAAATAAATTTGCCTAACCTTGTAAGAATTGGAATTTCTTTTGACGGAAGGCAACTCATCATCCAAGATGCCCCTTGACTTCAAAGGTTGATCCTTGATTCTAGTTATTCACTGTCGCAAATAATCGTTGTCTATGTGCCTAAATTGGAGACCTTGGGTGTAATGCATGATCTCTGTGCTCATTTCAAGATGTTGTTTTGCTCCATAGTTATTCAGGTACTGTATATTATCAACTACACTTGTAACCATAAGCTGCATTTTAAATTTCTGGGCATAATTGTTATATCATCTTGGAGTACATATTTTGTACTACTATTATGTTCTATGCTCAATGAAGAGTTTCTCCATGGAGCCTATCAATGGTGCTGGATTCTGTCAAGATCATATATATCCAAATGAATAGTTTTGATCTGAACAAGATTATTGGCTTGCTGCAATGCTTTCCATCTCTGGAGAGGTTGTATATAAAGGTGATAATTTCACGCACATTGGAAGCCCGCATATAATGTACTAGAATTAAGCGTTCAGCTGTTTCTCTTTCTAACACTCTTTTTTAGACCTTAATTGTTTCCAATCTTCATGTCTATTTAGGCAACATGACGGGGTAAGAAAGTTATAACCAATCGGTGGATTCGTAAGCACCGGGATTTTCTCACTTCTCATGACATTCGATTGAAGACAATAACGTTGGAACGATATGTGTCCAACCATGCAAACACTAGATTTGTCACATTCTTCCTGCTGAATGCGAGGTTACTATTGTCCATCAGGCTTAAGTTCATCAGCAACATCATTTTGACGGATGGGTATGTCGAAGAGCAAAAAAAGGAGTTTCAGGTGGACAAAAGAGCTTCTGAACGTGCCAGGCTTCTATTTACAACATCTTGTGGTCATAATCCAGTAAATTTTACAACTCAGGACGTTCATTCTATGGACCTGACCGATCTATTTGACTGTGACTGCCAAAAACACTGCTGGAGTTAGATGTTGTTGCCCTTTTCAATCTGGGTTTTGTCTAAACCTAATGAACAATTAACCCTCGTGCTTTTGTACAGTTTGTAAGCTGGAGTTAGATGTTGTTGCCCTATTCAACTCGGTTGTGACTGTCATATTTTCTTTGAAACAAGGCAAATGGCTTGCCATTCGTTTAATTAAGAGCGAAATATTGTAACAAATCCCAACCAAGGGAAATAACATCACTCTCCCGGCTGCTTGAGCTCACTGTGCATTACAGAACCCAAGTGATTAGCCCCCACCAGCACGCACAAACTTATTTTGAATTAGCACACCAAATGGGCTGTAAATTTTCATAAGAAAGGCTGGATGACCGTGACATATTTGGATTCTAACATTTGGGACCCATGAGGAAAAAGCCTGTCCAAGGTGGTGTCAACTTACTAGCTAGTCAACAAAGATTCTGCCTACCAGCCGTTTGATTGACATCCAACAACTGTCGTGTATCTTCTATCTCTTGTCTTCTTCCTCTAGCCGCCCAAACCAAACCACCCCGTCGATTCCGCCTGTTCCTGCCTCCCATGGCTGGCTGCGTCTCCGCCGCCCTACCGTACCCTCCAACATTGGCCAGTCCCTCCCTCTATTCGCCCACATGTCCTGTTATTCTCCGGTGACGTCAGCCCCAAGACACACCAGCACCCGAACCAGTCAACACTCGTACACCCCTCCGCCTGTGACTGGACCAACACATCTTCCACGGCACCTGTTCATTCCATCCGAGGCCTCGCCGTCGTCCTCCGCCTTGGTTCGCTTGCTGTGCGCGATGCACCGCCCTCTTGCGTTGTCAATGTTGTCAACAACCAAGACGAACAAGAAGATGACTGTACATGGAGAGGATGACAGTAGGGACCTACCAGGGTCATGGCAGTACGCAAGCAAGTGCCTCGTTATTACAGGCCCAAAAAGGTTACCTCCTAATGGTTGGACATTTGGGGCCCACGCCATTGTCAACGTAGTCGATAAATGACAGAATTACACAACGAGAGGCTGACACCAGGGACCCAGCAGGTCGCATAGTTGTTATTTACTTTTTTAGGAACAAGCAGTTCTTATTTATACTAGTTTTAGAGACGGATCAGGGTAACAATGGGGCTATGCGGGGGGTTGTGGTCCATCTAGCGAGGGTTTTATTTATGTTTACCACATCATGAGCCCAGTTGTGTTTTTTCTTGCTGAAAATGGCTAGCCCAGTTCTACTTTTTTAAAGAAATACCCAACCAAGGCCTCCTTGCTTTGTCAGCCCTGCTGGGCTACAAATCTTTCAAGACGAGAAGAGTTTCATTCGGCTTGCCTAGAAAATGGGCTATCAGTAATGACAAATGGGTTGTACATGTTTAAAACACATCAAACCGAGAATTAGTTTCATTTTTTCATTTCAAGATTTTAAATTCCATTGATTTTTATGCGTGGACAATTATTTGGATTTTATATTTATATAAATTTATTTTTCAAATTAGTTTGAATGTGATTCAAAATTTCGGGATTAAAAACAATTGACCGCACAGAAAAATGCAAAATTTCGTATAACATTTAACCGTGGCCACAATATGGGCTGCAATGCTAACAAAAAGAAGTTGGGCTCCAAAAAAATCCTTAAAATTATCAAATGGGTTGTAAATTGTTAGAAATAATGGCAGATGGGTTGTATGCTGTTTTCCACACATTTGAGGCTGACTTGTGCGCCCACTATAGGTTGACGCGTACACTTTCCTAAAAAAAGGTTGACGCACACACAACACCGTGTCAACTTAGTCAACACACAAGAGCACTGACTGTTGGATGTCCATCCAATGGCCGTCGTGCTTCTTCAATTTCTGCTATTCCTACTCCAGCCGCTCAAACAAGCGCCGGCAGGACTACCTGCTCCCTCTTTCCATGGTCGGCTATGTTGGCACGTAGGCCTCACCGACCCACCATACTCCCATCACTGGCCTAGCCATCCCTCTACTCACCCACACCTGTTGTTATTCTCCAGCGACAGCAGACAAACTAGTAAACCATCGTACTCCCCTTCGCATGGGAAACAACTGCCGAGTCTTCCCTGGCTCCGTGTCGTTCCCTTCCTAGGCCTCGCCATTTGCTACGTCTTGAGCTTGCATTGGTTTTCCTTGAAGACGAAAGGGTGATGCAGTAATAGTAGCGTAAGTATTTCCCTCAGTTTTTGAGAACCAAGGTATCAATCTAGTAGGAGGCTCCTCAAAAGTCCAACGCACCTACACAAACAAACAAGAACCTCGCAACCAACGCAATAAAGGGGGTTGTCAATCCCTTCACGGCCACTTGCAAAAGTGAGGTCTGATAGAGATAATATGATAAGATAAATATTTTTGGTATTTTTATGATATAGATTGGAAAAATAAAGATGCAAATAAAAGTAGATTGAAGACTTATATGATAAAACATAGATCCGGGGGCCATAGGTTTCACTAGTGGCTTCTCTCAAGATAGCATAAGTATTACGGTGGCTGAACAAATTACTGTCGAGCAATTGATAGAAAAGCGCATAGTTATGAGATTATCTAGGCATGATCGTGTATATAGGCATCAAGTCCGCGACAAGTAGATTGAAACAATTCTGCATCTACTACTATTACTCCACACATCGACCGACTCCTGCCTTCATCTAGAGTATTAAGTTCATGAAGAACATAGTAACGCATTAAGAAAGATGACATGATGTAGAGGGATAAACTCATGCAATATGACATAAACCCCATCTTTTTTCCTCGATGGCAACAATACAATACGTGCCTTGCTGCCCCTGTTGTCACTGGGAAAGGACACCGCAAGATTCAACCCAAAGCTAAGCACTTCTCCCATTGCCAGAAAGATCAATCTAGTAGGCCAAACCAAACTGATAATTTGAAGAGACTTGCAAAGATAATTTAATCACACATAAAAGAATTCAGAGGAGATTCAAATATTTCTCATAGATAAACTTGATCATAAACCCACAATTCATCGGATCTCGACAAACACACCGCAAAAAGAGTTACATCGAATAGATCTCCAAGAAGATCGAGGAGAACTTGGTATTGAGAATCAAAGAGAGAGAAGAAGCCATCTAGCTAATAACTATGGACCCGAAGGTGTATAGTAAACTACTCACAACTCATAGGAGAGGCCTTGGAGATGATGTAGAGGCCCTCTGTGGTCGATTCCTTCTCCGATAGAGCGCCGGCGAAGGCTCCAAGATGGCATCTCACGGATACAGAAGGTTGCGGCGGTGGAATTAGGTTTTCATGGTGCTCCTGGATGTTGTCGGGGTACGTGGGTATATATAGGAGGAAGAAGTAGGTCGGTGGACGCACGAGGGGCCCACGAGGGTGGGGGCGTGCCCACCCCTAGGGGCGCGTCTGGCACCCTCGTGGCCGCCTCGGTTGTTGCTTTACTTCCACTCCAAGTCCTCTGGATTGCGTTTGTTCCAAAAAGATCGCTCCCAAAGGTTTCATTCCATTTGGACTCCGTTTGATATTCCTTTTCTTCGAAACACTAAAATAGGCGAAAAAACAGCAATTCGGGTTGGGCCTCCATTTAGTAGGTTAGTCCCAAAAATGATATAAAAGTGTAAAGTAAAGCCCATAAACATCCGAAACGGGTAATATAATAGCATGGAACAATCAAAAATTATAGATATGTTGGATACGTATCAAGCATCCCCAAGCTTAATTCCTGCTTGTCCTTGAGTAGGTAAATGATAAAAACTGAATTTTTGATGTGGAATGCTACCTAGCATAATTCTCAATTTAATTTTCTTTATTGTGGCATGAATGTTCAGATCCAAATGATTCAAAATAAAAGTTTATATTGACATAAGAAATAGTAATACTTCAAGCATACTAATAAAGCAATCATGTCTTCTCAAAATAACATGGCCAAAGAAAGTTATCCGTACAAAATCATATAGTCAGGTTGTTGCTCTATCTTCATCACAGAAAGTATTTAATCATGCACAACCCCGATGACAAGCCAAGCAATTGTTTCATACTTTAGTAATGTCAAACTTTTTCAACTTTCACGCAATACATGAGCGTGAGCCATGGACATAGCACTTATATGTGTAGAATGGTGGTTGTGGAGAAGACAAAAAGGAGAAGATAGTCTCACATCAACTAGGCGTATCAACGGGCTATGGAGATTCCCATTAATAGATATCAATGTGAGTGAGTAGGGATTGCCATGCAACGGATGCACTAGAGCTATATATGTATGAAAGCTCAACAAAAGAAAGTAAGTGGGCGTGCATCCAACTTGCTTGCTCACGAAGCCCATCATTGGAATATACAAGCCAAGTTCTATAATGAAAAATTACCACTAGTATATGAAAGTGACAACATAGGAGACTCTCTATCATGAAGATCATGGTGCTACTTTGAAGATCATGGTGCTACAACATAGGAGACTCTCTATCATGAAGATCACACAATCAAGATAATTAAAAATATGATGCACAATTTCGCTGTACATAGGATGAGGGTTGAGAGATTAATTGACAATACTCACTAGTGCTAAACCATGACTAGTTGGTTTGACCATTGGAGGATTGGAGTGCAGTATGAAGGATTCCCATTGCAGAGCCGGTGTCGCCTAGTTTAATTGAACTAAAATCTAATCAGGAGTAGTGAGGCAAGATGCAACAGCGGCGGCCAGTAGCCTTCAATAATAATGCGTTAATCACGTCGGGGCTAACCTATTATTGGGTAAGGTCATGACCTCATGGGCTAGATGGAAGGAGGCGATGGCCATGAGTGGGCTTTTCTATTTTTACTCAGTCCGTCAGGGTGGGGGGGCAAGTACGTATATTGATCCAATCTCGTTGCTAATTAGTCGTAGTTCATAACTAAATTGTTGATCGTTAGGGGGGGCAGGCCCCTGCTC
>NC_041385.1:138622103-138623494 GCF_002162155.2 Triticum dicoccoides
TAGCATTGTCCCTTCTCTCTTTTTCTCTCATTTTTTTTATTTGGTGGGCTTCTTTGGCCTCTTTTTTTATATGGGCTTCTTTGTCCTCTTTTATTTTTTGTAAAGTCCGAAGTCTCATCCCGACTTGTGGGGGAATCATAGTCTTCATCATCCTTTCCTCACTTGGGACAATGTTCTAATAATGAAGATCATCACACTTTTATTGATTTACAACTCTATTACAACTCAATACTTAGAACAAAATATGACTCTATGTGAATGCCTCCGGTGGTGTACCGTGATATGCAATGAATCAAGAGCGACATGTATGAAATAATTATGAAGGTGGCCTTGCCACAAATATGATGTCAACTACATGATCATGCAAAAGCAATATGACAATGATGATGCATGTCATAATAAACGGAACAGTGGAAAATTGCATGGCAATATATCTCGGAATGGCTATGGAAATGCAATAATAGGTAGGTATGGTGGTTGTTTTGAGGAAGTTATATGGTGGGTGTATGGTACCAGCGAAAGTTGCGCGGCACAAGAGAGGCTAGCAATGGTGGAAGGATGAGAGTGCGTATAATCCATGGACTCAACATTAATCATAAAGAACTCATATACGTATTGCAAAAATCTACAAGTCTTTGAAAACAAAGTACTATGCGCATGCTCCTAGGGGGATAGATTGGTAGGAAAAGACCATCGCTAGTCCCCGACCGCCACTCATAAGGAAGACAATCAATAAATAAATTATGCTCCAACTTCATCACAAAGCGGTTCACCATACGTGCATGCTACGGGAATCACAAACTTCAACACAAGTATTCTTTAAATTCACAATTACCCAACTAGCATGACTCTAATATCACCACCTCTATATTTTAAAACAATTATCAAGCATCAAATTGATCATAGCATCCAATTCACTTCCTATGATAGTTTTTATTATACCCAACTTGGATGCCCATCATTCTAGGACCAATTTTATAACCATAGCAAATACCATGTTGTTCTATAAGACTCTCAAAATAATATAAGTGAAGCATGAGGGATCAAAAAATTCTTCAAAATTAAGCCCATAGAGTAAAACTATCTAGCTCAAAAGATATAAAGATGCAAATAAAAGTAGATTGAAAACTTATATGATAAAAGATAGACCCGGGGGCACTACTAGGGAAAAGCCTATACACAGAATCTTACCAGCAGCGCTCTTCAAAATACCACGCTACTGTTATTTAGCAGCAGCGCGTATCGTCAAAACTCGCTGCTGACTCGAAAATAGCAATAGAGCGTCCACCGCATACAGCGCTACTGCTATAGTTGACATGACCTCCCCCCCCCCCCCGCTAGTTATAGCAGTAGCGCACTATACTAAACAGCGCTACTGCTATTCAGGTTAG
>NC_041385.1:138624227-138631663 GCF_002162155.2 Triticum dicoccoides
CCTCGACCTCGCCGCCCCTAGCTACCTCTCCGTCGCCCCCCACCCCCTGCCACTAGTTAGTACTAGATTTAGTAGTAGTAGATGTTAATTTAGGGTTCATAGCTAGTACTAGATGTTGCTTAGTTAGTACTAGATTTTTAGTAGTAGTAGTAGTGGTAGTTGAACTACTTTAGTTGTAGTTGAACTAGTTTAGTAAGTAAATTAATAAACTAGTTGAACTAGTTGAATTAATAGAAATAATGTATTTTTAGTAAGATAATTAATATAACTACTTGAACTACTTTATTTTTAGAAAGAACTAGTTTTTTTCTATTTATAGTAAGTTTATATTTAGTAAGAACTAGTTGAATAAATAAAACTAGTTGAACATGTCATATTTGTTGTTATTTTTTAGTTTAAGCAATTATTCGGGATGTATTAGTGATAACTTATATGGTTTCAGGTGACCACCGTCGTCCCCGTCATCGACCCCCTCCGACATCCCCGCCGTCGTCCCAGTCACCGACCCCCTCCGACATCGAGGTGAGACCAGCCAAATATCCTTGTATATCTTGTGTTGTTGCTCAAATAGGATATGTGTTTGCCCAAGTGATCGTTAATGTTCAGTTTACATCTCCGAGTGGCCTATGTTTTGCCGGAGTGTTGATTAATTTCCGTTCCGGCAAATTTCAGGCGCTCGATATGTCCTTTTTTAGCAAAGGTCATGCCGGATTTTGTCGTGAATTCTGGCATGACTTGTGCTAGAATATGTACAAGTTTAATCTTTGAATTATGATTGTAGGAAATGTCGTACTCAGACGATGACGGTCTCCCGGGGGAGTGTAGCTGGTGCCACGATGATCGAGGTATGTGCGACAGGTTCGTTCGGCTGGACGAAGATCGGCGCTTCAGCATTAAGCTCGAGGAGACCTTCGATTGTGAAACGGTACGCAACAACGACAAGTGTTTTTTTCGTAATTAAGCATGACTTGCACTATTTCAACGTCTAATTTTCATATTTTACAATTTGACTAGCTTATCCCATGCCATGCAAGACGCTATGTCTTGGAGAGGATGGGTTTTGAAGACCATGAAAATTTCGAAACAAAGAAAATACACCTAAGGACCCATCATGGTATGGATTTTGAAGTAAATCTGTCCAATGCTCAGAGCGTAACCCATTTTGGTTGCCAAAATTGGGAAGCACTTTGCAAAATGTATGGTTTTTATGAGGGTATGATTGTCACCATGGATCTTGGTGATCCTGACAGCGAGGAAGACAATATGGACATTTGGGTCCTTGTTGATACGCTTCCGATTGTACCGCTATGTGAGTTTCTCAAACATAGTTATTAACTAATTTATATTGTTTATTTAAAAATAGTTGATAGCTTATTTCTGTTGATAGCTTATTTTGATTCTTCAAAGACTGTGCGGAAGATGGTAGATAAAACCCACTACACCGCTGGCACCGAATTAACGTATAAGGAGAAAAATCATCTCATCATATTTTGTACTCTTCTTGAGAATTACAATGACTATTATCGAACTCCTCCAAATTATGGTGAATACGTGCCACTAGTGCATGTGTTGAACCATGATAACTTCTCTGGAGATACCCTGGTAAGATTTTTTACTATTACGACATCCGTGCATCTTTTGCATACTTCTAAAACTAGTACATCATTGCTAACTATGAAGTTATTATTATGTTTTTCAACAGAAACTCCCGATGGATTGTGTGCCTCATCTGATGTCTCTGCATGGTCGCCTCTCAGTTCTGAACATACTTCCAGGTAAATCTACGGAGCTCACCTGTGCATATCGGATTTCTAAAACCCGTGAACACATGATCATCAAAGAATGGAAGAAATGTATGAACATTCGCAAGGAGGTTCTTGGAAGTAACATTCAGCGAAAGGCAAGAATTGGAGACAGGCTAATCTCCATTCTCCATAATGGAGAGTCAGGGGCTATCTTGTTTTTTGCTATTTTACCTTAGAAAATGTAGTAGGTCTTAATCGAATGTAATAGGTCCTATGAGGTACAATATGTTTATTATGTGGTAATGTGTTAGAGTTGATAATGATGATATTGAGGAGGTGTTATGTAATGTCAATGATGAAAACGATGATCTTGAGGAGGTGTTATATGACAATGATGTATTATGATGATAAATTGTTAATGATATGATGATGATGATGATATTATTATATCATGGGGTGAAAGAACCACGGATTAGTTTCAGGTGGATGGACATCCACTTGAAACTAGTCCACGGTTCTTTCACCCCATGATGTAATAACTCATTATGATGTAAAAACAATCTCTAAATTCCTATTGTATGAAAACTTGTGTAAAGGTGTATGAATACAACATGAAATAGAAAAGAAATAAAATACTAAATAATAGTAGTAGCGCGGGAGAGGAGAAGCGCTACTACTAATTACCAGTAGCGATTTTCTGAAGAAGCGCTGCTACTAAGTCAATTTAGCAGCAGCGTGGGTCTAGACGCGCTATTGCTAAGCATTAGCTGTAGCGCCTTATCAGTAGCGCTCCTCCCCGCGCTACTGATAGGCCCAAAACCCGCGCTGCTGCTAGGCTTTTCCCTAGTAGTGGGGCATAGGATTCACTAGTGGCTTCTCTCAGGATAGCATAAGTATTACGGTGGCTGAACAAATTACTGTCGAGCAATTGATAGAAAAGCGCATAGTTATGAGATTATCTAGGCATGATCATGTATATAGGCATCACGTCCGCGACAAGTAGATCGAAACAATTCTACATCTACTACTATTACTCCACACACCGACCGACTCCTATCTGCATCTAGAGTATTAAGTTCATGAAGAACAGAGTAACACATTAAGAAAGATGACATGATGTAGAGAGATAAGCTCATGCAATATGACATAAACCCATCTTTTTATCCATGATGGCAACAATACAATACGTGCCTTGTTGCCCCTGCTGTCACTGGGAAAGGACACCCCAAGATTGAACCCAAAGCTAAGCACTTCTCCCATTGCAAGAAAGATCAATCTAGTAGGCCAAACCAAACTGATAATTTGAAGAGACTTGCAAAGATAACTTAATCTCACATAAAAGAATTCAGAGGAGATTCAAATATTTCTCATAGATAAACTTGATCATAAACCCACAATTCATCGGATCTCGACAAACACACCGCAAAAAGAGTTGCATCGAATAGATCTCCAAGAAGATCGAGGAGAACTTTGTATTGAGAATGAAAGAGAGAGAAGAAGACATCTAGCTAATAACTATGGACCCGAAGGTCTCTAGTAAACTACTCACAACTCATAGGAGAGGCCTTGGATATGATGTAGAGGCCCTCCGTGGTCGATTCCTTCTCCAGCGGAACACCGGCGAAGGCTCCAAGATGGGATCTCGCGAATGCAGAAGGTTGCGGCAGTGGAATTAGGTTTTCGTGGTGCTCCTGGATGTTTTCAGGATACGTGGGTATATATAGAAGGAAGAAGTAGGTCGGTGGATGCGCGAGGGGCCCACGAGGGTGGGGGGCGTGCCCACCCCTAGGGGGCGGGCCGGGCACCCTCGTGGCCGCCTCGGTTGTTGCTTGACTTCCACTCCAAGTCCTCTGGATTACGTTTGTTCCAAAAAGATCGCTCCCGAAGGTTTCATTCCATTTGGACTCCGTTTGATATTCCTTTTCTTCTAAACACTGAAATAGGCAAAAAAACAGCAATTCGGGTTGGGCCTCCGGTTAGTAGGTTAGTCCCAAAAATGATATAAATGTGTAAAGTAAAGCCCGTAAGCATCCAAAACGGGTAATATAATAGCATGGAATAATAAAAAATTATAGATACGTTGGAGACGTATCACCGTTGTCCACAGCCCTGGTGCTCTCATCGCGGCGTGGTCAACGAACGACATCCATTGGAAGTGGATTGTACATGGAGTGGCTCACAGCTGGGTCCATGGCCGCACGAAAGGAAATGCCTCCTTATTACATGCAAAGTAATGATTCCTCCACCTGACAGCTGGGACCCACCAGAAGGGCCTCTATATTTCGCAAAGAAATGTTCCCCTCACTGACAGCTCGGACCCTCCAGCTGTATCTTCGCACGCAAGGAAGTGCCTCCTTATTACGCACAATGAAAAATGAAGACTCCCCCTGCTAGCTGGGACCCACCATAGTGGGAGGCTGACTTGTGGGCCTACTAAGTTGACGCAGACGGAGGGCTTTGTCAACTTAGTCAATATGAATGATTCTAGCTCCAGTGACCGTATGATGTCCATCCAACGGCCATAGTGCTTCTTCAACCTTTGGTCGTCTTGCTCCAGCCGCCCAGACGAGTGTCGGTCATGCCGCCTGCTCCTGCCTTCGGTGGCTGGCTTTACTGCCGCACAGGCCTGATTGCCCCACCCTACTCCAACCTATGTCCAGGCCATCCCTCTACTCACCAACAACCCCTGTTATGACAGCAGCCTCGCACAGCAGCCGAACCCGTCAACCCTCGTACTCCTCTCTGTGTGGGCATCCACTGTTGCGTCTTCCCCAGCTTCGCGTCGTCCCCTTCCTAGGCTTCACCATTGTCCACCGCCCTGGTGCTCTAGGCATCGCGTGGTCAATGTGGTCAAGGAATGACTTCCATCGGAAGAGTATTGTACGTGGAGAGGCTAACAGCTGGGTCCATGGCCGCAACAAGGAGGTGCAACCTTATTACGTGTAAAAAATTATTCCTCCACCTGACAGCAGGGACCCACCAAACGGGCCATCGTATTTCATGAAAAAACATTTCCCACCTGACTGCTGGGACCCACCAGCTACATCTTTGCACGCAAGGAAATGCGGCATTATTATGGAAAAATTGATTTTTCCCCCTGAGAGCTCGGATCCACCAGCAATAACTTCGCATGCAAGAAGTGCCTTCTTATCCTCCCTGATAGTCGGGACCCACCTGGTCGACACGTACGTAGTGTTGTCATTCTGGTCGCGAACATGTATGTACATACTGGCCGATCGGTCTGTCTACAGGCTGCAACGATGAACCATGGACGAGTATGGAAGGGCACATGTTGTAGTAGAGGCGCGGACATAGCAGGTCACGCAGTCCCGTAAATATTGTGGACACGTACGCACAACCAGGGTGCAAGAAAGTAAATATGGCCACGCACGTACATACGGGCGGGGTCTCGAACGCCTACTCGCGCATACGTACGGCCAGGGCTCGTGTACATGGAGAGCCAGCGGAGAGCAGCAACGGTGTCCTATTCACCGGCAGCCAACTGGCTGGGTCGAAACGGAGAAACTGTGTCGTCGTGTTCATCGGGAGGAAATGAAATGCGTCATGTTCATCGGGAGCCAACCGGCTTGGATGGAACAGCCAAAACGAGGCCTCGCGTATCGTAAAACTGAGGAAACGGCCTTCTGTTCGACCGCCAACGGTCGAAACAGGATCCTGTTCACCGGGAAGGGTCTAGCATACTGCAAAACGGAGGAAACAAACTTCTCTTCGACCTCCTACGGTCGAAACAGGGTCATGTTGATCGGGAGGGGTGTGGCGTACCGCAAAACAGAGGAAACGGACTTCTCTTCGACCTCCTATGGTCGAAATGGGTATCCTGTTCATCGGGAGGGGTGTGGCCTCCACCAGCTACTATTCATCCACGGGCTCCTGTTCATTTAGCCTCCACCAGCTACTGTTCATCCAGCCCTACACGATCTTCTATTCATCCAACCCTCCACTGGCTACTGTTCAACCAGCCCTCCGTGGGGTCCTATTCATCCACCCCCAACTGGCTCGATCGGGGTCCTGTTCGTCCAGTGGCAATGACCTCTACTACCATGGGGTCCAGTTCATCAACCCCCACCGGGAAACTGTTCATCCAACCCCCAACAACGCTCATTGTTCATCAAGAGGCAGCAGGTCCGATCGGCTTTAGTTAACAGCCGTAGCGGAGGAATCGCTCGATCGGGTTCAGTTAACAGCCAGGGATCGATCGATCTCTCAGGTTCAGTAACGCGTAGCCAGTGCAATCGCTCGGGTTCAGTAGGAAAATGCCTCGCCTAGATTTAGTTAGAGCACAACGCCTCGCACCTACGCGCATACGTGCATGAGAAAAACATGCAATCCCTCCGTGCATCGCTCGGCCCCGACCACCCACCATAACCGGGAACTCCCCGATATTTTCCTTGCCCTCACTTCTACCACGGTTTTTTCCGTCATGGACAGCCCAAAGAATGTCATGAAGCGGTGTCTCTGGCCCGCCCAGGACAAAAAGCCCATTTTTTCATTATTTTTTGTCATACAAGTAGGATCCCACCGCATCTATGATGATACCGGGTTTTGTCACAATTATCGTCATAGAAGTGTCATAAGCATGACAGGAAAAAAATTTGTTTGGCCCAAAATGTCACGAATGTGTCTTTTTTTGTAGTGCATACCGATGACAAAGGGAATAATGTATGTTGTCATAATGGTTCGACCGATAAAGATCTTCGTAGAATATGTGGGAGCCAATATGGGCATCCAAGCCGCCCGGCCCCCATTTATTCCTGCGGCCATTTACCTTCATCTCTTGTGTCACACAACACAATAGGCACGTCCATGACAAAACATATAGAGAGGACATCCAGCGGTTCCAATGGCGATCCACGTGGCTCCAATGGCGCACCCAGCGGCCGATGATGACAACAGCGGGCAATTCACCACGCATCACGTAGTGGACACCCACGTGAGGGGGAAGGCCCTCTCGGTGGTGTACATGAACGATCCTATGTCGGTGGAGAGCTCCATCCAAACTATGGAGCAATTCGTTGTCGAGGACAAGTACCAAGTGGTCGGCTTCGACCTTGAGTACACCAACGGTCGTGCCAAGCACGATCAGAAGGTTGTCGTCGCCAAGTTGTGTGTGCGACATGACATCCTCGTCCACCACTACCACCTGGCCACAAGGCCTTGTGAGCGTTTCTCCAGGTTTATCAAAAGCTCCGACTACAATTTCGCTGCGGTGGATACCACCAACAATCTAAAAGTGCTCAAGGTTTCGGGCTTGAAATGCTGGAATCTTGTCAACATCCAGAACCACTACAAGGTCTGGGGCAACAACAAGAACAAACTGAACTACCTGGTTGACCTTGCCTCGGCCATCATCGAACCCTACTACATGAAGATGAAGGATGAGAGCAAGAAGGACAAGGACGCCTCGCATAGTGTTTGGCATAAGAGACTGGATGAAGAACATCAAGTACGCGGCCAAGGACGCGTACACAAACTACGAGATGTACAGGCGGATCGTTGACATGAGGAAGTGTCTTGTTCATGCCCCAAGCGAGGAAACGAGCCACAGAGCAGTGGCGGGAGCGTCACAAGAAGTAGATGACTGGATGATCGTTTCTCCTACTTTAGAATGCATGCAATTGTTTATTGAGGTGTGTGCGAATGATCTGTATAGTCACTTATGTAATTGGTATT
>NC_041385.1:138632057-138637706 GCF_002162155.2 Triticum dicoccoides
CTTCTCTAGACAGAGCAAATCACACGGCTTATTAGCAGCAATCGTCTATGTTATTATTGGTCTTCGCACACATTTCTGATCACGGACCTGTTTGCCGCGTATCACACACATA
Source organism: Triticum dicoccoides (assembly GCF_002162155.2). Classification (NCBI taxonomy): domain Eukaryota; kingdom Viridiplantae; phylum Streptophyta; class Magnoliopsida; order Poales; family Poaceae; genus Triticum; species Triticum dicoccoides. Next base: position 138,632,170 of record NC_041385.1, read on the forward strand.
TTGTTCAGTTGAACCGTTTCCATTGTGTTGTGCAATAAAGGCTGCAAAGAGGGATCTACAGCAGCAAGGTCTATCGAGGTCTTTGTTCTGTAATTTTTGACATTTCTTGTTTTTTCAACACATGTTGCTTGGCTTGAAGAAGGTCTATCTCGTTACTCTTTGATAATTGTTTATACGCAAGCAACTAGTTTGCATTTTTCAAAGTTTTTTGTACGAACAGAATCCCACACGAACTTACTATAGTAACCATCTGTGTTATAATTTCTCATCGCAAACAATTCATCCGAGTGGGTTGTTTGCTACGTATCACACACATCTGGTTTACACGAATCATTTGTGTTCTTTTGGCTGATCGCAAATGCAACATATCACACACATCTTGTTAAGATGAACCATTTCCATTCTCTTGCCTAATCGAAAAATGTTTATCTGAGTGAACCGTATGCTTTATATCACACACACCTTCATCTGGCTGACCGTATCTATTGCATTCCCTAATAGCACACAGTTCATCGGAGCAAACTGTATGCCGTATATCGCACACACATTGATATGGCTGTCCGTTTCTGTTGTTCTTCTTCATCACAAACAGTTCTGTTGGATCAACCGTATGCCCAACATCGCACATGCAAGTAAAATCTGAACCGTGTTTGATGCATCCTTCATCGCAAAAGTTTTGCACATTTTTGACGGTTTTCTTACACCACCGTTTGCGATTATTGCATCGCACACAGTTTCTCAAAGGGTCTCTGATCGTAGTGTCGCGTTAGTAGCATCCTGCAGTAGTGACTTGATACTTTAATGCTATGGTCGGGTTTTACCTTAATGATCTTTAGTAGTTGTGAATGCTTGCTAGAGTTCCTATCATAAGTGCATATGATCCAAGAAGATAAAGTATGTTAGCTTATGCATCTCCCTCATATGAAATTGCAATAATGACTACCTATCTTGTTAACAATTGCTTAGGACAATTCCGCACACCAACTCATCATTATTACACACTCTCTATTTATAATACTTAAGTAATATATTATAAATTTATGATAACAACACCTACTTTTATATTTTAGCTCTCCGATATCATGCAAATTTATCCTCTTCATACCCACAACATAGTTTTATTTCTCGTTTCTAGTTGGAAGCAAACATTCGGTGTACGTAGAGCCATATTAGTGGCAGATAGGACTTGAGAGAATATTGATCTTACATTTAGCTCCTTGTGGGTTCGACCCTCCATGCTTATCACTTCCACCTTTGGAAATTGCTATGTTGATTCCTACACTTGGGCATTATCAAGTTGTTTTCTGGCGCCATTGTCGGGGACCAATTGCATGAGGTTGATATTCTCATGTGTGCTTGTTTCCTTTCTTCAATAAGTAGTTTTTATTTTTCCTTTTTTTGCTTAGTTGTGGGTGAAACCTAAAAAAATAAAAAATGAAAATACAAAAAAAGTTTTGCCACGCCCAATATGCGACCCTATCCAAAAGGAACTCGAGGGTCCCACCAAGGATAGACCCAAATATTGAAACGCTTTTGCATGGTGGATATCATTACATCAACATTACATAATAGATGGGGATACATACATAAGGCATACAATGCCACACGAATACAACATCACAATACATAAGAGCATCATCCGACTACGGATGAAACACAAACAGAAACTCAAACGACATACAGCCTGCTAGCCCAGGCTGCCGACCTGGAACCTATCCCCTGATCGAAGAAGAAGCAGAAGAAGAACTCCAAACAAGCAAACATCGCTCTCGTGTCATGATCATCGCATAACCTGTACCTGCAACTGTTGTTGTAGTAATCTATGAGCCATGAGGACTCGGCAATCCCATTACCATGGGTATCAAGACTAGCAAAGCTTAAAGGGAAAAGGAAGGGGTAAAGTGGTGAGGTTGCAGCAACGACTAAGCATATATGGTGGCTAACATACGCAAATAAGAGCGAGAAGAGAGCAAGCGGAACGGTCGTCAACTAGTAATGATCAAGAAGTGATCCTGAACTCCTACTTACGTCACACAAAACCCAGAAACCGTGTTCACTTCCCGGACTCCGCCGAAAAGAGACCATCACGGCTACACACGCGGTTGATGCGTTTTAATTCGGATCTGGTGTCAAGTTATCTACAACCGGACATTAACAAATTCCCATCTGCCTATAACCGCAGGCACGACTTTCGAAAGATTATACCCTGCAGGGATGTCCCAACTTAGCCCATGATAAGCTCTCGCCATCAACGAAGGATATACCTTCTCCCAGGAAGACCCGATCAGACTCGGAATCCCGGTTTACAAGACATTTCGACAATGGTAAAACAAGACTAGCAAGACCGCCCGATGCGCCGACAATCCCGATAGGAGTTGCACATATCTCGTTCTCAGGGCAACACGGGATAAGCTAAGCGTACAGGTACCGATGTAACCCAAGTTGCCAAGGGATTCCCGCACGGTGCTCTAGTTTGGACCAACACTTAGACAAGCATTGGCCCGGGGGGGCTGTAATAAAGATGACCCTTGGGTTAATTACTCCCAAGGGAAATATAGGTGGTGGTGAGGCAAATGGTAAGACCAAGGTTGGGCCTTGCTTGAGGAGTTTTATTCAAAGCGAACTGTCAAGGGGGTCCCATAAATCACCCGACCGCGTAAGGAACGCAAAATCCGGGAACATAACACCGGTATGACGGAAACTAGGGCGGCAAGAGTGGAACAAAACACCAGGCATAAGGCCGAGCCTTCCACCCTTTACCAAATATATAGATGCATTAATAATATAAGAGATATTATGATATCCCAACCAAAATCCTGTCCACCATGGAGCAATCTTCAACTTCACCTGCAACTAACAACGCTATAAGAGGGGCTGAGCAAAGCGGTAACATAGCCAAGCAATGGGTTGCTAGGAAGGGTGTCAAAGGTTAGAGGTTCATGGCAATTTGGGAGGCTTGATGAGCAAAAGATAGGTAACGCAGCATAGCGATAGAATGAAGCAACTAGCATAGCAATGATAGTAGTGAGATCCAGGGTAGCGGTCATCTTGCCTGAAATCCCGCAAGGAAGAAGAACGAGTCCATGAAGAAGTGAAGCCATGAAGATGAACCAAGCGTAGACGAAGGAATCCTCACGATCGTAACGAAACGGAAACTATCGAGAAGAAGCACACAACATGGTAAACACACCACACATGAACAAGGCATGATGCACAACAAGCATGATGCAAGACAAGACTACATGAAGCTACTCGTGGCAAGAGATGATGCAAACAAGAGCATCACATCAAAGCAAGATTAAATAAGGCCGGGAACAACATATAACAATTCCGGTAAGTCCTCATATGCAAATTTCGAAATTGGTCCAGATCTGAATAAACCTTACGTTCAAGTTGTTAAACAGCAAGTTAAGATGCACAACGATGATCTACACGAGATTCTAGTCAAGTTACATATAAAGTTCATTTAGTTCGGAGCTACGGCTTAGAAGATATGAGCAAAACAAGTTAAACATGGCATTGATGCAAAATGCACCCAAACATCAAGCAAACACCTCAAAACAAGGATGCAACATGATAATATGAAACTACATGCAAAATCAATCAAGTTTCATATAGAGCACACTCAAAACGGAGTAACGGTTCAACACATGCACACTATACAAGTTATAGCAACAACCTGTCCAAAACAGCAACTAGTCATATTGCAAGCATCAAAACAACGTGCTACAGGATCTCAACAAGAAAACAAAAGGCATGGACATGATGTACAGGTAAAGCATAACAAAACATGAACACTGAGCTATCTCCGGAAACTACTAGAACATGCTCAAACACACATGGCAAGATTGCAAATAATAACAGTTTCAGACTTTAGCAGAAATAACATCAGGTTGCAATGTTTAGAGCTATCAAACAACATTTTACAGGAACTTATCATGGCAAACAAAGGCATGGCATGAACCTAATAAATGCATAGAACAAAAGTCCCTTACTGACCATAAGCCAAAAAGGATCAGAAAATATGATGGCACCCATGTAAACATAGCAAGTTATATTACATATTCAAACATGGCAGGAACAACGATACGAAGGCATGTAGATGAGCTTGTGCAACTCACTATAGAGCAAAAACATGGCATGGAAAGGCAACCAACAGTAAGAAGGCATGTTTGTGAAGCTAAGCATGGCAATAGCAAGTTCATAGGGGGCATGGAACACCAGCAAAACACATGGCAACAACTGAACTTAATGTTAACAGGCTGACAGCAACATTATTAAGCAACTTTAGAGCAAGATTACAACAAGCTACAGCAGGCTATAAATGCAACCAGGGGCATGAATGGATATAGCATGACATGTAGAACAAAACACTCTTAGTGAACATCTCCAAATTATGCATAGAGTGACTAGTAGCAGCAGGTTTACATAGCATCACCAAATAACAGATTCAGACTAACAAAATAGCAACAGCAAGTACACTACTTAACTAGCTCGATTCACTCACCACAACTCATTGCATGACAAGATAAGCATAGCATCATCAAGAAGACATGTTTATGAAACAAACCAAGGCAAGAACAAGTTCATAGCATGCAAGGATCAACTACAACAACCTTGGCAAAATTGAATAACATGTAAACAATCTGCTAGGAAACATTTTGAAGCAAAAGTAGAGCACGAAAATGACATGCTAGACTACTCCATAATTGCAAACAGGGGCATGAATAGGTAGAGCATAACTATATATTCAAAACATCCTTACTGAAGTATCTCCAAATATGCATGGATCTCTCAGTAGCATCATGTTTACATGGCATCAAAATAACAGCAGAACAGGAACTAAAATCAGCAACATCACAAAGCCTAGTTTGCATGCTTGTTCTAGTCACCACATTGATCACAAAAATACATGGCATACACCCCTGTAAAGATGGCATGGCATATTTCAAAAAACATGTAGACATAAACCTCATAGGATGCACACATCAATCATGGCAAAAATGACAAAAGAGCTAGTTCTGTTAACAGACAGCAGACAACATTATGAAGCACTCTTGCAACGATGATTTAGCAATCAAGATCAACTCAAATGAATATGGTTCAATGGAATGAAATGATGTGCTCGTTGATAAGAACAATTTGAAATATTACACGTGCGAAACGGAGCTACGGATGCAGAGATACGGCATGATGAACAAGGCATGAAAATATACAGATCTGAGGACTTAGTGGAAATATACCCTCGCGAAGAAAGTCAACGGCCGGATCGGGATCTCGCCGGAGACGAGGTTGATGGCGGCTGGGGCTTGCCGGAGCGCGGGGGGAGTCGCCGGCGGGTCGGGGAAGGTCGGGGCCCACCGGATCCGGGCGGCGCCGGCCCGGATCTGGCCGGAGGATGGCCGGCGACGTTTGGCGCGACGCGGGCGCGGCCGGGCGGCGGAGGAGCTCCGGCGTGGGGCCGGCAAAGACGGAGGGGCGTGGCTCCGGCCGGGGGCGGCGCGGCGCCGGCCGGCGGAGATCGGGCGAGGGGAGGT
>NC_041385.1:138637943-138644158 GCF_002162155.2 Triticum dicoccoides
GGCCCCGATGGGCTCGGTCGGGCCCCGCTCGGGCCTGGGCGGGCCGGCGGCGATGGGGAGAGAGAGAGGGCGCGGGCCGGATGAGGTGGCGGCGGCTGGTTGGCTGCGGGCGGTGGCGGGGTGACGTGGCGCGATCTGATTCGCCGGGGTGAGGTGTCCGGCGGACATGTCCGGCACGGACGGACGTGTCCGGCGGCGCGAGGATGAAGATGGCTAGGGTTAGACCGGGATTTCGGGGGAGATGCACATATTTATAGGTAGAGGGAGCTAGGAGTGTCCAAATGAGGAGCGGTTTTCGCCCACACGATCGTGATCAAACGACCGAGAGCATGGAGGGGAGTTATATGGGTTTTGGGCCACTTTGGAAGGGTGTTGGGCTGCAAAGAGAAGGGGGGCTTTACGGTTACCCGGTTAACCATTGGAGTACCAAACGACCTCCAAATGGCACGAAACTTGACAGGCGGTCTACCGGTGGTATACCAAGGCTACCTGGCAAGACTCGGTCCATTCCGAGAACATTTAACACCCGCACACGAAAAGAAAGAAGAGGGGGACGCCGGAGGACATAGGAGCGCCGGATTTCAAAATGGACAACGGGGAAAATGCTCGGATGCATGAGACGAACACGTATGCAAAATGAAATGCACATGATGACATGAAAATATGCAACACGCAAGCAAATGACATGGCAACGACGGCGAATAACTGGCAGACACCTGGCGCATCGGATCCGGGGCGTTACAAGTTTACTTGCCTCTTATGCCTAAAAAGTTTTTTTCAAAACGAGAAGTGATTGGAAAGTTATGCATTGGAGAAGTGAGGGTCGATCTTGAACACTTGCGTTCATGCTCATGGAAACAATGTAGAATTTTTCATGGAAGTTTCTCAGAAATAATTATCCCCTTGTATATATCCATTGTATTATAAAAATAATGTGCCAAGCTTTGGTTTGAGGATGATTAGATTGCTTGTTTACTATGTGCAATGCAAAAACAGAAACTTTGGTTGTAGCGCATGAATTTACATTTTTTACTGGAAGTCAAACGGGTCTGAAACATTTTCCGCAGTACTTATATACACTTTTTTTAGATTGTCCTAATTTTTTAGAATTTTTGGAGTTACAGAAGTATATGAAGTTTCCAGATTACTACAGACTATCCTGTTTTTGACAGATTCTGTTTTCTATGTGTTGTTCACTTATTTTGATGAATCTATGGGTAGTATCGGGGGGTATGAACCATGCTGAAGTTGGAATATAGTAGAATGCTAATATGAAATTGGGATGATTTTACAACAGTACCTAAAGGTAGTGATTTGCTTTGTTATACTAACGGATCTCACAAAGTCTTTGTTAAGTTTTGTGTGGATGAAGTGTTCGAAGAACAAGGAGTTACCGATGTGAGAAGAATAAAGAGAGTAAAGAGTTCAAGCTTGGGGATTCCCAAGGCACTCCAAGTAAATATTTCAAGGATACTCAAGCATCTAAGCTTGGGGATGCCCCAGTTGGCATCCCATCTTCCTTCTTCAACAATTATCGATATACCTCGGTTTTTATTTTGTTCACATGATTTGTGTCCTTTGTGTTTTTCTTTTTCTTTAAGAACCATGCTAGTATGAGATAGCCCTTCATTGATTTATAGAATGCTTCATGTGCTTCACTTGTATTTTTGAGTATGACCTTACAGAATGCTCTTTGTGCTTCACCTACATCTTTTGAGTATGGTTTTATAGAATGCTTCATGTGCTTCACTTATATATTTTGAGCTTGGATATTGGTTAATCTATATTAATTGTAGAATGCTCCATGAACTTCACTTATATCTTTTGGACTATGAATAAGATTATCATCGAAAATGGGTTTGGAAGAGTGTCAACTTTAGGAAGTAATGATCCCACTATTTTGGAGGGTGTTGAATCTTAGTGTGATATTTACGAAAATGGATTTGAGAGCTCTTGACTTTAGTTAGTAATAATTCCACTATTTAGGAAGAGGTTCCAATTGATTATGAGAACAAAGTTGCTATCTATGATGATTATTATGATGAAATGTATGCTATAAAGAATAATGTTAACCATGAAACTTGTCATCATGATTTTAATTTTCAATTGGATTATGCCTCACATGATAGTTATTTTGTTGAGTTTGCTCCCACTATTCTGAATGAGAAGAATTTTGCTCATGTGGAGAGTAGTAAAATTTCTATTCTTGTAGATCATGAAAACAATACTTTATGCGTGGTTATATTACTGAATTCACTCATGATGCTACTGAAAATTATTATGAGGGAGGAATATATGCTTGTTGGAATTGCAATAATATCAAGTTTCCTCTCTATGTGCTTAAAGTTTAGAAGTTATGCTTGTTTTGCCTTCCAATGCTAGTTGATTCTTTTTCGCATAAATTGTTTTCTCACAAAATCCCTATGCATAGGAAGTGGGTTAGACTTAAATGTTCTAGTCATATGCTTCACGATGCTCTCGTTATTTTTTCATTCCTATCTTTCATATGAGCATCATTGACATCATCATGCCTAGCTAGAAAGGCATTAAAGAAAAGCGCTTGTTGGGAGACAACCCAATATTTATCCTTACTGTTTTTTGTGTGCTCACATGATTAAGCTACTGTAGTAACCATGTTTTATAGCTTTTGTTTCAATAAAGTGCCAAGTAAGACCTTGGGGATGGCTTACGGTGATAGTTGATTTGATCTTGCTGTAAAACAGAAATGTCTGCACTCATTGCCAGAATTTAAAAAAATCCTAGAAGCGTGTTTTTGATCTAAACTTTTTACACAAGATTTATATACAAATTTTCCAAGTTGTACTAATTTTTCAGAATTTTTGGAGTAGCAGAAGTATGGTTGCTGTTCAGATCATTACAGATTGTTTTGTTTCTGGCAGATTCTGTTTTCAATGCATAGTTTGCTTGTTTTCTAGTTTCTATGTCTTATATTGCTCAATACAAATTGCAGAAATGATATGGTATAGTAGGCATTGTGTGAGAACAATTATGAATCTTCTCTTTAATAGTACCAAAGTGAATGATTTACTCTTTATCATACTAGCCCATCTCACGAAGTTCCGTTAGGTTTTGTGTGATTGAAGTTTTCAAGTTTTGGGTGAGATATCGATATGAGGAGAATAAGGAGTGGATATACCCTAAGCTTGGGGATTCCCCGGCACCCCAAGGTAATATTCAAGGAAGACTCAAGCGCATAAGCTTGGGGATGCCCCGGAAGGCATCCCCTCTTTCGTCTTCAAAACCATCAGTATACCTTACTCAGAGTTATATTTGTATTCATCACATTATATGTGTTTTGCTTGGAGCGTTTTTTAAATTTTACTTGATGTTTGAATAAAACCATTGGATCTAACATCTTGAATGAGAGAGAATCCTCCCATGGCTACTCATTGTCCTTCACTTATATCTTTTTGGAATAGTTTGAAATTTACTCATGTGCTTCACGTATATCCTATGAGTTGTGACGCCCCCGATTTGACCGTACACTAATCATACACGCAAATGTGTACAATCAAGATCAGGGACTCACGGGAAGATATAACAACACAACTCTAGACCCAAATCAAAATAATACAAGCTTTATATTACAAGCCAGGGGCCTCGAGGGCTCGAATACATAGCTCGATACACAAGAGTCAGCGGAAGCAACAATATCTGAGTACAGACATATGTTAAACAAGGATGCCTTAAGAAGGCTAGCACAAAAGCAATAACGATCGAAGAGGCAAGGCCTCCTGCCTGGGACCTCCTAACTACTCCAGGTCGTCCACGGCCTCCACGTAGTAGCATCCATCGGCGGTGGCATCTGGCTCCAAGGATCCACCATCTGGTTGCATCAACCGGAAAAAAGAAAGAAGGGAGAAAAGGGGTAGCAAAGCAACCGTGAGTACTCATCCAAAGTACTCTCAAGCATCAGATCTATACTAAGTATGCATTGGTATCAAATGGAAGGGTTGTATCTGTGGACTGAACTGCAGAATGCCAGAATAGAAGGGGGAAGGCCTAGCCTATCAAAGACTACCATCTTCACGCAGCTCCAAGCATCTTACAGCAAGTAGAAGAGTAAAGAATAGCATTTTATATTTAACAAGCATGTTGTAACATTAATGCCCAGAGATCCTTCCTCGACTCCGTGCGAGAAAGCAATCCCGGAGCCACATATCTCAAGTATCCATTTGTAGTTGTATAAGATCAGGATATAAGTCTGAACGTCCGTTACAGTGGACACGGCTATTAATAGATAATCTTCCCTGCAGGGGTGCACCACGTTTTCCAACACGCTCGATCACTCTGGCGGGACACACTTTTCTGAGTCAATGCCCGGCCTCGGAAGATCAACACGTCGCAGCCCTACCTAGACTCAGCAGAGAGGTCCCCGTCGGTCTACATCCTAAGCACTCCGGGGCCTCGGCCCATCGCCCGGTGCACTCCGGGTCATTATGTGCAGGGCGATATAGGCCACCTCCACTAGGGCGCCGACCAGGCCGTGCCACAATGCTGAACTGGACGTCTGACAAAGCTTCGGCTGATACTGCGACGTCGAGGCCCATAACTATTCTCATGTGGTGGTTGGTGCGTAAAGGCCAAACGCCAACTCAGAACAAATACCCAAACCATAGTGTATTATTAGCTTGCGAAGACGAGAAGAGACTCACGATAAGTTGATCCCGTCGCCCCGTCTCGAGGAAATACGGCAAGGGCTAGCACAGCCCACTCGGGGGCAGCCTGCCGGCCGGGCCGTGCCTCGTAACCATCTTGCGGGTGCTCTCCGGGCTCTCCCGACATTCCCAAAGGTCTCAAGTAAAGTCAAGGTAACCGTGTGTCCAAATATCAAGGGGAAAACCCGAGGAATCACCCACGGAGGATTCCACTCAATGTAATCATCAAGGTGAACATAAGAGGGACCACCCTTGAGGTTCACACTTGAGGTGTTGAACGACAGAGCCGTATCGGGAATGGTGAAAGAGGAAATCACCCTCGATGACCACGACCGAATAGCTACACTACAGAATTATCATCAGGAGTGCGTTATGAGGGACAAAAGGGGTGGCACTCGATAGTAGCTCTGCAGAGTCGAGGAACAAAAGGGGTGTGATGTGATGTGAGGTGTCGGGCTCTGGTCGTCGATCACGTTGATCGAGTCGTCGATGATGAAGCATGGGCAACAAGGACAAGATGGGGGTCACTGATGGATCACTAACCAACCTATATTAAGAAGTTTAGGTTAAGCAGGTAGGTAACAATAAGCAGGTACAAAAGTAGGCTATGCATCAGAATAGGAGCAATCAAATACCGGTAGCAAAATCTAATGCAAGCATGAGGGAATAGAATGGGCGATATCGGGATGATCAAAGGGGGGGGCTTGCCTGATTGCTCAGACAAGAAGGAGGGTCGTTGTCCCGGTTCCGGACGTTTGTCGGACAGATGAACTGGAGGGAAAAGTTTAACGTTTGCTATGCTAGGGATGTGTGGCGGACGAACGGACCACGTATTCGGATTCGTCTCGTCGTTCTGAGCAACTTTCATGTACAAAGCTTTTCGATCCGAGCTACGGATTATTTTATAATATTTTTCAAAGTTTTAAACATTTTCTAAAATTATTATTATTAATTCGAAAATGGGGTTATTGCATCAGCACGATGTCATCATGACATCGGTAGGGTGCACAGTCAACTCTGGCCGGGTTGACTGGTCAAAGGGGCAGTGGGCCCAATTGTCATTGTCTAGTCTAATTAAGCAGGTTAATTAGACTAAATATGTTCATTAGGCTAATTAGTCAAAGTTAATTAAGTTAATTAACTAATTAATTAATTAATCAATTAATTATTTTAGACATCCTTTATTTTACATTTTTATTTCTGTTTTCATTTTAACAGGGGGCGGGCCCCATTCGTCATTGGCCCAAGGGGCCATATCGGGCGCCGGGTGCGGGTTAACGGGCACAGGGTGCTGCGGGCGTGGGCGCCCGTGCATCCGAACGGGACAACAGGGGGGCGCCGACGGGGGTGAGCACCAGGGCGAGCGAGGCGCAACGGAGCACGGGGCGGGGCTCGCGCGCGGCAGCAGCGGCCCGTGGCGGAAGCAGCAGGTGGCAGGATGGAGGCCGAGCGGCGGTGCTAGGCGCGGCAGCGACGCAGGTGGAGCAGAGCCTCGGGGAGAGGGGCGTGGCTCGCGGACGCGCGCTAAAGGCGGCC
>NC_041385.1:138644553-138654197 GCF_002162155.2 Triticum dicoccoides
GGTGACGCGGAGCGGCTTTGGCGAGCGGCGTCCGTCGGCGAGGTCGGGGCGGGGAGGCCCTTCCGGATCCAGGAACGGGAGGAGGAGGGGGCGCGAGGAGGACGGCGACGGGGCAGCGCCAAGCGGCGTCGGCGAGGTAGCACCGGCGTGGTGGCGCCGGGAAGGGCCGCGGCGGGGTTGTGGGATCGGGCGATCTCCTCGATCCCGATTAGGAGGAACAGAGGAGGGGTGGGGCGTGGGGGATCGAGGGGAGTGGGGAGGGAGTTGTCCAGATATTTTGGGGCGTGGGAGGATAAGGGAGAGGGAGAGGTGGGCTGGCCTGGTGGCCTGGATGCCCAGTTGGGCTGGGCAGCTGGGCCACGGTTGGCCCAGTGAGGGGGGGTTGTTTTTCTTTTCTTTATTTACAGAAGTTGTCTAGAATTAATTAGGGCTGCAAAAACACTTTTGATCGATGTGGAACTGGGCCACATAAACACTTTGCAAATTTTGAAACTGCCACAAAATGTTTCAAGGCATTTGGAAGTGACTAGGTATTTTTAGAAATTAAATAAGGAAAGGTAAAAGTTGCTGGACCACCAAAATAGAATCCAGGGGCATTCTGGGAACTCAAAAGAGGTTGGTCCGAACATGAAAAATAACCAAGGATTATTTGCCACACTTTGAACATTTTAGTTTTCATGCTTGACAAACTTGGATTTTTGACTTTAAATTTGAATTTGAATCCGGACCTTGATTTGGATCAAGTGGTGATTATCAACAGTAATGTGATGACGTGGCACCATTAACAGGGGTTTACTGTAGCTTAATTATCCGGGCGTCACAATTCTCCTCCACTACAAGAAATCTCGTCCCGAGATTTTTAAGGGGTGAGTAAGGAGGAAAGACTCGGGAGGGACGGAGGTCAACACAAGATAGGTACCTCAACATGGCATAGAGGCATCTCTTGAGTTGGAATTCAAGATAGTCATCGAGAGCAAGGTAAGAAGGTGCAATAAGAGGCTTCAAGCGGGTAGGCAATCGTTCGTTGCCTGAAACAGAGGGTGAAAGGGGTTCAGAGCAATGGGAATAAGTATTGCGTCTGATACCAGAATGAATCACATGGAAGATGGCTCGTGAATTACATACGAAGCCAAGCGCGAGGGATAACTTTGAAAACAAGGATGTATAGGAGAGTCAGGTTTCGATCCTGTGGAACTGTGGGTTATGGGCCCACCATGTGGGTTAAAAGTAAGAAGGCGTTACATTTTGCACGGTCATGATAGCAAGGCAAGTCAGAGGGCAACCTGTCAGTTATGTTGGCAACAATGGTACAAAGGGCGAGGGACGAAGAGAACCATTTTCCTGCTCATTAAGACGAGGCGGACCAATACGCAAAGTTCTCGTCCATCCGTGGCTACCGGAATATCATCAACAATAGTAACAAGGTCTTACTGACAGAGTTGTACATCGAGGCATTTACATAAGCAGCGAATTATCACTGCTCATATATGTTACGTTACAAGAAAGTTTAAACAAAGCAATGGAGGCTTGAATCAGTTATCGGTGTTCTCGAGCTTCTAACAACTCAGAACCCATGGAAAATTTGAATCGGCGAGAATAATAGTTGATGAAAAACTCATAAGAGGTTATGTAGTTCCGTGATAATCTCGAGATAGCAGAGGGTAATACTCGAGGGTATAGCAAAACAGAGGTTGGACGGGTGAAATGATCTACAGAAGACAAGTACTACCACTTGTCCGAGAAATGAAATCAAAGAAGAATAATATGGTCGAAACCATGGTTGCAAAGGACCAATTATAGATACATTATGAACTCATCACAAGGGGATTATTATTACAAGGAGCTTCCATGGTAAGTTCCACATCGGATCCATGGGCATGAACACAAAGGTTCAAGGTCGACTCCCACTTCTCTAATGCACAACTTTCCATTCACTTCTCGCATTTGAGAAAGTTTCAGCATTGAAAATTTTATCTGGCAACACACCAGAAGAGTAAGACTCATGAAGACTCTCAGGTTCAAACAGATTAGGGGAGGCGTAGGTTCGACCCATAGGGGCATCTTAGGAACCTATACCACAAACTTCACGAGTAGATAACTCAAGCTCGGAAGCAGAGCATGGTTGACAAAAGCAGGGGATACAATTTACCAAAGGCATTATGTATCCAAGGAAAAGCTCACAAGGTTACTGAATAAGAAGGACGTTGTCGGATAAAACCCAACAAAGGACCTGGAGGTCCACAATAGATCTGATGTGAGTATCAGTACTCAACCAGAAGAAGAAAGAATGCAAGAAGGTCAGGTTATAGAAACAATTGACTAATTCAAAGCTCAAATGCAAGGAATATTCCCAAAACGGGGGGGGGTCAGAAGAAGAGGCTCTGATCAAAGGCAAGTAAGTTGAATAGACATAGATCAACAACCAACCAAGGTTTGATTTGTCGAGCACTAACTCATGTCAGGAGTGACGTCTGAGCCGAAGGGAAGAATTCCAATTGATATGGATGATTGCAAGCATTTAAAAACATATCGAATCAAATGTCCAAAATGACGATGAAAAGGATACTACCAATATTGTCAGACATATGGAAAGTATCCATAATGCAAGCAGACAAGTATTTGTAGATCAATAGTTGGAGAGGGTTATCGGAAGATTGAATAGTATTTCAGAGTATCTTGTGAATCACTTGATCAACTAGGAATGAGCAAATCCTCGATAGGTGTGAGAAATTACTGTAGGGGTATGCAGGTGGCAAAGAATTACAAGGTAGTAGGCATAAAGTATTCTTGAAACAATAAGGAGAAATTCAGGGTATCTTGTAAAAACAAGATCAACATGGGAAGACAATATGAACGACAATGTAGGTAGTTACACCTAAGGATTTACCAGTGGTAGGGATCGCAACGGCGAAGGGTACAAGGGTCTCGGTAAAACATTTGAGAGTATCCTCAGAATCTTCTGGTGCACCAAGCAATCATCTGGAGTGAAGGGATCTCCGGGAGAAAATTATTTACGAGAACCTAGAGTTAGCAAATGTATTTAACCCGAATATAAGAGAGACCAGCTTCCCAGAGTATAGACGAGGAATAAAAGATCCTAATATCACCCAATGGCGACGTGGGCCCGTAAGCCACACAGCCATGTTAGTAAAACCGGTTTTTTTAAGTCTAGACTCAACTTCGGCTAAGGAGTTGCAAAGGGGGATCCTACGGGCAGTCGGCTCTGATACCAACTTGTGACGCCCCCAATTCGACCGTACGCTAATCATACACACAAATGTGTACGATCAAGATCAGGGACTCACGGGAAGATATCACAACACAACTCTAGACCCAAATCAAAATAATACAAGCTTTATATTACAAGCCAGGGGCCTCGAGGGCTCGAATACATAGCGCGATACACAAGAGTCAAAGGAAGCAACAATATCTGAGTACAGACATAAGTTAAACAAGGATGCCTTAAGAAGTCTAGCACAAAAGCAACAACAATCGAAGAGGCAAGGCCTCCTGCCTGGGACCTCCTAACTACTCCAGGTCGTCGACGGCCTCCACGTAGTAGCATCCATCGGCTGTGGCATCTGGCTCCAAGGATCCACCATCTGGTTGCATCAACTGGAAAGAAGAAAGAAGGGAGAAAAGGGGTAGCAAAGCAACCGTGAGTACTCATCCAAAGTACTTGCAAGCATCAGATCTATACTAAGTATGCATTGGTATCAAATGGAAGGGTTGTATTTGTGGACTGAACTGCAGAATGCCAGAATAGATGGGGGAAGGCCTAGCCTATCAAAGACTAGCATCTTCACGCAGCTCCAAGCATCTTACCGCAAGTAGAAGAGTAAAGAATAGCAGTTTATATTTAACAAGCATGTTGTAACATTAATGCCCAGAGATCCTTCCTCGACTCCCTGTGAGAAAGCAATCCCGGAGCCACATATCTCAAGTATCCATTTGTAGTTGTATAAGATCAGGATATAAGTCTGAACGTCCGTTACCGTGGACACGGCTATTAATAGATAATCTTCCCTACAGGGGTGCACCACATTTTCCAACACGCTCGATCACTCTGGCCGGACACACTTTTCTGAGTCAATGCCCGACCTCGGAAGATCAACACGTCGCCGCCCTACCTAGACTCAGCAGCGAGGTCCCCGTTGGTCTACATCCTAAGCACTCCGGGGTCTGGGCCCATCGCCCGGTGCACTCCGGGTCATTACGTGCAGGGCGATACAGGCCACCTCCACTGGGGCGCCGACCAGGCCGTGCCGCAATGCTGAACTGGACGTCTGACAAAGCTTCGGCTGATACTGCAACGTCGAGGCCCATAACTATTCTAACGTGGTGGTTGGTGCGTAAAGGCCAAAGGCCAACTCAGAACAAATACCCAAACCATAGTGTATTATTAGCTTGCGAAGACGAGCAGAGACTCACGATAAGGTGACCACGTCGCCCCGTCTCGAGGAAATACGGCAAGGGCTAGCCCAGCACACTCGGGGGCGGCCTGCCGGCCCGGCCGTGCCTCGTAACCATCTTGCGGGTGCTCTCTGGGCCCGCCCGAGTTTCCCAAAGGTCTCAAGTAAAGTCAAGGTAACCATGTGTCCAAATATCAAGGGGAAAACCCGAGGAATCACCCACGGAGGATTCCACTCAATGTAATCATCAAGGTGAACATAAGAGGGACCACCCTCGAGGTTCACACTTGAGGTGTTGAACGACAGAGCCGTATCGGGAATGGTGAAAGAGGAAATCACCTTCGATGACCACGACCGAATAGCTAAACTCAAGAATTATCATCAGGAGTGCGTTATGAGGGATCACCCTCGGCACTCGATAGTAGCTCTGCAGAGTCGAGGAACAAAAGGGGTGTGATGTGATGTGAGGTGTCGGGCTCTGGTCGTTGATCACGCTGATCGAGTCGTCGATGATGAAGCAGGGGCAACAAGGACAAGATGGGGGTCACTGATGGATTACTAACCAACCTATACTAAGCAGTTTAGGATAAGCAGGTACAAAAGCAGGCTATGCATCAGAATAGGAGCAATCAAATACCAGTAGCAAAATCTAATGCAAGCATGAGGGAATAGAATGGGCGATATCGGGATGATCAAAGGGGGGGCTTGCCTGGTTGCTCAGACAAGAAGGAGGGTCGTTGTCGACGTAGTCGATCACAGGGGCATCAGCAGCAGTCTCGAGGTCTACCGGAGAGAGAGGGGGAAGAAACAGTAAATACACGCAATCATATGCATAACAAGACAATAAGTGGGGCTAGAGGTGTTCTAAGGCAGCGCTAGGCGGTACTGGCGAAGAGGGAAAACATCCGGGAAAGTTTTCCCGGTTCCGGACGTCTGTCGGACAGATGAACCAGAGGGAAAAGTTTAACGTTTGCTATGCTAGGGACGTGTGGCGGACGAACGGACCATGTATTCGGATTCGTCTCGTCGTTCTGAGCAACTTTCATGTACAAAGCTTTTCGATCCGAGCTACGGATTATTTTATAATATTTTTCAAAGTTTTAAACTGTCACGCCCAATATGCGACCCTATCCAAAAGGAACTCGAAGTGCCACCAAGGATAGACCCGCATATTGAAACGCTTTTGCAAGGTGGATATCATTACATCAACATTACATAATATATGGGGATACATACAAGAGGCATACAATGCCACACGAATACAACATCAATACATCAGAGCATCATCCGACTACGGATGAATCACAAACAGAAACTCAAACGACATCCACCCTGCTAGCCCAGGCTGCCGACCTGGAACCTATCCCCTGATCGAAGAAGCAGAAGAAGAACTCAACGCAAGCAAGCAGCGCTCTCGCGTCATGATCATCGCACAACCTGTACCTGCAACTGTTGTTGTAGTAATTTGTGAGCCACGAGGACTCAGCAATCCCATTACCATGGGTATCAAGACTAGCAAAGCTTAAAAGGAAAGGAAAGGGTAAAGTGGTGAGGCTGCAGCAGCGACTAAGCATATATGGTGGCTAACATACGCAAATAAGAGCGAGAAGAGAACAAGCGGAACGGTCGTGAAGCTAGTAATGATGAAGAAGTGATCCTGAACTCCTACTTACGTCAAACATAACCTAGAAACCGTGTTCACCTCCCGGACTCCGCCGAAAAGAGACCATCACGGCTACACACGCGGTTGATGCGTTTTAATTCGAATCTGGTGTCAAGTTATCTACAACCGGACATTAACAAATTCCCATCTGCCTATAACCGTAGGCACGGCTTTCGAAAGATTATACCCTGCAGGGGTGTCCCAACTTAGCCCATGACAAGCTCTCGCGATCAACGAAGGAATAGACCTTCTCCCAGGAAGACCCGATCAGACTCGGAATCCCGGTTTACAAGACATTTCGACAATGGTAAAACAAGACCAGCAAAGCCGCCCGGATGTGCCGACAAATCCCGATAGGAGCTGCACATATCTCGTTCTGAGGGCACACCGGATTATCCAAACTTCCGGTAGGCCAGCCCAGAGTTGCCCCTGGTGGCCACCGGTGGCTGACAGGTTGGACCAACACTCACGACGAGCACTGGCCCGGGGGGGATAAAATAAAGATGACCCTCAAGAGCATGACTCCCAAGGGAAAAAGGGCTAGGTGAGGCAAATTTAAAACCAAGGTTGGGCCTTGCTGGAGGAGTTTTATTCAAAGCGAACTATCAAGGGGGTCCCATAAATCACCCGACCGCGTAAGGAACGCAAAATCCGGGAACAAAACACCGGTATGACGGAAACTAGGGCGACAAGAGTGGAACAAAACACCAGGCAAAAGGCCGAGTCTTCCACCCTTTACCAAGTATATAGATGCATTAATAATATAAGAGATATTGTGATATCCCAACCAAAAATCCTGTCCACCATGGAGAAATCTTCAACTTCACCTGCAACTAGCAATGCTATAAGAGGGGCTGAGCAAAAGCGGTAACATAGCCAAACAATGATTTGCATAGGAAAGGTGTCAAAGGTTAGAGGTTCATGGCAATATGGGAGGCTTGATAAACAGGTGATAGGTAGCGCAGCAAAGCGATAGAACGAAGCAACTAGCATAGCAATGATAGTAGTGAGATCCAGGGTAGCGGTCATCTTGCCTGAAATCCCGTAAGGAAGAAGAACGAGTCCATGAAGAAGACGAACGGATGAAGCCGAACCAAGCGTAGACGAACGAATCCTCACGATCGCAACGAAACAGGAACTATCAAAAAGAAGCACACAACAAGGTAAACACACCACACATGAACAAGGCATGATGCACAACAAGCATGATGCATGACAAGACTACATGAAGCTACTCATGGCACGAGATGATGCAAACAAGAGCAACACATCAAGGCAAGTTTAAATGAGGCCGGGATCAACATATAATAATTCCGGTAAGTCCTCATATGCATATTTCGAAATTGGTCCAGAACTGAACAAACGTTATGTTCAAGTTGTTAAACAGCAAGTTAAGATGCACAAAGATGATCTACACGAGATTCTAGTCAAGTTACATATGAAGTTCATTTAATTCGGAGCTACGGCCTAGAAGATATTAGCAAAACAAGTTAAACATGGCATTGATGCAAAATGCGCCCAAACATCAAGCAAACACCTCAAAACATGGATGCAACATGATAATATTAAGCTACATGCAAAATCAAGCAAGTTTCATATAGAGCACACTCAAAACGGAGCAACGGTTCAACACATGCACTCTATACAAGTTTAAAGGACAAGCTGTCCAAAACAGCAACTAGGCATATTGCAAGCATCAAAACAGCATGCTACAGGACCTCAACAAGAAAACAAAAGGCATGGGCATGATGTACAGGTAAAGAATTACAAAACATGAACACTGAGCTATATCTAGAAATCACTAGAACATGCTCAAACACACATGGTAAGATTGCAAGTTATAACAATTTCAGACTTTGCAGAAAATAACATCACGATGCAATGTTTAGAGCTATCAAACAACATGTTACAGGAACTTATCATAGCAAAACAAGACATGGCATGATTCTACTAATTTCATAGATCAAAAGTCCCTTAATGACCATAAGCCAAAAAGGATCAGAAAATATGATGGCACCCACGTAAACATGGCAAGTTATATTACAGATTTAAACCTGGCAGGAACAAAATTATGAAGGCATGTTTGTGAGCTTGTACCACTCACCACAGAGCAATATATGGCATGGCAAGGCACCCAACAGTAAGAAGGCATGTTTATGAAGCTAAGCATGGCAATAGCAAGGTCATAGGGTACATGGAACACTAGGAAAACACATGAGAACAACTGAACTTAATGTTAACAGGCTGACAGCAACATTATCAAGCAAATTTGGACCAAGATATGAACAATCTACAGCAAGCTATAAATACAACCAGGGGCACGTATGGTTAGAGTATGACATGTAGATCAAAACATATTTATAAAACATCTCCAGATTATGCATATAATGACTAGTAGCAACATGTTTATATAGCATCACGAAATAAGAGATTCAGGCTAGCAAAACAGCAACATCATGTACACTACTTAACAAGCTCGATTCACTCACCACAAGTCATTGCATGACAAGATAAGCATAGCATAATCAAGAAGGCATGTTTGTGAAACAAACCAAGTCAAGAACAAGGTTATAGCATGCAAGGATCAACTATAGCAACCTTGGCCAAATTGAATAACATGTAAACAATCTGCCAAGAAACATTTTGAAGCAAAAGTCGAGCACGAAAATGACATGCTAGACTACTCCATAATTGCAACAAAGTGCATGAATAGATAGACAATAACCATATGTTCAAAACATCCTTACTGAAGTATCTCAAAATATGCATGGATCTCTCTGTAGCATCATGTTTACATGGCATCAAAATAACAGCAGAACAGGGACTAAAATCAGCAACATCACGATGCCTAGTTTGCATGCTTGTGCCAGTCACCACATTGATCACAAAAATACATGGTAAGCACCTCTGAAAAGAAGACATAGCATAGATCAAAACACATGTAGACATCAACCTCATAGGATGCACACATCAATCATGGCAAAAATGACAAAAGAGCTAGTTCTGTTAATAGACAGCAGAAAACATCATGAAGCACTCTTACAACAATGATTCAGGCATCAATATGACCTCAAATTAATATGATGCAATGGAATGAAATGATGAACTCGTTGATATGAACAATTTGACATATTACACGCGCAAAACGGTGCTACGGATGCAGAGATACAACAGGTCAAACATGGCATGAAAATGTCAGAAATCTGGGACTTGGTGTAAATAGCACCTCGGGGAAAAGTCAACGCAGGACGAGGTAGTGCGGGATGAGGGGATCCAGGGCACAGGGAGGCGTTTGGATCGGGGGAGTGGTGGATCTCATCCCACTCCCCATATCCGGCGACGACGCGGCGGCTCCGGCGAGCTCCGGCTCCAGCCGGAGCGGAGGAAGGACGGCGAGGGGCGGCGAGGCGCGGGGAGCTGCGCGGGAGATGGCCGGCGGCGGGGAAACTCCGGCAGGGGCCCCACGGCGGCGGGCGGCAGAGCCGCGGGCCGGCGGCGGCGCGGCACGACCGCAGGGCCGGCGGCGGCGCGGCACGAGCGCAGGGCTGGCCGGGGCGGGGCCGAGGCAC
>NC_041385.1:138654774-138661926 GCF_002162155.2 Triticum dicoccoides
GCGGCGGTCGCCACGTGGCGGCCTCCGATTGGACAGGGCGCGCGGCAGCGGACGTTGTCCGGCCGGACCGGACGTGTCCGGCGGCGCGGAGAGGAGCGGGGCTAGGGTTAGGGGTCGATTAGACCGCGAAATTCGGGGGGACGGGCATATTTATAGATAGAGGGAGCTAGGAGAGTCCAAATGAGGTGCGGTTTTCGCCCACACGATCGTGATCGAACGACCGAGAGCATGGAGGGGAGTTAGATGGGTTTTGGGCCACTTTGGAAGGGGTGTTGGGCTGCAAAGAGAGAGGGGCTTTACGGTTACCCGGTTAACCGTTGGAGTATCAAACGACCTCCGAATGGCACAAAACTTGACAGGCGGTCTACCGGTACTATACCAAGGCCGCTTGGCAAGACTCGGTCCATTCCGAGAATGTTTAACACCCACTCACAATAGGAGACAAAAGGGGAACGCCGGAGGGCATAGGAGTGCCGGATTGCAAAACGGACAACGGGGAAAATGCTCGGATGCATGAGACGAACACGTATGCAATGCAATGCACATGATGACATGATAAAAATGCAACACGCAAGCAAATGACATGGCAATGACAGCGAATAACTGGCAGACACCTGGCGCAATGAAACCGGGGCGTTACAACACTCCTCCACTAACAAGAGATCTCGTCCTGAGATCTTAGGACCGAGACGGAAGGGAAAAAGGGATGAGGTGAAGCAAGAACTCAAGAGAAGAAGCAAAGAATCGAGAGCACTCAAGAAGAAGAGAGGAACGACAAGAATGACGAGTATCAAAAGCTCACGGAATCAGAAAGACTATGAAACCACTCCGGTTAAAACGAGATAAGAAGTGAATAAGACTGAAAGGATTTAGGCAGCACACCGACTGAACAAGGAAAGAATAGAACACGAACTAGAGAGGATGGAAAGATACTTGATGAAAGGAACAACACAATACCTCCGGAAAGAATTAAAAGAATGGAATGAAATGAACTTAGAAGGAAGAGTTGAATGGAGTTGTTGAGAAAATCAACAACGAAAAGAATAAGCTTGCTGTGGACTTATAGATAACATCTCAAAATTATGAGGTGATCTCCGACCACAAGCGGAAAAGATTGAATAGCTGAGAAGAACGAAGAAATGCAAAACTCCACTTCAAAAAATACGGAGAATTAATTGCACTTCGAGACGCGAGAAGAAAAGATACTTGAACTCCATCAACAAAATCTTGATGAACTCTTGAAGAATGAATTAAATCATGAAGAACCACCATAAAGAACTCCGGTAACAAAAGGATGACGAGATAAAATGAAGGATGAAAGAATAAGATGAGCATTGCGATGATTTAGATGGAGGTTCCGACGAAATGGCTGAGGAAAATGAACTCCGGAAAAGAAAAAGATGAAACAGTACAACCGAGAATTACTTCATCATGAACAATCTCCGGAAGAAAAGAATTGAATCACCTCGATGAAATAAGAATAAGATTTATTATATGCTTATCCTTCATCAAATTAAATTGATGACTAAAGGATTTTGCATACCACTTATTCTTATTGAAAAGGATTGAGAAGTGACATGTCGCAAACTTGAGAATCATACTTACAAAATAAGAAGGTCTTCATGAACTACCGGTAGGATTGAAAGAAGGAAAGGATTGATACGATAACAAAGGAAAAAGAATCTGAATGAACCACCGTAAGAAATCGGAAATGACTGACGAAAGAGAATGAAACACCGGGAAGGATTAGAAGAACCAATATGCTAGAGGGGATTTAGATGCAAAAGGACAAAGAGATCATGAACTGATTATAGTATATTCGACAGAAACACCGGGATAAATAGAGAACGATAACTGGAATGATGAGGGCGAAGAATTCTTCTGGAACAATGGCCTCCGGTGAAAAGAAATAGAATAACAACTCCTGAAATACTCCGGATGGTTGAAAAGAATATCTGAAAAACTGAAATAAATCGAGAGGATGATACGAAGCTAGAACCATGAATCTTCGATAGGACGGACAAGATTTAGAGGACAACTCTTCTTCGATCTTCAAATGACGATGAGAAACACCACCAAAATTACTGAGATACTCCGGTAGAATGAAAAGCAGAGAGGTTGAGCCAACAATCAAAAGAATTTGAAAACGATCTTGGAGAAGGCATCTAACTGATGAAATCATACTTACGTCAAACTTGAAAAGAATTGAGAATAACTCCGGGAGAATTAGAAGAGTCAGGTAAGATCCTGGAAAAAGACCTGTGGGTTAGGGGCCACTGAAGAGAGAACACCGTTGGAAAGGGATGTTGAAGAGGTAGATGATGCACCGGAACAATTAAAATATTAGAATGAGGTGTCAACCTCGAATTAATTGGAAAACACACGAATCTCCTGAGATGTCTTGAACACCCCGGAAGGATAAACTGGCGAGAGGAGAACGAGCAGGGAAAACACTTGAGCTGAGGAAAAGAATGTGATCAACCCGAGAAAACATGAATTGAGTCCACCGGGGAAGAGATGAAGAATGTGAACAAAACGAGAATTCACCGGTTGAAATAATTACGAAAGACTGAAAAGGCTCCGCACGAATGACATAGATGGTCGAAAGAGATTCAGACTCCGGGAATAAGAGGGGTGGGAGGGCGGGAAAACAAAGGCAACTTGGAAGGGGAAATCAACAAATATCTTGAAGAGAAAACACCGGCTGAAATCATTGAGGAGAGAGAGCAAAACTTCACACGAGTAGGATGGATACTCGATTACGGACTCCGATTCCGAAAAGAAGAAGGCGTGGGCGGGTGGCAAAAGAAAACAACTGAGGATTGAACTCAAAGATGAAGAGGCTTGAGTCAACTTGACGAGAAATGCACCGGATAAAAAGAGTTGAGGAACAACTACCGGAAAACCAACTGCGTGATCCTAATGAAAATTTGAATGGGAAGAGGAGTATTTCAAAACACCTACGTCAAGATTCCTCACCAGAGCGACGAAGGGACTGAGGAGTAAAAAGAATTCCTACTCTCCGATATAACTAGACTCCGAAAAACAGTTTTTTTCTAGACTCAACAACGGCCAAACTACACGATCAATCAAGGGGGCTCCTAGGGTCGGTCGAGGCTCTGATACCAACTTGTCACGCCCAATATGCGACCCTATCCAAAAGGAACTCGAAGGTCCCACCAAGGATAGACCCGCATATTGAAACGCTTTTGCAAGGTGGATATCATTACATCAACATTACATAATATATGGGGATACATACAAGAGGCATACAATGCCACACGAATACAACATCAATACATCAGAGCATCATCCGACTACGGATGAATCGCAAACAGAAACTCAAACGACATCCACCCTGTTAGCCCAGGCTGCCGACCTGGAACCTATCCCCTGATCGAAGAAGCAGAAGAAGACCTCAACGCAAGCAAGCATCGCTCTCGCGTCATGATCATCGCACAACCTGTACCTGCAACTGTTGTTGTAGTAATCTTTCAGCCACGAGGACTCAGCAATCCCATTACCATGTGTATCAAGACTAGCAAAGCTTAAAGGGAAAGGAAGGGGTAAAGTGGTGAGGCTACAGCAGCGACTAAGCATATATGGTGGCTAACATACGCAAATAAGAGCGAGAAGAGAACAAGCGAAACGGTCGTGAAGCTAGCAATGATCAAGAAGTGATCCTGAACTCCTACTTACGTCAAACATAACCCAGAAACCGTCTTCACTTCCCGGACTCCGCTGAAAAGAGACCATCATGGCTACACACGCGGTTGATGCGTTTTAATTCGGATCTGGTGTCAAGTTATCTACAACCGGACATTAACAAATTCACATCTGCCTATAACCGCAGGCACGGCTTTCGAAAGATTATACCCTGTAGGGGTGTCCCAACTTAGCCCATGACAAGCTCTCGCGATCAACGAAGGAATAGACCTTCTCCCAGGAAGACCCGATCAGACTCGGAATCCCGGTTTACAAGACATTTCGACAATGATAAAACAAGACCAGCAAAGCCGCCCGGATGTGCCGACAAATCCCGATAGGAGCTGCACATATCTCGTTCTCAGGGCACACCGGATTGTCCAAACTTCCGGTAGGCCAGCCCAGAGTTGCCCCTGGTGGCCACCGGCGGCTGACAGGTTGGACCAACACTCACGACGAGCACTGGCCCGGGGGGGATAAAATAAAGATGACCCTCGAGAGCGTGAATCCCAAGGGAAAAAGGGCTAGGTGAGGCAAATGTAAAACCAAGGTTGGGCCTTGCTGGAGGAGTTTTATTCAAAGCAAACTGTCAAGGGGGTCCCATAAATCACCCGACCGCGTAAGGAACGCAAAATCCAGGAACATAACACCGGTATGAAGGAAACTAGGGCGACAAGAGTGGAACAAAACACCAGGCAAAAGGCCGAGTCTTCCACCCTTTACCAAGTATATAGATGCATTAATAATATAAGAGATATTGTGATATCCCAACCAAAAATGCTGTCCACCATGGAGAAATCTTCAACTTCACCTGCAACTAGCAACGCTATAAGAGGGGCTGAGCAAAAGCGGTAACATAGCCAAACAACGGTTTGCATAGGAAAGGTGTCAAAGGTTAGAGGTTCATGGCAATATGGGAGGCTTGATAAACAGGTGATAGGTAGCGCAGCAAAGCGATAGAACGAAGCAACTAGCATAGCAATGATAGTAGTGAGATCCAGGGTAGCGGTCATCTTGCCTGAAATCCCGCAAGGAAGAAGAACGAGTCCATGAAGAAGACGAACGGATGAAGCCGAACCAAGCATAGACGAACGAATTCTCACGATCGCAACGAAACAGGAACTATCGAAAAGAAGCACACAACAAGGTAAACACACCACACATGAACAAGGCATGATGCACAACAAGCATGATGCGTGACAAGACTACATGAAGCTACTCATGGCACGAGATGATGCAAACAATAGCAACATATCAAGGCAAGTTTAAATGAGGACGGGATCAACATATAATAATTCCGGTAAGTCCTCATATGCATATTTCGAAATTGGTCGAGAACTGAACAAACGTTATGTTCAAGTTGTTAAACAGTAAGTTAAGATGCACAAAGATGATCTACACGAGATTCTAGTCAAGTTACATATGAAGTTCATTTAATTCGGAGCTAGGGCCTAGAAGATATGAGCAAAACAAGTTAAACATGGCATTGATGCAAAATGCGCCCAAACATCAAGCAAACACCTCAAAACATGGATGCAACATGATAATATGAAGCTACATGCAAAATCAAGCAAGTTTCATATAGAGCACACTCAAAACGGAGAAACGGTTCAACACATGCACTCTATACAAGTTTAAAGGACAAGCTGTACAAAACAGCAACTAGGCATATTGCAAGCATCAAAACAACATGCTACAGGACCTCAACAAGAAAACAAAAGGCATGGGCATGATGTACAGGTAAAGAATTACGAAACATGAACACTGAGCTATATCTAGAAATCACTAGAACATGCTCAAACACACATGGTAAGATTGCAAGTTATAATAATTTCAGACTTTGCTGAAAATAACATCACGATGCAATGTTTAGAGCTATCAAACAACATGTTACAGGAACTTATCATAGGAAAACAAGACATGCCATGATTCTACTAATTGCATAGATCAAAAGTACCTTAATGACCATACGCCAAAAACGATCAGAAAATATGATGGCACCCACGTAAACATGGTAAGTTATATTACAAATTTAAACATGGCAGGAACAGAATTATGAAGGCATGTTTGTGAGCTTGTACCACTCACCACAGAGCAATATATGGCATGGCAAGGCACCCAACAGTAAGAAGGCATGTTTATGAAGCTAAGCATGGCAATAGCAAGGTCATAGGGTACATGGAACACTAGGAAAACACATGAGAACAACTAAACTTAATGTTAACAGGCTGACAGCAACATTATCAAGCAAATTTGGAGCAAGATATGAACAATCTACAGCAAGCTATAAATGCAACCAGGGGCATGTATGGTTAGAGGATGACACGTAGATCAAAACATATTTATAGAACATCTCCAGATTATGCATAGAATGACTAGTAGCAACATGTTTATATAGCATCACGAAATAACAGATTCAGCCTAGCCAAACAGCAACATCATGTACACTACTTAACAAGCTCGATTCACTCACCACAAGTCATTTCATGACAAGATAAGCATAGAATCATTAAGAAGGCAAGTTTGTGAAACAAACCAAGTCAAGAACAAGGTCATAGCATGCAAGGATCAACTATAGCAACCTTGGCCAAATTGAATAACATGTAAACAATCTGCCAGGAAACATTTTGAAGCAAAAGTAGAGCACGAAACTGACATGCTAGACTACTCCATAATTTCAACAAAGTGCATGAATGGATATACAATAACCATATGTTCAAAACATCCTTACTGAAGTATCTCAAAATATGCATGGATCTCTCTGTAGCATCATGTTTACATGGCATCAAAATAATAGCAGAACAGGGACTAAAATCAGCAACATCACGATGCCTAGTTTGCATGCGTGTGCTAGTCACCACATTGATCACAAAAATACATGGTAAGCACCTCTGTAAAAAAAGACATTGCATAGATAAAAACACATGTAGACATCAACCTCATAGGATGCACACATCAATCATGGCAAAAATGACAAAAGAGCTCGTTCTGTTAACAGACATCAGAAAACATCATGAAGCACTCTTACAATGATGATTGAGGCATCAATATGACCTCAAATGAATATTATGCAATGGAATGAAATGATGTACTCATTGATACGAACAATTTGACATATTACATGCGCAAAACGGAGCTATGGATGCATAGATACCACAGGTCAAACATGGCATGAAAATGTCAGAAATCTGGGACTTAGTGAAAATAGCACCTCAGGAAAAAGTCAACGCGTGACGAGGTGGTGCGGGATGAGGGGATCCGGGGCACAGGGAGGCGTTTGGATCGGGGGAGTGGTGGATCTCATTCCACACCCCAGATCCGGCGACGACGCGGCGGCTCCGGCGAGCTCCGGCTCCGGCCGGAGCGGAGGAAGGACGGCGAGGGGCGGCGAGGCGCGGGGAGCTGCGCGGAGATGGCCGGCGGCGGGGAAACTCCGTCAGGGGCCCC
>NC_041385.1:138662253-138663698 GCF_002162155.2 Triticum dicoccoides
CGCGCCGGGCGGAAGGCGGGCGCGGCGGCGCCGGGGCGCCGGAGGCGGCGACCGCGGCGGCGGGGTCCGGCGCGGCGGCGCGGGACGGGCGGCGGGGCGAGGCGCGGGGGCCGGCTCGGGCCACAGGGGCCGGGGACGGGCCGCGCGGGGCGGCGGCGGTCGCCACGTGGCGGCCTCCGATTGGACGGGGGGCGCGGCGGCGGACGTTGTCGAGCCGGACCGGACGTGTCCGGCGGCGCGGAGAGGAGCGGGGCAAGGGTTAGGGGTGGATTAGACCGTGAAATTCGGGGGGATGGGCATATTTATAGATAGAGGGAGCTAGGAGAGTCCAAATGAGGAGCGGTTTTCGCCCACACGATCGTGATCGAACGACCGAGAGCATGGAGGGGAGTTAGATGGGTTTTGGGCCACTTTGGAAGTGGTGTTGGGCTGCAAAGAGAGAGGGGCTTTACGGTTACCCGGTTAACCGTTGGAGTATCAAACGAGCTCCGAATGGCACGAAACTTGACAGGCGGTCTACCGGTACTATACCAAGGCCGCTTGGCAAGACTCGGTCCATTCCGAGAAAGTTTAACACCCACTCACAACAGGAGACAAAAGGGGAACGCCGGAGGGCATAGGAGTGCCGGATTGCAAAACGGACAACGGGGAAAATGCTCGAATGCATGAGACGAACACGTATGTAATGCAATGCATATGATGACATGATAAAAATGCAACACGCAAGCAAATGACATGGCAATGACAGCGAATAACTGGCAGACACCTGGCGCAACGAAACCGGGGCGTTAGATAAACATTTTCTAAAATTATTATTATTAATTCGAAAATGGGGTTATTGCATCAGCACGATGTCATCATGACGTCGGCAGGGTCCACAGTCAACTCTGGCCGAGTTGACTGGTCAAAGGGGCAGTAGGCCCAATTGTCATTGTCTAGTGTAATTAAGCAGGTTAATTAGACTAAATATGTTCATTAGGCTAATTAGTCAAAGTTAATTAAGTTAATTAACTAATTAATTAATTAATTAATTAGTTATTTTAAACATCCTTTATTTTACATTTTTATTTCTGTTTTCATTTTAACAGGGGGCGGGCCCCATTCGTCATTGGCCCAAGGGGCCATATCGGGCGCCGGGTGCGCGTTAACGGGCACAGGGTGCTGCGGGCGTGGGCGCCCGTGCACCCGAACGGGACAACAGTGGGGCGCCGACGGGGGTGAGCGCCAGGGCGAGCGAGGCGCAACGGAGCACGGGGCGGGGCTCGCGCGCAGCAGCGGCGGCCCGTGGCGGAAGCAGCAAGTGGCGGGATGGAGGCCGAGCGGCGGCGCTAGGCGCGGCGGCAGCGGCAGGGCTGCATGGGCGGCGACGCAGGTGGAGCAGAGCCTCGATGAGAGGGGCGCGGCTCGCGGACGCGCGCTGAAGGCGGCCGGAGAACAGGGCCACT
>NC_041385.1:138663935-138678102 GCF_002162155.2 Triticum dicoccoides
TTTGGATCCAGGAACGGGAGGAGGAGGGGGCGCGAGGAGGAGGACGACGGGGCAGCGCCAAGCGGCGTCGGCGAGGTAGCGCCGGCGTGGTGGCGCCGGGAAGGATGGCGGCGGGGTTGTGGGATCGGGCGATCTCCTCGATCCCAATTGGGAGGAACATAGGAGGGGTGGGGAGTGGGGGATCGAGGGGAGTGGGAAGGGAGTTGTCCAGATATTTTAGGGCGTGGGAGGATAAGGGAGAGGGAGAGATGTGCTGGCCTGGTGGCCTGGATGCCCAGTTGGGCTGGGCAGCTGGGCCACGGTTGGCCGAGTGAGGGGGGGTTGTTTTTCTTTTCTTTATTAACAGAAGTTGTCTAGAATTAATTAGGGCTGCAAAAACACTTTTGATCGATGTGGAACTGGAACACATAAATACTTTGCGAATTTTGAAACTGCCACAAAATGTTTCAAGGCAGTGACTAGGTATTTTTAGAAATTAAATAAGGAAAGGTAAAGGTTGCTGGACCACCAAAATAGAATCCAGGGGGATTCTGGGAACTCAAAAGAGGTTGGTCCCAACATGTAAAATAACCAAGGATTATTTGCCACACTTTGAATATTTTAGTTTTCATGCTTGACAAACTTGGATTTTTGACTTTAAATTTGAATTTGAATCCGGACCTTGATTTGGATCAAGTGGTGATTATCAACAGTAATGTGATGACGTGGCACCATTAACAGGGGTTTACTATAGCTTAATTATCCGGGCGTCACATGAGTAAATGGTTGAATGAATTGAATATCATAAATCTGAATTTATATATGTTTCATACGCTTATACCATGGGGTGTAATGACTTCACACATAATAAGTATAGGTGGTAAATTTATTGAAAGTTAGCAAACGCAGTATTGGTCACTTGAAAAATTCATGAAAGACTATTGAAGGAAGAGCGATTTCACATATAAATATAGTATCTGGGCATCTTTTGTAATTGTGGTCACTCATTAAAATATGACATGCTAAAAAGTTGATGTTGGACAAGGAAGACAACTTAATGGGTTATGTTTTCTTATATCCGAATAGAAGTTATATTGTCTTGGATCATCCAACATGTTGAGCTTGCCTTTCCCTCTCATGCTAGCCAAATTCTTTGCACCAAGTAGAAATCCTACTTGTTCTTCCAAACATCCCTTAAACAGTTTTGCCATGAGAGTCCACCATACCTACATTTGGATTGAGTAAGCTCCTTCAAGTAAGTTGTCATTGGTGCAAGCAATAAAAATTGCTCTCTAAATATGTATAATCTATTAGTGTGAAGAAAATAAGATTTATACGAACTTGTGATATGGAACAAATAAAAGCGACAGCTGCATAATAAAGGTCCTTATCACAAGCGGCAATATAAAGTGACGTTTTTTTGCATTAAGATTTTGTACATCCAACCATAAAAGCGCATGACAACCTCTGCTTCCCTATGTGAAGGGCCTATCTTTTACTTTTATCTTCTACCCTTATACAAGAGTCTTGGTGATCATCACCTTTCCTTTTTACACTTTTTCCTTTCGCATGCACTTTGTGTTGGAGTGATCCGGATATATATATCCACTTGTATGTAGGTTTTCATAAAGTATTATTGTTGACATTACCCTTGAGGTAAAAGGTTGGGAGGCGAAACTATAAGCCCCTATCTTTCTCTGTGTCTGATTAAAACTTTGAACCCATAAATATCACGTGAGTGTTAGCAATTGTGAAAGATTAAATGATAGTTGAGTATGTGTAATTTGCTAAATTAAAGCTCTTACATATACCCTTCCTGAAAATAAGATGAATTGCAATTGTTTGATTATTGAGAACATAGTTTGTTAGTTTTCAAGAAAGTGTATGATCTATACTTTAATCTGTGAATAGCTTGTTACTTGATCATGAGAAGTTTTATGAGTTGAGCTACTGTTATGATATATAATGATGCTAGAAAAGGTGACTGGAATTATCATTAATCAAACCTATGCACTTGCTAGCATTCACACATCATAAATTATTTCTTTTATCATTTACCTACTCAAGGACGAGCGGGAATTAAGCTTGGGGATGCTGATACCTCTCCAACGTGTATCTAATTTATGAAGTATTCATGCCATGTTTATAATATTTTTAAATGATTTTGGTATGATTTGATTAGAACTAACACGGAATGACGTTGTTTTCAGCAGAACTACTGTGGTGTTGTTTTGGTGTAGAAATAAAAGTTCTCAGAATGCGCTGAAAATCAACAAAGAATATTTTTGGAAAATATAAAAAATACTAGAACGAAAAGCTACCGGAGGGGAATCCCGAGGCCACCACAAGGGTGGAGGGCGCGCCCTACCCCCGGGAGGGTTGTCCTACCTCGTAAACTCCCCGTGGGACCCCTTGACGTGAAACCGACAAAAACCCCTCCTCTAAATCCTAAAAACCCCAGAATAGAGGAGAGATCGGGAGTTCCGCCGCCGCAAGCCTCCACAACCACGATGAATCAATCTAGGCCCTCTCCGACACCCTGCCGGAGGGTGCCATCATCACCGGATGAACCACAAATATATGAAATCTCCCGCACCCCACTGTAATCACCTACTTGAACATGGTGTTGTATGCCACATATTATGATCCAATGATGTGTTGCCATCCTATGATGTTTTGAGTAGATTTCCTTTGTCTTTGGGTTGATTGATGATCTAGATTGGTTTGAGTTGCATGTTTTATTATTGGTGTTGTCCTATGGTGCCCTCTGTGTCGCGCAAGCGTGAGGGATTCCCACTGTAGGGTTTGCAATATGTTCATGGTTTGCTTATTGTCTGTGTTACGAGAGTGACGGAAACACAAACACGGATAAGTGGGTCATGGCGTATGGGAGTAAAGAGGACTTGATACTTTAATGCTATGGTTGGGTTTTACCTTAATAATCTTTAGTAGTTGCGGATGCTTGCTAGAGTTCCAATCGTAAGTGCATATGATCCAAGAAGAGAAAGTATGTTAGCTTATGCCTCTCCCTCATATGAAATTGCAATAATGATTGTCGATCTTGTTAACAATTGCTTAGGACAATTCCGCAGACCTACCCATCATTATTCCACACTCGCTATTTATAATACTTAAGTAATATATTCTAACTTTATGATAACAGCACCTACTTTTATATTTTAGCTCTCCGATATCATGCAAAGTTATCCTCTTCATACCTAAAACATAGTTTTATTTCTCGTTTCTAGTTGGAAGCAAACGTTTGGTGTACGTAGAGTCGTATCAGTGGCGGATAGGACTTGATAGAATACTGATCTTACCTTTAGATCCTCGTGGGTTCGACACTCCATGCTTATCACTTCCACCTTTGGAAATTGCTACGATGGTTCCCTGCACTTGGGGATTATCATTCCTTGACACTCTGCTGGATCAAGAAGCTCGAGGGACATCATCGTGCTGAACGTGTGCAGAACTCGGAGGTGCCGTACGTTCGGTACTTCATCGGCCGGAATGAAAAGACGTTCGACTACATCAACCGCGTTAAGCAAATGCTTCCGCTTTCGGAATATGAGGGTACATGGATACACTCTCCCCCTCTCATTGCTATGCCTCTCCTGGAAGATCTTGCGTGAGCATAGGAATTTTTTTGAAATTGCATGCTACGTTTCCCAACAGTGCCATCAGAGCCAGGTCTATGCGTAGATGATGTGCACGAGTAGAACACAAAGAGTTGTGGGCGGTGATCGTCATACTGCTTACCACCAATGTCTTATTTTCATGCAGCGGTATTGTTGGAGGAAGTGGCCTGGACCAACCTTACATGACCGCGTTCATCAGACCGGTTCCACCGACATACATGCAACTAGTTTTGCATAAAGGTGGCTGGCAGGTGTCTGTTTCTCCAACTTTGGTTGAATCAAATTTGACTATGGCCGGTCCTTGTTGAAGGTTAAAACAGCAAACTTGATAAATCACCATTGTGGTTTTGTGTCGTATGTAAGAACGGTTCTTGCTAGAAGCCCGTAGCAGCCACGTAAAACTTGCAACAACAAAGTAGAGGATGTCTAACTTGTTTTTGCAGGGCATGTTGTGATGTGATATGGTCAAGAAATGATGTGATATACATTGTTGTATGAGATGATCATGTTTTGTAAAAGTTATCGGCAACTAGCAGGAGCCTTATGGTTGTCGCTTTATTGTATGAAATACAAATGCCATGTAATTGCTTTACTTTATCACTAAGCAGTAGCGATAGTCATAGAAGCAATACTCGGCGAGACGACCACGATGCTATGATGCAGATCAAGATGTCAAGCCGGTTGTCGGTGTCAAAACCGGCGGATCTCGGGTAGGGGTCCTAAACTGCGCGTCTAGGCGGATGGTAACAGGAGACAAGGGACACGATGTTTTACCCAGGTTCGGGCCCTCTTGATGGAGGTAAAACCCTACGTCCTGCTTGATTGATATTGATATTGTGGATGTTTACAAGAGTGGATCTACCACGAGATCAAGGAGGCTAAACCCTAGAAGCTAGCCTATGGTATAATTGTAATGGTTGTTGTTGTTGTTGTGTCCTACGGACTAGAGCCATCCGGTTTATATAGACACCGGAGAGGGCTAGGGTTACATAGAGTCGGTTACAATAGTAGGAGATCTACGTATCTGTATCGCCAAGCTTGCCTTCCATGCCAAGGAAAGTCCCATCCGGACACGGGATGAAGTCTTCAATCTTGTATCTTCATAGTCTTGGAGTCCGATCGATGATGATGATAGTCCGGCCGATGATAGTTCGGCCGATGATGGTAGTCCGGCTATCCGGACACCCCCTAATCCGGGACTCCCTCAGTAGCCCCTGAACCAGGCTTCAATGACGATAAGTTCGGCGCGTATATTGCTTGGCATTGCAAGGCGGGTTCTTCCTCCGAATGATAGAAGATTGTGAACACCAGGATAGTGTCCGGCTCTGCAAAATAAATTCCACATTCCACCGTAGAGAGAATAATATATACACAAGTTCAATCTGCTGATGTTTTTTGCGACATGACGTCACGCCACTACCAAGCCATTACTTGAATCGTTTTTTACTCTACCACCTCAGCGCATTTAGCGAAGCGGTTTCCTTGGCACGTCTTGTCGAAGCAGAGATCGTGTTCCCCCTTAATCCGGGATTCTCATCAATACGGACGTGGGTAACCCAACCGCGCCATTGATGGTGACGCTTGGGGGATAAGAGAGTTTTACCAGGCCGGTGGGGGACGCGTAGACTTCGCCCGCCCATATAAGGGATAAGGATTCACCTTTTCACCTACGCCTTCTTCCTCCTTTGCTTATCCATCTTCGCGCACTCGAGCTCCAGCGCCCAAGCCCGCACATCTCGTCTCAACCTTCCCCAGTCATGTCTGGAGCGGGAGGCAAGTGGATGACCTCCTCCGTTATGGAGGACCACATCGAAAGACTGCGCAGCGCCGGCTACCTGTCCGGCGACATTGCGCACCGGCTGCCCGATGAGGGGCAGCTCATCCCCACCCCCAGGCCCCATGAGAGGGTTGTTTTTCTTCCCCACTTCCTCCGCGGACTGGGCTTTCCACTTCACCCCTTTGTCCGGGGGCTCATGTTCTACTACGGCCTGGATATCCATGATCTGGCGCCGAACTTCATCCTCAACATCTCGGCGTTTATCGTCGTGTGCGAGGCCTTCCTCTGCATCCAGCCCCACTTCGGCTTGTGGCTCAAGACCTTCAATGTCAAGCCGAAGGTAGTGAAGGGCACTCAAGCTGAGTGCGGAGGCGCCATGTTGGGCAAGATGCCCAATGTCCTTTGGTTCGAAGGGTCCTTCGTGGAATCCGTCAAGGGGTGGCAATCGGGGTGGTTCTATATCACCGAGCCGCGCGACCCTACGTGGGCGGCGGCCCCCGAGTTTAGATCTGGTATCCCCATGCAGCTCACCTCCTGGAAAGAGAATGGCTTGCTGTGGGGTAGTTCGGAGGAGCTGACGGGACTCCAAGCCTGTATCCAGAAGCTGGTGAACAAGCTCAGGATGGTTAACGTGGTCCAAGTCATGCTCGTCTGCCGGATTCTGCCATGCCAGGAGCGGGCATTCAATCTGTGGGAGTTCAATCCGGAGCAGCACAGGCGCTGAGCGGGCTCTTCGAGACGATGTACGAAGGCGCCTGGAGGGTGCTGTTTAAGGGCGCCGAAGCCCCCGCATCCGCGACTGAAGATCGCGGATTTCGCTCGTGGCGTCAAGCCGACGAGGTAAGTGATTCTACCCCTTTACGGGACACTTGCTTTTCATAGTTTGACTCTATGCGGGTTTTAATTTCCCCTTTTCCTTTGACAGGACTGGATGAGGAAGGCGGAGCAGATTATCTACCCGGCTCCTATGCCAGAAAACTCAGTAGACGCCCATCTAGCAAGGCTGCTGGTTCCGGCACCGCACGTGGTGCCAGAGAAGAAGGCCAAGAAGGAGGCCACGGGTGCTCGAAAGAGTTCCCGTTTTCAGGTGTCCGATGACTCCGGGGCGGACTCCTCCCCCGAAAACGAGGAGGAGAAAGAGGACTCTCTCCCAGAGGAGGGAGAGAGGAAGTGGAAGGCTTCCCCAACAGGGGAGGCCGAAGGGTCCAAGAGGGGAAGGACTATTCCCCCGGACAGCTCTGCCAACATCAACGTTGGCGAGGAAGAATGGCCTTCAAGGGCCAGGCCTCCGGCGAGATCATAAGTATCCGGATTCCTGAAGGATTTATAATTTCTTTTTCTGCGTCACATAGTATCATTCTGATGCCGCATGCTGCCTGTAGTCCGGCCAATGATGATCTCCCCGCTTCACCGAGTGGGTCGTTGGCTCCGTCGGATGTAGACTCCATCCCGACCGCCTCCACCCCTCGCAACACCGAGGACGCCGAGGTGGGATCCCAAGAAGGGACCCATCAGGGGGAGGCTCCGGAGGCGCCACAAGGCGGCCTCCCGGACTTTGCGCCGGACTCCACATCAGAACTCGCAGTGGTTCCGGAGTCTGGCCGGCGGCCCCTTCGCACGAAGGGCAAGACCATGACGCCGGCAGCTTCCGTCCAACCGGAGGCGCCGGACAATTTGTTGGAGGCGCTGCAGGGCGCTTCCATCGAGGAAGAACACCGCACTATTATGAGTGCGGTGATTCAGAAGGTACAGCTTGCCAAGAGCGGGCTGACCGAAGCCTGCAATAGTCGTCTATCAGGCTTTGAGGTAAGAGGTTAAAAATATGCAATGTAATACCGCATAGATAGTAGCCCCTGATGCTCGGTTCGGTGTTCGAAAAGAAAAGCCGGACTGAGGATCTGAAAAAAGAAGAAGATATACGCAGGGTTGCTAAAAAATTATGTCAATATGGGTTGCAGGTTGCGCTACCGACTGCGGAGGTCGGTGCTTTGAAGCAGGAGATCGAGCGGTCCAAGCAAGAGCTCGGCCACGCCAAGAAGCAGCTCCAGGACAAAGAAGGTGAGTAACACCACTTTGAAGTTGTACCTTACAGAAAAGGATTTAGGTTGCAACAAAAAATAACAAGGATAACATGGGTACTGCAGGGGCCACGAACGAGGTGGCGACCCTGAAGGAGGCCGTGTCCGCGGCCGAACGCAATGCGGCCGCGGAACGGGCAGAGCGAGAAAAGCAGGAGGCGCGGGTGGCGGTGGTTCGGCAAGAGCTCCAGGCTCTCATGGAAAAGCATGAGATTGTGGAGCGTGACTCAAAGACTCGAGAGTCCGAGCTTTCCTCGGCTCTCGAAAGTGCCAAAACTGCCAAGGCCAATGCCCATAAGTCCCTTCAGGAGATTGAGTTGGTGAGGAAGATAGCGGCGGGTAAGGAATTTTTCATGCAAAGCAAGCATGTAAATGTAAATTACGTGTTACTTACCCGAATTCGGAGCTCTCCAGGGGCGTTTGCAGATCTGCCTCGCAGCGTGTCTGATGCCGCCACATTCTACCAAGCCTAGGAGGGGTGCTCAACGGAAAAGGTCTTCTGGTCTCAGTATGATGAGGCCGGCCATCCGGTGCCCCCTAGCGACCAGCTGAAGCAGCTGGTCGAGCTCCACAAGGTGGCCGAGCAGGCCATGAAGGGCCTCATAGTCCGGTTGTGGCCTGGAGAGGCCATGCCTGGGAGCTACTTCGGCCTCGTGCGACAGTTGGTGGATGCGTGCCCCTGGGTGGAGGTTATCAAGCGCTCCGCCTGTATTGAAGGTGCTCGTCGGGCCCTTGCCCGCGCAAAGGTGCATTGGGGCAAGCTGGATGCGGAGAAGCTAATCACTAACGCGCCACCAGCGGGCAAGGAATATCGTACGCCCGAGATGTACTATAAGACTGTCCTGAAGGGTGCCCGCAAGATGGCGAATGAGTGCCCCAGGGATGTAATTATTGAGTAAATTCGCAATGTGCTATCCTGTGCGCTGAAAACTTTGTTCATATGCGCTAAGCAACGCTTGTTAATTTAAAATATTACCTTCTGTGCGGCCGTTTATTAAATCTGAGAGATGGCAAGTCGTCGGCTTCAGCCCCCATGCCACAAGTGCTGGGGTGTTCGGGATAAACTTGAGCACTCTTGTTCCCATTTTTGGGTCCATCTAGGGAGGCGCTCAACACAACGAACAAGGCAACCGGACTTATACTGCTTGAACACTCTCACTTAGCCATAGAATTCTATAATTTTAAATTTCGGCGAAGCCCCTAGTATTCGGAAGACCGAATTCGGGGCGCTATCCACGCCTTCGTCGGACATTATCCGGTACTTCGCTCAAAGCGGCGTAGGTCTTTAAGGACCCGAAAAGACCTCTCGAACAGTGACCAGTCTCTCGCCTTATCAGTCAGTTTTAGCTTTCTCCACTGAGGCGTTAACCCGGCTCAACCGGGGCGCAATCGCAGTGGTTCTCCCAGTGCTACCTTAGCCGATAGAACGGAACGTAAGGTGCCAAACATGGGAGCCGGGCAAACCCAACTATTGACCCAAGACATGATTCGGAGCCGATTCATATAATGCTATAAGTTCGGGGTGCCGCACTTGTGAAAGTGTGCGGACTTTATCACACCATAATGCGGGGAACATAAGCCCCTGGTGTATTTGGCCGTACCAAAATGTATGGATGCAACATGTCGTAAATGAACATATATATATAAGGTAATGCAATTATGGGCAAAAAGTGCTGCATTTTATTCGAGAAGATTTGCTATGAGTGCGGAATGATACAAATAGTGCGGAAAGCAAGGGATTGGACGAATTAAAGGCGTCTCCCTCCAGGGGTAGGCCGCGAAATGGTGTATTTAACAAATTTAATGCTAGTAATGGAGACCACCTGAGTGTTTGTCGCAGCCTTTGTCCCTCCCTAGCTGTTGCATCATGAGTTCGGCAGGTTCGCCGCCGGACAGAGTTCTGTATAAAAAAGAGAGAAATAAAAGATAAAAAGAGCGACACACTTGGGAGCCCCTGGTGTGGTCGAACCGCACTCTGGGTCTGTTGTGGTTGTGCCTCTCCCCCTATGCCCATGGTATCTCCAGGGCGTAATTATGTACGCGGAGAGTTTGTCTTACAATTGTGCGAGGGCTGGGGTTGAGGCCGCATTGCTACGCATGCTCGGAACGTGCCAGGTGGTCTTGGTTGATGTTGCTCCGGGCGCGCTTGGCCGTGTCCGGTCGTTTAACGGCCGGACTCGAAAATTGCCTTAAAAGGCTGCTCTGTACTTCTGCCATGAGAGCCGCTGTATGTTCCTCCGTTCGGAGGGAGCGTTCCGTGTTTCCATTGACCGTGATGACTCCACGAGGGCCTGGCATCTTGAACTTAAGGTATGCATAATGCGGCACCGCGTTGAATTTTGCGAACGCGGTTCGTCCGAGCAGAGCGTGATAGCCACTGCGGAATGGGACTATGTCGAAGATTAACTCCTCGCTTCGTAAATTATCCGGGGATCCGAAGACCACTTCCAGTGTAACTGAGCCTGTACAACTGGCCTCGACACCTGGTATGACGCCTTTGAAGGTTGTCTTTGTAGGTTTAATCCTTGAAGGGTCTATGCCCATCTTTCGCACTGTATCCTGATAAAGCAGGTTCAGGCTACTGCCGCCGTCCATCAGGACTCTCGTGAGGTGAAATCCATCGATGATTGGGTCTAAAACCAATGTGGCGAATCCGCCATGGAGGATACTGGTCGGATGGTCTCTTCGATCGAAAGTGATCGGGCAAGAGGACCATGGGTTGAATTTTGGGGCGACTGGCTCCATCGCGTATACGTCCCTTAGTGCACGCTTGCGCTCCCTCTTGGGTATATGCGTTGCGTATATCATGTTTACCGTCCAAACTTGAGGGGGGAATCCCTTTTGTCCTCGGTTGTTCGGCGGCCGAGTCTCTTCCTCGTCATCACCGTGTAGCCCCTTGTCATTGTTTTCGGCGATTAATTTGCCTGCCTGCTTGAATACCCAACAATCTTTGTTGGTGTGGTTAGCTGGCTTTTCGGGGGTTCCATGTATTTGACAGGAGCGGCCTAGTATTCGGTCCAAATTGGACGGGCCCGGAGTGGTTCTTTTGAATGGCTTCTTCCGTTGATCGGGCTTGGAGCCTCGGAATCCGGCGTTGACTGCCGTATCCTCATTGCTGCCGCCGTTAATGCGGCGTTTGTTTTTGTTTCGACGCGACCTGCCATTGCGGTCCTTGGTATCCGGACTGCCAGCGTTTTTGCTGAGGTTGTTGCTGCGAGCTAGCCAGCTATCCTCTCCCGCACAGAAGCGGGTCATGAGTGATGTGAGGGCTGCCATGGATTTCGGCTTTTCCTGTCCTAGGTGCCGGGCCAGCCACTCGTCGCGGATGTTATGTTTGAGGGCAGCGAGGGCCTCTGCATCCGGGCAGTCGACGATTTGATTTTTCTTTGTTAAGAACCGTGTCCAGAATTGCATGGCCGATTCGTCTGGCTGCTAGATTATGTGGCTTAGGTCATCTGCGTCCGGTGGTCGCATATATGTGCCCTGGAAGTTGTCGAGGAATGCGGCTTCCAGGTCTTCCCAGCATCCAATTGACTCTGCGGGCAAGCTGTTAAGCCAATGCCGAGCTGGTACTTTAAGCTTGAGCGGGAGATATTTGATGGCGTGAAGATCGTCGCCGCGGGCCATATGTATATGGAGGAGATAATCCTCAATCCAAACCGCGGGGTTTGTTGTGCCATCGTAGGATTCGATATTAACGGGTTTAACCCCTTCAGGGATTTGATGATCCATTACTTCGTCAGTGAAGCATAGTGGGTGCGCGGCGCCTCTGTATTGAGCAATATCGCGACGTAGCTCGAGAGAGCGTTGTCTGCTGTGTTCGGCCCGGCCGGAGTAGTTGTATCCGGCGCGACGGTATTCGTCGTGGGTCTTGGGGCACCCACGTGATCCATAGATAGATCTAGATTGTCTTGCCTTGTCCTCCAATATATCCCGCAAGTCCGGCGCGTTCCCCCGTGGCTTCATGCTTTTTGAGCGGTGTCGGGGTAAGGTTTTGGTGGAGGCCTTGCACGCCTCTCTGTCGCAGCCACGAGGTGGTCGGTCTGTCGTATTGTGCGCTGGTGATGCAGGTTTTTACGCTTCCTCCTCTAGTCGGGGGAGCAACTTGCGTTTTGGGTAACTTTTGGAGGGGCGTCCGAGTTCATACTCTTCGGCCGCGAGGACCTCGGTCCATCTGTCGGCCAGTAGGTCTTGATCAGCTTGAAGTTGTTGCTGCTTTTTCTTTAGGCTGTTTGCCGTGGCCATTAGCCTGCGCCTGAAACGCTCTTGTTCGACGGGATCCTCAGGCACGACGAATTCGTCGTCGTCGAGGCTTGCCTCGTCTCCGGAGGGAGGTAAGTAATTATCATCCTCGACCTCTTCGTCTGCTGCCCTCTCGTGAGGGCTTGCTTCTGCCTCCTCCTGCGCTGGATCGTGCTAGAGGGGGTTGTCTTCGGCACTTTCTGGGGTGTTATTATCTCCTGTGCCAGAATCTCTATTCTTGCTGTGGCGGGATTTAGAGGGGCGCCGCTGATGTCGGCGCTTGGGCTGTTTCTTTAAGGAATCGGCCTCCGTTGCTTCTTCGCCGTCCCCATCTTTTGGCGTGTCCACCATATATATGTCGTATGACGAGGTGGTCTTCCAGTGTCCTGTAGGCACTGGTTCTTGATAGTCTCCGGCATCGTCGTCCATACTGTCGATGTCTTCGGAGTCGTAGTCGAGTACGTCGGTTAGATCGTCGACGGTGGCTACGAAGTGGGTGGTGGGTGGGCTCTGAATTTCTTCGTCGTCCGCATCCCAACCATCCTGGCCGTAGTTCGGCCAGGGCTCTCCGGATAGCGAGAGATGCTTCAGCGAATTTAAGATATGGCCGAAGGGTGAGTGCTGAAAGATGTCCGCAGCGATGAATTCCATGATCGGCCCAGTCGGATTTGACTGGCAGGGGCGCAGGAGGTTCGGAGTCCGGCAGAGAGTCCGGCACCTCGGAGTCATGAGCTTTATGCGGGACAAGGTAAGTGTTCGGCTCCATCGCCGTAGAAGTTGCAGCTCCTGAGGCGGTGTCCAGCCATCCGTCCTCGATCAGAGCGATCGGCTCCGGACTATGGGTCGGAGCGGATTCGTGTGCGGCCTCCAAGGTGCTGTCCGGCGGTAGAGTTAGGTCGTGCCCATCATGACAGCACGGCACGCTCGGCTGTGGCTCAGATCCATCGAAGATCAAGTCCCCGCGGATATCGGCCGTGAAGTTTAGGCTTCCAAACCCGACCTGACGGCCAGGGGCGTAGCTTTCGATCTGCTCTAGATGGCCAAGTGAGTTGGCCCACAGTGCGAAGCCGCCGAATACGAAGATCTGTCCGGGGAGAAAAGTCTCACCCAGGACTGCATCATTGCCGATTGAAGAGGCCATCAAGCCTATCGGTGACGACACAGAGGACCTCTCAATGAAAGCACCAATGTCGGTGTCAAAACCGGCGGATCTCGGGTAGGGGGTCCCGAACTGCGCGTCTAGGCGGATGGTAACAGGAGACAAGGGACACGATGTTTTACCCAGGTTCGGGCCCTCTTGATGGAGGTAAAACCCAACGTCCTGCTTGATTGATATTGATATTGTGGATGTTTACAAGAGTGGATCTACCACGAGATCAAGGAGGCTAAACCCTAGAACCTAGCCTATGGTATGATTGTAATGGTTGTTGTTGTTGTTGTTGTGTCCTACGGACTAGAGCCATCCGGTTTATATAGACACCGGAGAGGGCTAGGGTTACATAGAGTCGATTACAATAGTAGGAGATCTACGTATCCGTATCGCCAAGCTTGCCTTCCATGCCAAGGAAAGTCCCATCCGGACACGGGATGAAGTCTTCAATCTTGTATCTTCATAGTCTTGGAGTCCTGTCAATGATGATGATAGTCCGGCCGATGATGGTAGTCCGGCTATCCGGACACCCCCTAATCCGGGACTCCCTCACCGGTGATGATGGAAATCATGACGTTGCTTTGGAGATGGAGATCAAAAGCACAAGAAGATGATGGCCATATCATGTCACATATTTTGATTGCATGTTATGTTTATCTTTATGCATCTTATTTTGCTTAGTACGACAGTAGCATTATAAGATGATCCCTTAACTAAAATTTCAAGGTATAAGTGTTCTCCCCGAGTATGCACCGTCGCGAAAGTTCTTCGTGTTGAGACACCACGTCATGATCGAGTGTGATAGGGTCTACATTCACATACAATGGGTGCAAGCCATTTTTGCACATGCGGAATACTCGGGTTAAACTTGACGAGCCTAGCATGTACAGACATGGCATCGGAGCACTGGACACCGAAAGGTCGAACATGAATCATATAGTAGATATGATCAACATAGAGATGTTCACAATTGATGACTACTCCATCTCACGTGATGATCGGACATGGTTTAGTTGATTTGGATCACGTATCATTTATATGACTTGAGGTATGTCTATCTAAGTGGGAGTTCTTAAGTAATATGATTAATTGAACTTAATTTATCATGAACTTAGTCCTGATAGTTTTCGCATATCTATGTTGTAGATCAATGGCCCGTGCTATCGTTCCCTTGAATTTAAACGCGTTCCTAGAGAAAGCTAAGTTGAAAGATGATGGTAGAAACTACACGGACTAGGTCCATAACTTGAGGATTATCCTCATTGCTGCACAGAAGAATTATGTCCTTGATGCACCGCTAGGT
>NC_041385.1:138678330-138681262 GCF_002162155.2 Triticum dicoccoides
ACAGACATTGTGAATGCCTGGCAGTCACGTGTTGATGACTACTCGCTAGTTCAGTGTGCCATGCTTTACGGCTTAGAATCGGGACTTCAAAGACGTTTTGAACGTCATGGACCATATGAGATGTTCTAGGAGTTGAAGTTAATGTTTCAAAAGAATGCCCGAGTTAAGAGATATGAAGTCTCCAACAAGTTCTATAACTGCAAGATGGATGAGAATAGTTCTGT
Source organism: Triticum dicoccoides (assembly GCF_002162155.2). NCBI lineage: Eukaryota > Viridiplantae > Streptophyta > Magnoliopsida > Poales > Poaceae > Triticum > Triticum dicoccoides. The sequence continues at coordinate 138,678,555 of NC_041385.1, forward strand.
CAGTGAACACATACTCAGAATGTCTGGATATCATAATCACTAGACTCAGCTAGGAGTTAATCTTCCAGATGATTGTTTCATTGACAGAGTTCTTCAACCACTGTCACCAAGCTATAAAGGCTTCGTGATGAACTACAATATTCAAGGGATGGAGAAGACTATTCCCAAGCTCTTCGCAATGCTAAAGGCTGCAGAGGTAGAAATCAAGAAGGAGCATCAAGTGTTGATGGTTAACAAGACCACTAGTTTCAAGAAAAAGGGCAATGGAAAGAAGGGGAACTTCAAGAATAATGGCAAGCAAGTTGTCACTCCTGGGAAGAAGCCCAAAGCTGGACCCAAGCTTGAAACTAAGTGATTCTACTACAAAGGGACTGGTCACTAGAAGCGGAACTGCCCCAACTATTTGGCGGATAAGAAGGATGACAAAGTGAACAAAGGTATATTTGATATACATGTTATTGATGTGTACCTTACTAATTATCTTAGTAGTGCCTGGGTATTTGATACCGGTTCGGTTGCTCATATTTGTAACTCGAAACAGGGACTGCAGATTAAACGAATATTGGCTAAGGACGAGATGACGATGCACGTCGGGAATGGTTCCAAGGTTGATGTGATCGCCGTCGACATGCTACCTCTACATCTACCTTCGAGATTAGTTTTAGACCTAAATAATTGTTATTTGGTGTCAGCGTTGAGCATGAACATTATATCTGGATCTTGTTGAGTGCGAGACGGTTATTCATTTAAATCAGAGAATAACAATTGTTCTATTTATATGAGTAATATCTTTTATGGCCATGCACCCTTGAAGAGTGGTCTGTTTCTGCTGAATCTAGATCATGGTGATACGCATATTCATAATATTGATGCCAAAAGATGCAAAGTTGATAATGATAGCACAACATATTTGTGGCACTGCCGTTTAGGTCATATCGGTGTAAAGCGCATGAAGAAACTCCATGCAGATGGACTTTTGGAATCACTTGATTATGAATCATTTGATACTTGTGAACCGTGCCTTATGGGCAAGATGACTAAAACTCCGTTCTCTGGAATAATCGAACGAGCCAATGACTTACTAGAAATAATACATACCGATGTATGTGCTCCGATGAGTGTTGAGGCTCGTGGCGGGTATTGTTATTTTCTGACCTTCACAGATGATTTGAGCATATATGGGTATATCTACTTAATGAAACACAAGTCTGAAACATTTGAAAAGTTCAAAGAACATCAGAATGAAGTGAAGAATCATCGTAGAAAGAAAATAAAGTTTCTACGATCTAATCGTGGAGGTGAATATTTGATTTACAAGTTTGGCCTTCATTTAAAACAATGTGGAATAGTTTCACAACTCACGCCACCTGGAACACCACAGCGTAATGGTGTGTACGAATGTTGTAACTGTACTTTATTAGATATGGTACGATCTATGATATCTCTTACCAATTTACCACTATCGTTTTGGGGTTATGCATCAGAGGCAATTGCACTCGCGTTAAATAGGGCACCGTCAAAATCCGTTGAGACGACACTGTATGAACTATGGTTTGGCAATAAACCTAAGTTGTCGTTTCTTAAATTTGGGGATGTGATGCTTATGTGAAAAGGCTTTAGCCTCATAAGCTTGAACCCAAATCGAAGAAGTGTGTCTTCATAGGATACCCTAAGGAAACAATTGGGTACACCTTCTACCACAGATCCGAAGGCAAGATCTTTGTTGCCAAGAATGGAACCATTCTAGAGAAGGAGTTTCTCTCGAAAGAAGTGAGTGGGAGGAAAGTAGAACTTGATGAGGTAATTGTACCTTCTCTCAATTTGGAAAGTAGCTCATCCGAGAAATCCATTCCCGTGATGCCTACACCAACTAGAGAGGAAGCTAATGATAATGATCATGAAACTTCAGATCAAGTTACTACAGAACCTCGTAGGTCAACCATAGCACGATCCGCACCAGAGTGGTACGGTAATCCTTTTATGGAAGTCATGTTACTTGACCATGACGTACTGTAACACCCCGGATTTGATGCGCCAGGTGTCTGCCAGTTATTCGCCATCGTTGCCATGTCATTTGCTTGCGTGTTGCATTTTTTCATGTCATCATGTGCATTTCTTTTTGCATACGTGTTCGTCTCATGCATCCGAGCTTTTTCCCCGTTGTCCGTTTTGCAATCCGGCACTCATATGCCCTCCGGAGTTCCCTCTTTGCCTCTCGTTGTAAGCGGGTGTTAACCGTTCTCGGAATGGACCGAGTCTTGCCAAGTGGCCTTGGTATAGCACCGGTAGACCGCCTGTCAAGTTTCGTGCCATTTGGAGTCCGTCTGATACTCCAACGGTTAACCGCATAGCCCGAAACCCCCCATTCTCTTTGCAGCCCAACACCCTTCCAAACTGGCCCAAAACCCATCTAATTCCCCTCCATGCTCTCGGTCGTTCGATCACGATCGCGTGGCCGAAAACCGCTCCTCATTTGGACTCTCCTAGCTCCCTCTACCTATAAATTAGTCCCTCTCCCTCGAAATCCCGGCCTAACCCTAGTCCTCTTCCTCCCTCCGCCGCCGGACACGTCCGGCCGCAGCCGGACACGTCCGCCCCGCTCCCCCCGTCCAATCCGAACCCGCCATGTGGCGATCCCCGCCGCCGCCGCTGTCTCCGCCGCCAAGGCCCGCGCGGCCCAGATCCGGTCCGCGGGGCCCGCGCCGCCG
>NC_041385.1:138681611-138688756 GCF_002162155.2 Triticum dicoccoides
GCCGTCGCCCGGCACGGCCGGCACCGCCGCGCGCCCGCCGGGCCTCCCGCCGCCGCCGTGCCCGCGCCGCCGCCGTCTGCCTCCCTTCGGCAAGCTCCGCCACGCCCGGCCGGTCCCGCTTCGCCAACCGCGCCCCGCCCCGCCGCCGGGAGCCGCCACCCTCCACCGCCTCGACCCTCCTCGCCGAGCGCTGCTGCGTGCCGGGTTCCTCCACCGCCGGCCCGTCGGCCATCTCTGCCCTCGTCGCCCGCGAGGCCGCGCCCGCGACCTCCGGCGACGCCCGTGCCTCCTCCGCCCCGCGCCGGTCCCTTCCGGCCCGGATCCGGTGGGATCCGGCCCGGATCTGCCATCTCCGGTGAGCCCCGTCTTCATCCCCATCAGCTCCGGTGATCCTCGGGATCCGTGCCATCCGGATCCAGATTTGAGGTTGACCTCAAAAACGCCCAAGTCCCAGAATTTTTGCATTATCATGCCATGTTCATCGCATCGTATCTCTGCATCCGTAGCTCCGTTTTGTGCGTGTAATATGTCAAATTGTCCGTCTCAACGAGTACATCATTTCATTCCATTGCATCATATTCATTTGTGGTCATCTAGATGCCTGAAGCATCGTTGCAAGAGTGCTTCATAATGTTATCTGCTGTCTGTTATCAGAACTAGCTATTTTGAGATACTTCAGTAAGGATGTTTTGAACATATGGTTATGCTCTATCCATCCCTGCCCTTGGTTGCAATTATGGAGTAGTCTAGTATGTCATTTTAGTGCTCTACTTTTACCTAAAAATGTTTTCTGGCAGATTGTTTACATGTTATTCAATTTTGCCAAGGTTGTTGTAGTTGATACTTGCATGCTATGGACTTGTTCTTGCCTTGGTTTGTTTCACAAACATGTCTTCTTGATGATGCTATGCTTATATTATCATGCAATGACCTGTGGTGAGTGATTCAAGCTTGTTAAGTAGGGTACATGTTGTTACTGTTTTGCTAGGCTGAAACTGTTATTTTGTGATGCTATATAAACATGTTGCTACTAAGCATTCTATTCATAATATGGAGATGATAACTAAATATGTTTTGTTCTACATGTCATCCTTTAACCATCCATGCCTCTGGCTGCATTTATAGCTTGCTGTAGCTTGTTGTTTCCTTGCTCCAAACTTGCTTGATAATGTTGGTGTCAGCCTGTTGACATTAAGTTCAGTTGTTGCCATGTGTTTTGCTAGTGTTCCATGTACCCTATGTACTTTCTCTTGCCATTCTTAGCTTCAAGAACATGCCTTCTTACTATTGGTTGCCTTGCCATGCTATATATTGCTCTGTGGTGAGTGGTACAAGCTCATCTACATGCCTTCATAACTCTGTTTCTGCCATGTTTGAATCTGTATTATAACTTGCCATGTTTACGTGGGTGCCATCATATTTTCTGATCCTTTTTGGCTGATGGTCAGCAAGGGACTTTTGATCTATGCTTTGAGTAGAAACATGCCATGTCTTGTTTTGCTATTATAAGTTCCTGTAACATGTTGTTTCATAGCTCTAAACATTGCAACCTGATGTTATTTTCTGAAAAGTCTGAACTGTTATTACTTGCAATCTTGCCATGTGTGTTTGGGCATGTTCTAGTGATTTCTGGAGATAGCTCAGTGTTCATGTTTTGTTATGCTTTACCTGTACATCATGCCCATGCCTTTTTTTTCATGTTGTGGTGCTGTAGCATGTTGTTTTGATGCTTGCAATATGCCTAGTTGCTGTTTTGGACAGCTTGTCCTTTAAACTTGTTTCATTTGTGTGTGTTGAACCATTGCTCCGTTTTGAGTGTGCTCTATATGAAACTTGCTTAGAATTGCATGTAGTTCCATATTATCATGTTGCATCCTTGTTTTCAGGTGTTTGCTTGCTGTTTGGGTGCATTTTGCATCAATGCCATGTTTAACTTGTTTTGCTCATATCTTCTTGGCCGTAGCTCCGAACTAAATGAACTTTATATGTAACTTGACTAGAATCTCGTGTAGATCATCGTGGTGCTCTTTAACTTGCTGTTTAACCACTTCAACTTAATGTTTGTTCAGATCTGGACCAATTTCGAAATATGCATATGAGGACTTACCGGAATTGTTATATGTTGTTCCCGGCCTCATTTAAACTTGCCTTAGTGTGTTGCTCTTGTTTGCATCATCTCTTGCCATGAGTAGCTTCATGTAGTCTTGTCTTGCATAATTTGCATCATGCCTTGTTCATGTGTGGTGTGTTTACTATGTTGTGTGCTTCTTCTTGATAGTTCCCGTTTCGTTGCGATCGTGAGGATTCGTTCGTCTACGCTTGGTTCGGCTTCATCCGGTCATCTTCTTCATGGACTCGTTATTCTTCCTTCCGGGATTTCAGGCAAGATGGCCGCTACCCTGGATCTCACTACTATCATTGCTATGCTAGTTGTTTCGTTCTTTCACTATGCTGCGCTTCCTATCACCTGTTCTTCAAGCCTCCCCAAATTGCCATGAACCTCTAACCTTTGACACCATTCCTAGCAAACCGTGGCTTGGCTATGTTACCGCTTTGCTCAGCCCTCTTATAGCGTTGCTAGTTGCAGGTGAAGTTGAAGATTGCTCCATGGTGGACAGGATTTTTGTTGGGATATCACAATATCTCTTATATTATTAATACATCTATATACTTGGTAAAGGGTGGAAGACTCAGCCTTTTGCCTGGTGTTTTGTTCCACTCTTGCCGCCCTAGTTTCCGTCATACCGGTGTTATGTTCCCGTATTTTGGGTTCCTTACGCGGTCGGGGATTTATGGGACCCCCTTGACAGTTCGCTTTGAATAAAACTCCTCCAGCAAGGCCCAACATTAGTTTTACCATTTGGCTCACCACCACCTATACCTTTCCCTTGGGTCGGCCAACCCAAGGTTCATCTTTATTTTTGCCCCCCGGGCCAGTGCTTGTCTAAGTGTTGGTCCAAACCGAGCATCCTGCGGGGCCACCTCGGGGCAACTCGAGGGCTGGTTTTACTTGTAGCTTGACTTATCCGGTGTTGCCCTGAGAACGAGATATGTGCAGCTCCTATCGGGATTGTCGGCGCATCGGGCGGCTTTGCTGGTCTTGTTTTACCATTGTCGAAATGTCTTGTAAACCGGGATTCCGAGTCTGATCGGGACTTCCTGGGAGAAGGTATATCCTTCATTGATCGCGAGAGCATATCATGGGCTAAGTTGGGACACCCCTGCAGGGTATAATCTTTCGAAAGCCGTGCCTGCGGTTATAGGCAGATGGGAATTTGTTAATGTCCGGTTGTAGATAACTTGACACCAGATCCGAATTAAAACGCATCAACCGCGTGTGTAGCCGTGATGCTCTCTTCTTGGCGGAGTCTGGGAAGTGAACACGGTTTCTGGGTTATGTTTTACGTAAGTAGGAGTTCAGGATGACTTCTTGATCATTACTAGTTGACGAACGTTCTGCTTGCTCTCTTCTCGCTCTTATTTGCGTATGTTAGCCACCATATATGCTTAGTCGCTGTTGCAGCCTCACCACTTTACCCCTTCCTTTCCCTTTAAGCTTTGCTAGTCTTGATACACATGGTAATGGGATTGCTGAGTCCTCGTGGCTCACAGATTACTACAACAACAGTTGCAGGTACAGGTTCTGCGATGATCTTGACGCGAGAGCGATGTTTGCTTGTATTGGACTTCTTCTTCTGCTTCTTCGATCAGGGGATAGGTTCCAGGTCGGCAGCCTGGGCTAACAGGGTGGATGTCGTTTGAGTTTCTGTTTGTGTTTCATCCGTAGTCGGATCTTGATATTGTGTATGATATATTGTTGTATTCGTGAGGCATTGTATGCCCTTTGTATGTATCCCCATCTATTATGTAATGTTGATGTAATGATATCCACCTTGCAAAAGTGTTTCAATATGCGGGTCTATCCTTGGTGGGACCTTCGAGTTCCTTTTGGATAGGGTCGCATATTGGGCGTGACAAGTTGGTATCAGAGCCTCGACCGACCCTAGGAGCCCCCTTGATTGATCGTGTAGTTTGGCCGTTGTTGAGTCTAGAAGAAAATTGTTTTTGGAGTCGAGTTATATCGAAGAGTAGGAATTCTTTTTACTCCTCATCCCCTTCGTCGCTTTTGTAAGGAATCGTGACGTAGGTGTTTTGAATTACTTCTCTTCCCCTTCAAACTTTCTTTAGGATCACGCAGTTGGTTTTCCGATCGTTGTTCCTCAGCTCTTTTCATCCGGTGCATTTCTCATCAAGTTGACTCGAGCCTCTTCATCTTTGAGTTCAATCCTCAGTTGTTTTCTTTTCCCACCCGCCCACCCTTCTTCTTCTCGGAACCGGAGTCCGTAATCGAGTATCCATCCTACTCGTGCGAAGTCTTGCTTTCTTTCCTCAATGATTTCAAACGGTGTTTTCTATTCAAGATATTCGTCGGTTCCCCCTTCCAAGTTGCCTTTATTTCCCGCCTCCCACCCTCTTCTTCCCGGAGCTTGAGTCTCTTTCGAACATCAATTTCATTCATGTGGAGCCTCTTTAGTCTTTCGTCAATTATTTCAACCGGTGAATTCTCGTCTCGGTGGACATTCTTCATCTCTTCTCGGGTGGACTCAATTCGTGTTTTTCGGTGTTGATCGTATTCTTTTCCTTGGATCAAGTGTTCTCCTTGCTCGTTTGCTTCTCGCCATTCATTAATTCCGGAGTTCAAGACATCTCAGGAGATTCGTCTGTGTTCCAATTAATTCGAGGTTGTCACTTCATTCAAATATTTCAATTGTTCCGGTGCATCATCTATCTGTTCAACATCCCTTTCCAATGGTGTTATCTCTTTAGTGGGCCCTAACCCACAGGTCTTTTCCCAGGATCTTACTTGACTCTTCTAATTCCCCCCGGAGTTATTCGCAATTCTTTCAAAGTGTGACGTGAGAATGGATTTCATCAGTCACATGCCTTCTCCAAGATCGTTTTCAAATGTTTTCATTGTTGGTTCAACCCTTCCTCTTTTTCATTCTCCCGGAGTACCTCAGTAATTTCGATGGTGTTTTCCCATCGTCATCTGAAGACCGAAGAAGAGTTCCTCTTAAATTTTGTTCATTCTCTCGAAGTTTCGCGGTTCTAGCCTCATGTTATCCTCTAGAATTATTCCATTTGTTAGATATTCTTTTCTTACCATCCGGAGTATGTCAGGAGTTGTTTTCCCATTTCTTTTCACCGGAGGCCATCATTCCAGTTATCATTCTCTATTTATCCCGGTGCATCTGTCAAGTATTCTTTATCAGTTCATGATCTCTTTGTCCTTTTGCATCTAAATACCCTCTAGCTTATTTGTTCTTCTAATTCTTCCCGGTGATTAAGTCCCTTTCATCAGTCATTTTCTAATTCTTCCCGGTGATTCATTCTCTTTCATCAGTCATTCCGAATTCTTACGGTGGTTCATTCACATTCTTTTTCCTTGATTATCATTTTTATTCATTCGTTCTTTCGAATCCTACCGGTGGTTCATTAAGACCTTCTCAAGTTTGCGATATGTCACTTCTCAATCCTTTTTCAAGAAGAATAAGTAGTATGTAAAAGTCCATTGCTTGTCATCAATTTAATTTGATGAAGGATAAGCATACAATAAAGCTTATTCTTATTTCATCCAAGTGATTAGTCCCTTCCTTCGGAGTTTGTTCTTGATGGATAAATTCTAGTTCCAAGTGTTTTCATCTTTTCTTTTCTGGAGTTCAATTTCCTCAGCCATTTTGTCGGAACCTCCATCTAAATCATCGCGAGGCTCATCTTATTCTTTCATCCTTCTTTTTATCTCATCATCCTTTCGTTACCAGAGTTCTTCATGGTGGTTCTTCATGATTTGATTCAATCTTCAAGAGTTCATCAAGATTTTGTTGGTGGAGTTCAAGTATCTTTTCTTCTCGCATCTCGAAGTGCAATTAATTCTCCATATTCTTTTGAAGTGGAGTTTTGCATTTCTTCGTTCTTCTCAGTTATCCAATCATTTCTGTTTGCGGCTGGTTATCACCTCATAATTTCTGAGATGTTATCCATAAGTCCACAACAAGCTTATTCTTTCGTTGTTGATTTTCTCAACAACTCCATTCAATCCTTCTAAATTCTTTTCATTCAATTCTCTTTCAATTCTTTCTGGAGGTTTTGTGTCATGTTTTCATCAAGTATCATTCCATCCCCTCAAGTTCATGTTCTATTCTTTCCATGTTCAGCCGAAGTGCTGCGTAAATCCTTTGAGTCTTATTCGTTTCTTATCTCGTTCTAACCGAAGTGGTTTCATAGTCTATCTAATTCCGTGAGCTTTCGATTCCCGTCTTTCTCGTCGTTCCTCTCTTCTTCTCGAGTGCTCTCGATTCTTTGCTTCTTCTCGAGTTCTTGTTTCACCTCATCTATTTTTTCCCTTCCATCTCAGTCCTAAGATCTCGGGACGAGATCTCTTGTTAGTGGAGGAGTGTTGTAACGCCCCAGATTTGATGCGCCAGGTGTCTGCCAGTTATTCACCATCATTGCCATGTCATTTGCTTGCGTGTTGCATTTTGTCATGTCATCATGTGCATTTCTTTTTGCATACGTGTTCGTCTCATGCATCCGAGCTTTTTCCCCGTTGTCCGTTTTGCAATCCGGCACTCCTATGCCCTCCGGAGTTCCCCCTTTGCCTCTTGTTGTAAGCGGGTGTTAAACGTTCTCGGAATGGACCGAGTCTTGCCAAGTGGCCTTGGTATAGCACCGGTAGACTGCCTGTCAAGTTTCGTGCCATTTGGAGTTCGTCTGATACTCCAACGGTTAACCGCGTAGCCCGAAACCCCCCTTTCTCTTTGCATCCCAACATCCTTCCAAACTGGCCCAAAACCCATCTAACTCCCCTCCATGCTCTTGGTCGTTCGATCACGATCGCGTGGCTGAAAACCGCTCCTCATTTGGACTCCCCTATCTCCCTCTACCTATAAATTAGTCCCTCTCCCCCGAAATCCCGGTCTAACCCTAGTCCTCTTCCTCCCTCCGCCGACGGACACGTCCGGCCGCAGCCGGACACGTCCGCCCTGCTCCCCCCGTCCAATCCGAACCCGCCACGTGGCGATCCCCGCCGCCGCCGCCGTCTCCGCCGCCAGGGCCCGCGCAGCCCAGATCTGGCCCGCGAGGCC
>NC_041385.1:138689443-138706593 GCF_002162155.2 Triticum dicoccoides
GCCGCCGTGCCCGCGCCGCCGCCGTCTGCCTCCCTTCGGCGAGCTCCGCCACGCCCGGCCGGTCCCGCTTCGCCAACCGCACCCCGCCCCGCCGCCGGGAGCCGCCGCCCTCCGCCGCCTGGGCCCTCCTCGCCGAGCGCCACTGCGTGCCGGGTTCCTCCGCCGCCGGCCCGTCGGCCATCTCCGCCCTCGTCGCCCGCTAGGCCGCGCCCGTGACCTTTGGCGACGCCCGTTCCTCCTCCGCCCCGCGCCGGTCCCTTCCGGCCCGGATCCGGTGGGATCCGGCCCAGATCTGCCATCTTTGGCGAGCCCCGTCTTCATCCCCGCCAGCTCCGGTGATCCTCGGGATCCGTGCCGTCTGGATCCAGATTTGAGGTTGACCTCGAAAACGCCGAAGTCCCATAATTTTTGCATTATCATGCCATGTTCATCGCACCGTATCTCTTCATCCGTAGCTCTGTTTTGTGCGTGTAATATGTCAAATTGTTTGTCTCAACGAGTACATCATTTCATTCCATTGCATCATATTCATTTGAGGTCATCTAGATGCCTGAATCATCGTTGCAAGAGTGCTTCATAATGTTATCTGCTGTCTGTTATCAGAACTAGCTCTTTTGTCATTTTTGCCATGATTGATGTGTGCATCCTATGAGGTTGATGTCTACATGTGTTTTGATCTATGCTATGTCTTCTTTACAGAGGTGCTTACCATGTATTTTTGTGATCAATGTGGTGACTAGCACAAGCATGCAAACTAGGCATCGTGATGTTACTGATTTTAGTCCCTGTTCTGCTGTTATTTTGATGCCATGTAAACTTGATGCTACAGAGAGATCCATGCATATTTTGAGATACTTCAGTAAGGATGTTTTGAACATATGGTTACGCTCTATCCATCCCTGCCCTTGGTTGAAATTATGGAGTAGTCTAGCATGTCATTTTAGTGCTCTACTTTTGCTTAAAAATGTTTCCTAGCAGATTGTTTACATGTTATTCAATTTTGCCAAGGTTGTTGTAGTTTATACTTGCATGCTATGGACTTGTTCTTGCCTTGGTTTGTTTCACAAACATGTCTTCTTGATGATGCTATGCTTATATTGTCATGCAATGACCTGTGGTGAGTGATTCAAGCTTGTTAAGTAGGGTACATGCTGTTACTGTTTTGCTAGGCTGAAACTGTTATTTTGTGATGCTATATAAACATGTTGCTACTAATCATTCTATTCATAATATGGAGCTGATAACTAAATATGTTTTGTTCTACATGTCATCCTTTAACCATCCAAGCCTCTGGCTGCATTTATAGCTTGCTGTAGCTTGTTGTTTCCTTGCTCCAAACTTGCTTGATAATGTTGCTGTCAGCCTGTTAACATTAAGTTCAGTTGTTGCCATGTGTTTTTCTAGTGTTCCATGTACCCTATGTACTTTCTCTTGCCATTCTTAGCTTCAAGAACATGCCTTCTTACTGTTGGTTGCCTTGCTATGCTATATATTGCTCTGTGGTGAGTGGTACAAGCTCATCTACATGCCTTCATAATTCTGTTTCTGCCATGTTTGAATTTGTATTATAACTTGCCATGTTTACGTGGGTGCCATCATATTTTTTGATCCTTTTTGGCTGATTGTCAGTAAGGGACTTTTGATCTATGCTTTGAGTAGAACCATGCCATGTTTTGTTTTGCTATTATAAGTTCCTGTAACATGTTGTTTCATAGCTCTAAACATTGCAACCTGATGTTATTTTCTGCAAAGTCTGAACTGTTATTACTTGCAATCTTGCCATGTGTGTTTGGGCATGTTCTAGTGATTTCTGGAGATAGCTCAGTGTTCATATTGTGTTATGCTTTACTTGTACATCATGCTCATGCCTTTTTTTCATGTTGTGATGTTGTAGCATGTTGTTTTGATGCTTGCAATATGCCTAGTTGCTGTTTTGGACAGCTTGTCCTTTAAACTTGTTTCATGTGTGTGTGTTGAACCGTTGCTCCGTTTTGAGTGTGCTCTATATGAAACTTGCTTAGAATTGCATGTAGTTCCATATTATCATGTTGCATCCTTGTTTTCAGGTGTTTGCTTGATGTTTGGGTGCATTTTGCATCAATGCCATGTTTTACTTGTTTTGCTCATATCTTCTAGGCCGTAACTCCGAACTAAATGAACTTTATATGTAACTTGACTAGAATCTCGTGTAGATCATCGTGGTGCTCTTTAACTTGCTGTTTAACCACTTCAACTTAATGTTTGTTCAGATCTGGACCAATTTCGAAATATGCATATGAGGACTTACCGGAATTGTTATATGTTGTTCCCGGCCTCATTTAAACTTGCCTTAGTGTGTTGCTCTTGTTTGCATCATCTCTTGCCATGAGTAGCTTCATGTAGTCTTTTCTTGCATCATGTGCATCATGCATTGTTCATGTGTGGTGTGTTTACTATGTTGTGTGCTTCTTCTCGATAGTTCCCGTTTCGTTGCGATCGTGAGGATTCGTTCGTCTACGCTTGGTTCGGCTTCATCCGGTCATCTTCTTCATGGACTCGTTCTTCTTCCTTGCGGGATTTCAGGCAAGATGACCGCTACCCTGGATCTCACTACTATCATTGCTATGCTAGTTGTTTCGTTCTATCACTATGTTGCGCTTCCTATCACCTGTTCTTCAAGCCTCCCCAAATTGCCATGAACCTCTAACCTTTGACACCATTCCTAGCAAACCGTTGCTTGGCTATGTTACCGCTTTGCTCAGCCCTCTTATAGCATTGCTAGTTGCAGGTGAAGTTGAAGATTGCTCCATGGTGGACAGGATTTTGGTTGGGATATCACAATATCTCTTATATTATTAATGCATCAATATACTTGGTAAAGGGTGGAAGACTCGGCCTTTTGCCTGGTGTTTTGTTCCACTCTTGCCGCCCTAGTTTCCGTCATACCGGTGTTATGTTCCTGGATTTTGCGTTCCTTACACGGTCGGGTGATTTATGGGACCCCCTTGACAGTTCGCTTTGAATAAAACTCCTCCAGCAAGGCCCAACATTGGTTTTACCATTTGCCTCACCACCACCTATACCTTTCCCTTGGGTCGGCCAACCCAAGGGTCATCTTTATTTTAGCCCCCCGGGCCAATGCTTATCTAAGTGCTGGTCCGAACCGAGCAGCCTGCGGGGCCACCTCGGGGCAACTCGAGGGCTGGTTTTACTCGTAGCTTGACTTATCCGGTGTTGCCCTGAGAACAAGATATGTGCAGCTCCTATCGGGATTGTCGGCGCATCGGGAGGCTTTGCTGGTCTTGTTTTACCATTGTCGAAATGTCTTGTAAACCGGGATTCCGAGTCTGATCGGGTCTTCCTGGGAGAAGATATATCCTTTGTTGATTGCGAGAGCTTATCATGGGCTAAGTTGGGACACCCCTGCAGGGTATAATCTTTCGAAAGCCGTGCCTGTGGTTATAGGCAGATGGGAATTTGTTAATGTCCGGTTGTAGATAACTTGACACCAGATCCGAATTAAAACGCATCAACCGCGTGTGTAGCCGTGATGGTCTCTTCTCGGCAGAGTCCGGGAAGTGAACACGGTTTCTGGGTTATGTTTGACGTAAGTAAGAGTTCAGGATCACTTCTTGATCATTACTAGTTGACGACCGTTCTGCTTGCTCTCTTCTCGCTCTTATTTGCGTATGTTAGCCACCATATATGCTTAGTCGCTGCTGCAGCCTCACCACTTTACCCCTTCCTTTCCCTTTAAGCTTTGCTAGTCTTGATACCCATGGTAATGGGATTGCAGAGTCCTTGTGGCTCACAAATTACTACAACAACAGTTGCAGGTACAGGTTCTGCGATGATCTTGACGCGAGAGCGATGTTTGCTTGTATTGGAGTTCTTCTTCTGCTTCTTCGATCAGGGGATAGGTTCCAGGTCGGCAGCCTGGTCTAGCAGGGTGGATGTCGTTTGAGTTTCTGTTTGTGTTTCATCCGTAGTCGGATGTTGATATTGTGTATGATATATTGTTGTATTCGTGAGGCATTGTATGCCCTTTGTATGTATCCCCATCTATTATGTAATGTTGATGTAATGATATCCACCTTGCAAAAGCGTTTCAATATGCGGGTCTATCCTTGGTGGGACCTTCGAGTTCCTTTTGGATAGGGTCGCATATTGGGCGTGACACGTACCTACGATATATGAAGAAGCTATGATGAGCCCAGATTCCGATAAATGGATTAATGCCATGAAATCTGAGATAGGATCCATGTATGAGACCAAAGTATGGACTTTGGTGGATTTGCCCAATGGTCAACGACCCATAGAGAATAAATGGATCTTCAAGAAGAAGATTGACACTGATGGTAATGTTACTATCTATAAAGCTTGACTTGTTGCAAAAGGTTTTTGAAAAGTTCAAGGAGTTGATTATGATGAGACTTTCTTACCAGTAGCGATGCTTAAGTCTGTCTGAATCATGTTAGCAATTGCCGCATTTTATGATTATGAAATCTGGCAAATGGACGTCAAAACTACATTCCTTAATGGATTTCTTAAAGAAGAGTTGTATATGATGCAACCAGAAGGTTTTGTCGATCCTAAAGGTGCTAACAAAGTGTGCAAGCTCCAGTAATCCATTTATGGATTGGTGCAAGCATCTCAGAGTCGGAATATACGCTTTGATGAGGTGATCAAAGCATATGGTTTTATAAGATTTTTGGAGAAGCCTGTATTTACAAGAAAGTGAGTGGGAGCTCTATAGCATGTCTAATATTATATGTGGATGACATATTGTTGATTGGAAATGATATAGAATTTCTGGATAGCATAAAAGGATACTTGAATAGAAGTTTTTCAATGAAAGACCTCGATGAAGCTGCTTATATATTGGTCATCAAAATCTATAGAGATAGATCAAGACGCTTGATAGGAATTTCACAAAGCACATACCTTGATAAAGTTTTGAAGAAGTTCAAAATGATTCAGTTAAAGAAAGGGTTCTTGCTTGTGTTACAAGGTGTGAAATTGAGTCAGACTCAATGCCCGACCACTTCGGAAGATAGAGAGAAAATGGAAGTCATTCCCTATGCCTCAGCCATAGGTTCTATCAAGTGGGAGACTGAAGGAAATATGCCCTGGAGGCAATAGTAAAGTTGTTATTTTATATTTCCTTATTCATGATAAATGTTTATTATTCATGCTAGAATTGTATTAACCGGAAACATGATACATGTGTGAATACATAGACAAAACACCGTGTCCCTAGTATGCCTCTACTTGACTAGCTCGTTGATCAAAGATGGTTAAGTTTCCTAACCATAGACATGTGTTGTCATTTGATGAACGGGGTCACATCATTAGAAGAATGATGTGATGGACAAGACCCATCTGTTAGCTTAGCATAATGACCGTTCAGTTTTATTGCTACTACTTCTTCATGTCAAATACATATTCCTCCGACTATGAGATTATGCAACTCCCGGATACCGAAGGAATACCTTGTGTGCTATCAAACGTCACAACATAACTGGGTGATTAGAAAGATGCTCTACATCTATCTTCGAAGGTGTTTGTTGGGTTGACATAGATCGAGATTAGGATTTGTCACTCCGAGTATCAAAGAGGTATCTCTGGGCCCTCTCGGTAATGCACATCATAAGAAGCCTTGCAAGCAATGTGACTAATGAGTTAGTTGAGGGATGATGAATTAGGGAACGAGTAAAGAAACTTTTTGGTAACGGAATTGAACTAGGTATGAAGATATCGACGACCGAATCTCGGGCAAGTAACATATCGATGACAAAGGGAATAACATATGTTGTCATAACGGTTCGACCAATAAAGATCTTCATAGAATATGTGGGAGCCAATATGAGTATCCAGGTCCCACCATTGGTTATTGACCAGAGTGGTGTCTCGGTCATGTCTACACAGTTCTCGAACCCGTAGGGTCCGCACGTTTAATGTTCGATGATGATTTGTATTATATGACTTATGTGATTTGGTGACCGAATGTTGTTCGGATTCCCGGATGAGATCACGGACATGACGAGGAGTATCTAAATGGTCGAGAGGTAAATATTGATATATTGAATGATAGTATTCAGACACCGGAAGTGTTCCAGAATGTATCGGGTACATATCGGAGTACAGGGGGTGTTACCGGAACCCCCCGGGGGAAGATATGGGCCATATGGGCCATAGGAGGGAGGCACACCAGCCCACAAGGGGTGGCGCACCTTCCACCAGGGAAGGAGGCCAAATTGGACTAGGGGAGGGGGCGGCGCCCCCCTCTTTCCTTCTCCCCCTCTCTCTTCCCCTCTTTCCCCCTCCGGTAAAAGGAAAGGGGGGGCGAATCCAACTAGGAGCCCAAGAAGGATTCCTCCTACTTGGGCGCGCCTAGGACTGGCTCGCTCCCCCTCCCTCCTTTATATACGTGGGAAGGGGGCGCCTAGAACACACATCAATTGTTCCAAGCCGTGTGCGGCGCCCCCTCCATAGTTTACGCCTCCGGTCATATTCTCGCGGTGCTTATTAGGCGAAGCCCACCACAGATCACTTCGCCATCACTGTGACCACGCCGTCGTGTTGACGGGACTCATCTACTTCCTTGACACTCTGCTGGATCAAGAAGCTCGAGGGACATCATCGCATTGAACGTGTGCAGAACTCGAAGGTGTTGTACGTTCGGTACTTCATCAGTCGGAATGAGAAGACGTTCGACTACATCAACCGCGTTAACAAACACCTCCGCTTTCGGTCTACAAGGGTACGTGGACACACTCTCCCCTTCTCGTTGCTATGCATCTCCCAGATAGATCTTGCGTGAGACCAGGATTTTTTTTGAAATTGCATCCTACGTTTCCCAACATCCTTAGCAATTATCGCGGATTTAGGTGGACAAGGGAGTCGGGAAATATTTTGGTTGAGGTGGCTCGTCCTCCTTTGTTCCTCTATAAATACACCCATCAATGAAGTCCTTATGAAGGATGTGATCTAGGATCAAAATAGTGGCGATAATGGTTGAATGAGGGGGGCGTGGAGCAAATGGTGGGACCTACAAGCCTTCTCGTGCCCTCTTGCAGCACCCCATGAGTGTACTGTGCGTATGACTTTCTTTGTCTTTCTATTCCTTGATATATTGGCCTTTTCTATTTATTGGCATCATTCTTCAACTTCTCTGCAAAAGGGAGATGATATAAAAAGTCATGTCTACTAGTAAAATTGGAAATTAAGTAATGTAATTGATAAAAAGATACATAGTGGCACACAGGTGCGGGGACACCAACTGTATCTCGTGCTTTTTCATTGGAATTTTCAATTTGAATATATTATATCTTTTGAACAAAAAGCTTACTTTATATTTCATTTGCATATCGAAATCAAACCACTTCTAAATATGGTATACCATATTTTTGCAACTTCACTAAGTTTCGCCTGCCAAAACCTGGTAGGAACGAATGATAAATTCACTAAGTTTCACAAGCTAAAACTTAAAACCATGCAGGCAACTACGAGGAATCAAACGAGTTTGTGTATTGCAAGGCAATCGTGCGGCCAAGCACGGCTGGGATGGTTTGTGCCCCTCCGGGGAAAATGATACGAAAAGACATTAGAAAGCTAGAAGAAAAGATTGTTGCTTTTGGACGCATTAACACCTTCATACAACACAATGCATTACGATGGAGTAACTACCATGAAAATAACACATTTCAATACAAACACCCAATTCCTATGAATATGTCAATATGAATGCCCATGTGCAAAGGCATGTTTCTGGATTTAACTGCTTCATGCATTGATGCAGTGAGCAATATTATTTTGCCTTCTTGTATGCATTGCAAAAAAGAATGCCACAAGATGAGGGGGCTAGCTAACAATGGGGGGTGATGAAGGAGCCGACATCACAAAAGGAGGGGAGAGGACCAAGAACTATGCATCGTTTGGGGGTCCGTCGGCAAGAAAACAATGGATTCGACCCGAAAGACAAGTCCATATTAGCTACGAGAAATTGCCTGTGTTACCAGTGCGGGTGGACTCTTAGATATTTATGGTACTCTCACCTCTCCTTATTGTGGGTCAGGTGCTGTAAAAGAATCTCTAGGAAATCCCATGGAGATCACAAAAAATCAGAATGAACCCTTCGAAAAGAGTACTACATCTACAAAATGTTAGTTTTTTTTTACAGGCAAGCTGACGTGGATAATTCTAATTGATAGTGGGATGAAGATGCACTCCCCGGCAAAATTCAGGGTAGAGATAATTGTAGTTTAGAAAGTTAAGTAAAACATTTGTAAATTCTTTGTAGGTCCGGCATTATTGCTTCGGAAATCCTATGAATTGTTTTTCTACACTAGGATCCCATAGGATTTCTAGAAAAATGACGAGATCTTTTGAGATTTTGCAATTCTGCCTGTGCCGACTATGACACATATCATGATTGAAAGCCCAAATGATTTATGTTACGCCCTCTGGCCCATATTAATTGTTGCATGGATCGGAGGTTGTACAATTTTTTGTATTTTTTTTTTTTTGTAAAATTTACATGCTTTGTTTTAAAACCAGGGGACAAAGAGGCCCTTTGTTTAGGCTCATCATTTGTAGAGTCTTGGTTAACGAAGGGATCAAGGTAACCGACGGTTCCTGAGGTATCAAGTTAGATTCCTATTGCGAACCAACCTGTGATTGAATGGTTAGAGGGATTGTGCTATCCCTAGCCCACCAGGGTTCAAGTCCTGGTGCTCGCATTTATTTTTGGATTTATTTCAGAATTTCCGGCGATGCGCATTCAGTGGGAGGAGACGTTCCCGTCGAGGACGAGGTGCCTACGGTGACTTCGTAAATTTCAAGATGATATGCCGGCTCAGTTTTTCGGAGGTGCTCATAGGGGTAGGGTATGAGTGTGTGCGTTCATAGAGGTGAGCGTATGCGTGTGTATATGAACGCTTGCGTCTGTACTGTGTTACAAAAAAGTCGGATTCCTATCAATGTCCATCCAGTAAACCATATGAATAAATAAACAGATAAAAAAGGAAGAAGCCAGCGACATCTGGGCATTTTCTTGTCGACGCATGCTGCAAGTGGATGCAGAACGGTTGTGCTACGACGAGATTCGTGCACGATCAGAAAATTGTTGCGCGTTGCATCACTGGCTTGGCACTACTGAATCGGCCGTGCAATCAGTGTGTGACCGACACAAAACGCAGGCGGAGCACACAGTGAGCACACTGCTCACAAGCCACCACCACCGTGGATCTCAGCCATGCGACAAGAGAAACAAAACAAAATTTCTCTAGTATAGTATCATGTCACAAATGATTCTTACAAGGATTAGTTAGTTGGTGGCTTTTCCCACCAAATCCAATCACGACCCAACCCCCCGAATCGGGGAGCTTATTTCCGGTTAAACTACACACCACCAACCTACATCAATCCATCCAAACAACCAACCCAATATTACCTACTAATTTAATCATCACATAAACATGTCAATTCCTCTCGCCTTCGTCTTGGACTTCTTCTTTGGCTCCGTCGTCGTGCTCGGCTCCGGTCAGTTCATGTCGAGCATCCCTTCGTGGAAGGCGGCGATGCGGTCGGGCGTCACGCACTGAGTGATGAGCCGCGCCCCTGGCTTGTGCGCCCACGGTTTCACCAAGATGCACGTCGCGATGTAGTCCAGGTTCGTCAGGGGCACGACGTGCGCCGGAGGTCCCCAGCCGTAGTCCACCTCGGCGAACCCGAGCCGCGTCCAGTCTGACACCAGCAGCGTCCGGTAGTCCGACGTGATCTGGTACGGGTCCGCGCCGCCGTCGGCGCCGGCCTCCCCGGTCGCCCACCGCCCGAACTCCGACGGCATCCGCCTCTTCCCGTCCTTGATGATCTTCACCACTTCGGGGATCGTGGAGCCGGACACCTTGCCCGCGGGTGTCGACACGCGCATGATGTAGTAGCAGTTGCCGTAGAACCCGGCCCCGGCGCGCGGGAGCGAGGCGTGCAGGAGGGGCCGGGCGTTCATGGCGAAGCAGAGGTGGACGGTGGAGTCCGGCTCGAACCCCGCCGCGCGGGTGCGGCTCTGCCACGCCTTGGCCACCAGCACCTCGAACGCCGAGCACCAGGAGCCGGTGTGCGACGAGTTGTACTGGGACTTGAAGTGGTTGATGTAGTCTGCGGAGATGTCCATGGCGAGGTACTCGAGGCGCTTGGCGCCCGCGGGGCTGGGCAGGCTGCCGATGACGGCGCCGGCCGGGTCGGGGATGGCCTCGCGGCCCCACTGCGGCTCCACCGTCAACCCTTCCACGGCGCGGCCGCGGGCGATGTCGCCAACGGCGGCCATGAACTGCGCGGCGCCGGGGCCGTCGGCGACGGCGTGGCTGAAGCGGAAGCCGACGACGAAGCCGCCGCAGGCGAAGGTGGTGACCTGGACGAGCAGGACGAGCTTCCGCGCGTCCTGCTCCTGTGCCGGCGTGGGCGGGAGCAACTCGTCCTTGGCGATCATCATGGGGTGCTCCAGGTACTCGACGTCCTCGAGCGCGCAGCCGGCGGCGGCCTCGGTGAACCAGACGCCGCTGCCGTCGCCGCCGCAGTCGACCTGCAGCAGCCCACCTTCCTCTGTGAACCCGAGGCGGCCGGCGAGTGGGTAATACTGGACGAGGGCCTGCGCCAGGGCCCGCTCGATGGTGCTCGCCGGGCCGGCATCGCCGCCGTCCCGGCCAGGAGCCGGCTTGAAGACGTGCAGCGACTCGATGAGCGCCATCTGGGTGGGGTAGCGGTCGAGCCAGGAGAGGCGGAGCGGGCCGGCCGGCGTGGGCTCGGCGGGGGTGACCAGCCGCTGCGCCAGCCGCTTGACGGACTTGGCGGCCGCCATGGGTGGGTCGGAGGCAGGAATGCTGCAATGGGGATCGGAGCTGGCGAGAGGGAGGATTGGTGGTAGGTGGCCGGAGCGGAAGCGCGTCGTATTCAACTCAATCGGTTGCCTGGCTGGCTCGCTGCTGGTTGCTTTGACTTGGCAGGGGAGGCGGAACCGCGTCGTATTTATAGGAGCGACGTGCGCGGGGGAAATGTTTGGCATGGTGACGAGGATGGGTGTCGGACGAGTGAATGCCAGAAGCTGTCCGGGATGAGTTCTTTTTTTCTCTTGACCGGGATGATATTTTCTCCGAGGCTGGGTGGGGTGGGGGAGAAAGGCAAAGGACAAAGGTGGTGGAGCGGCGCGGCGCTTTCGTGGCTCTATCCACTTGCAGCCTCGTGTTCCAATCCATAGGATAGGCTACAGCACGCGCCAGCAGCCGTGCATCAATTATCATGGCACGGGCGGCAGCATCAGCTCGGCACCATCATCGTGTGGAGTGCTAGGCTGCTAATAGCTGGTAATGTATCTCTGTCAGTACACGTACGCATGCATGGTGTATTTGCACATCCTAATACGAGCCGACAGTGGCATGGTGTATTGACCCGTCCATTAATTCAGGCAGGGCTACTGTCAGCAAAGGCCGGTAGAAACTAAAGGTGGTGGGAGCAACGCCTCCCTGGCCCGGCCCACTCGCAGCCCCGTGTAGCACGCGGCCGACACGCATCAATCAGTCACCGTGCCACGGACTGCAACATCAGCCCGCCCATATTAACTTGGGATGTAGTGCATGTTTTAGCATTTGCACATCTTCGGACCGATGACATGCGTGCCTGAACTATCAATCTGTCTATTCAGTTTCAGACACATTTAACTAGCGTCCGTCTATCCATCGTTATGCGTCGTCGCCAAGACGGTTTCTCCACCGGCAAATGCCACGCGGAGTTAACCGTGACGCATTCCACGGTGAAAACCCAGGCGATGCTCCCTCCAGCTCAGGCACGCGACGGCAGCGTACCCGGTCCATGGACCGACGCGGTCCAAACCGGGCGCGTGCTCCGTTTAACCGAGTAATTAACCACTCCTCTTGGCGTGGACGAGAACGCGAGCTGGTGGCAAATTCACGAACTGCGTAATTACGTACTTAATCGTTGTTGATGGTGATGTGAGGGGGGCCTTGATCCAGAAAAGTAACGATGAGGGATGGTGATGGCGATCGACTATTCTCAGACGAGGACGGACCGCCGGATGGGCGAGAGGGACACCAAAACGGAATGCGCGTGAGAGAGAGTGCCGCAAAAGAAAAGTATTGTTATTAATTGTAGAAGGTGCTCCAGTGTACTCCCTCCGTTTCGAATTACTTGTCTTGGATTTGTCTAGATACGGATGTATCTAGACTCATTTTAGTGCTAGATACCTTCGTATCTAGACAAATCTAAGACAAGTAATTCGGAACGGAGGGAGTAGTTCAGTGGCTTGGTTTGGTGCCTGGCCTTATACGTGATATCCCCTTTTCCTTTTGGGCTCGATGATATTTATAGTTTCTGCGTGCCACATTTTCCTCGAGTTCTCACATCGTTGCGCTCTGTATAAAAAGGCATTCCAATCGAAAGCGTTAAAGCAGCAGCCGCGCGTACAGGATACTCACTAGCAAACACTATATACACATGCAGATCACTTTCCGACAGAACTAGATTAAGAGCTACAGATTTGTGCTAGTAGTAGATTTTTTACATGCGCGCGCTTAGCCAAATTATCATTGGATTACAGCCAAGGTGCGGATGATTGCATTCGCCACTTCGCCAACCGTTGCGTTCACGCATCTGCTTCATGTGTTGATGAGAAGCATACACTGAACTTGTATAATGTGGCCTCTGTTGTGGTCTTGTAAGCAGCCACTGGGAGCAAGTTGCACGGGCGTTTGTTTGTTTGCTGGGATCCGGCTGCGAGCTCACCACTCACAAGCGCACCAAACTATAACTCCCACCAAACTAAGCCACTCCAACTAGTGCACCGATCAGCTTCAACAATACTGTATGTGCTACTTTAGTTGGCGAGAGTTTCAGTGTCTCGCACGTATTCCTTTCCCTGTTAAACTACCATACGACTTGTCTCTCTCGTTGAGCTGTCCAGCATTAACTAGTGATCTAAGGGAGACCTCCAGCCCCGGTTCTATCAATATCGGGGCGGCAAGGCGAACCGACAGAATACTCCTTCTAAAATATGGTCTGGACAACGCTATAGAATTGAAGATATTGTTTTCTGCATTTGGGAGATTATTCTGGTTGAAACTAACATTAAACTGAGTTCTTGTGTCGTGGAGAGGCACATGGGCTACTCATCAACACATTCAATTGTTTGGATCTTTGTTTCTTCTGCATAGAATACACCCCGGTATGTGCATCAAATTGTTAGAAGAGTTGTCAGGGTGATTACAACCACCGGCCGAGTTATGACAAGGCCAGATGGGGCATGGCCGAAACATTGAAGACCATCGATATAGTTGGGCCTTTTGAGGGAGAGAAGAGAAAATGTGTTTCCTTTCAGCTTGCCCCAACTTGGCCTGCCCAACCAGTTTTGGGTAGCCCATGTGCCCACGTTTGTAGCTTAGTTAAACGTGTTGCCAGGCGTGATGAAGACCATGTGCTGGAACTGCCGCGGAATTGGCGACCCCGTGACAGTCAGAGAGCTCCGCGATCTCGTGGAGGCGTGTGCGCCGTCGATCCTTTGCATTGTTGAAACTCAACTCGCGAAGGCCCGAGTGGAGGGTTTGGCTGGTTCTTTAGGCTTTTCTAATAGCTTTGCAGTTCCTAGTAGCGGTTGTAGTGGTGGTTTATGTATTTTTTGGAGAGATCATGTTAATTTGGCAATATAGCATTTTTTGTAGTATCACATAGACTCATGGATCACTCAGCCAGGTGAGGATGATTGGCGTTTATCTTGTTTCTATGGTGAAGCAAACAGAAGCTTGAGACAGAATACTTGGGAGATGATGAAGAGGTTACGAGGAGAGAGCACCCTCACATGGGTACGTATCGGAGATTTCAACGAGGTGCTGCGTCCGGAGGAGCATATGGATGTGGATGTCTGTGAGCTTGCTGACCTGGGTTACAAAGGTTTGGACTGGACGTGGGAAAAAAGAGTAAGGGGGGGGGGGGTCGAGTTCTGCAAGGTGCGCGTGGATCGTGCTCTGGCCAGTCCTAGTTGGTCGGCACTTTTCCCCTTTGCATCAGTTGAGCATCTCGCAGCTGCCAAATCAGATCATTGCCCTATTCTACTTAATACAGAGATGGAGTCAGCAATTTTGAGGCATGCATTAAAAAAAGGGCGCTGATAGGCGCCGGTGCGCCGGCCGAAAGTTTCGGCCGGTCTAGCCCAGGCCGTTGGATGTGAGCCGCGCGGGTCGTTGGATCCAGGAAAAAAAAATGAATCGCCCCCGGCTTCTTCTTCCTCCCGCACGCACGCGTAAACGCAGGAAAAAAACGGATCTCCGCGGGTCAGCCTCCTCGTGCTCGCCCTTGGACGCCGCGTCGCAGCTCACCGGGGCCGCTCGCCGTCGCAGCTCGCCGTCGCAGCTCGCCGGGGCTGCTCGCCGTTGCAGCTCACCTGGGGCGTTCGCCGTATGCAGCTCCGTCGGGCCGGGCGTGTCTCCCTCCCTCTGGTTGCAGCACCGCCGGGTGAGGGTTCCAGCATTGTCGCAGTCCGCCATCATAGCTCGCCGCGTGCCCGTCGCAGCACCGCGCGCCCATGCAGCTCTGTCGCCGCCGCTCACCATTGTTAGCTAGCCGTTCTCGGTTTGAAGCTTTTTTAGAAGCGCGTTGTAGCTTTCCTCCAAGCCGGTTGCAGCTTTTTGTCGCTGCGAGATGCCGACCCCCAACTACCTCATATCCAGTTGAAGCATTTTTCAAGCTGGTTGTAGCTTTCGTGGCTACCGGATGTAGCATTTTTCAGCACTGGTTGCAGCTCTGACGTACATCCGTTGAAGCCCCTGCTTCTTTTGATTCCAACAAAAAATGTTGTTGGTTCCAGCTCTCGATTTGCAGGTTGTAGCAAAAACAAAAGCTGGTTCCAGCTCTGGGTTTTGCCGGGACAAAAATCATTTGCTGGAAAAGCATTGCTGGTCGCTGCTTCCGCCGGTTGCCGTGGTAGCAAAAAACGATGCTAGTTGTAGCAAAATCCTGCTACGGTTGCAGCAAAACATCGTTGTCGTCGTCGCGAGGGTCCGAGCTCCGCCTGATGGATGTAGCAAAAAGCTTCGCCGGTGGTAGCAAATTTCAACTATGGTTGCAGCTTCCCCCTTGTTGTGCAGTGCCATTGAAGCTTTCTATGTCTATGGTTGAAGCTTTTTTGAATGGCCGTTTAAGCTTTTTTAGGTGATGGTTGCAACACTTCTATACGCGGGGTGGATCCGGGCATGGCGGGCAGGCAGTTATGGTGGGCGGCGAGGGAGCGCCCTGGCCGCCGGCGATGGAGCTTGTGGTGGCCCAGTCGCTGCCCGGGAGGAGGAGGAGAGAAGGGGATGCGCGTCCTTGAAGGCTGTAGGTTAGGGATGGATCTGGCCATGGTAGCAGGCAGCCATGGCGGCCGGCGAGGGAGCGCCTGGCCGCCGGCGATGGAGTTCGTGGAGGCCCAGTCGCAGCTCGGGGGAGGGGAGGTGCGCGCACGTAGGCTGAAGGTAGGGGATGAAGGCACGTAAGGAAGGAGGCGGGGATCGCGCGGGCGCGTTGCCAGCGTAGCGTGCGAACCGGCGGAACGGTTCGGCCGGTGCGCCGTTTGTAAACACTTCCCTTAAAAAAAACCTCCCGATACGAATGCATGTGGGAGACAAAGGAAAACTTCCATCAAGTTGTGGAGGATGTTTGGAAGCGTAACAAACCTGCTCTCTCAGTTACGACATTAGCTACCAAACTTAGTGCAGTTTCGTCATCGCTAGCTCAGTGGGGGCGCCTGTCCTTTGGATCAGTGAGACAGGAGCTTCGCTCCTTGCGACAGCACCTGGCTGCGCTACGTGCAGTACCAGGTCGGGTAGGACCGAGCGAAGAGGAGAAACGAGTCCAGGATCGGATGATTGAAGTTTCCTTGGCGGAAGAGACTATGATGAGGCAGAGATCACAGATACAATGGCTCGCTGAGAGAGACAAAAACACCAAAAAAATTCAGAGAAAAGCTAGTGCTCGCAGGGCAAAAAAATAAGGTAACGCAACTTCAGAAAAATGACGGCACTATCAGCACCGACCCGAAGGTTCTGGCACAAATGGCTACAGAATTTTACTCTAATTTGTACACTTGGGAAGGTACAATTGGCATGGAAGAAGTGCTCTCCCATATACCATCTAGGGTGGATGCTGCGATGAATGCCCACTTGAGTATGCCTTATAGTAATGTGAAGGTCAAAGAAGCGCTATTTCAAATGTTTCCTACAAAAGCTTCAGGACCGGATGGATTTCTGGCGCATTTTTTCCAGAGGCATTGGGATCTTTATGGTGAAGAAATTACAGGTATGGCCATTCGAGTGCTTGATGGAGTGGACTCACCGGAGGAGATCAACCGCACGTTCATTGTTATGATTCCAAAACTTGCAAGTCCAAAAATTTTAGGACAGTTTCGGCCTATAAACCTTTGTAATGTAATCTATAAGATTGCCTCAAAGGTCTTAGCCAACAGGCTGAAAATGATTCTTCCAGAGGTGATTTTCGAAGAGCAGTCGGCGTTTGTCCCTGGACATCTCATCATGGATAATTTTATTACTGCCTACGAGAGTTTGCATTACATGAAAACTAGGCGAATAAAGAGGAATTGGTTTTGTGCGCTTAAATTGGATATGATGAAGGCGTATGACCGACTGGAGTGGCCATATTTGAAGGCAGCACTACTAGGAAAAATCTTACCAGTAGCGCTGGATTTTGAGCTACCAGTAGCGCTGTGCACGCGCTACTGCTACGTCGCTACAACTATTTTTTAATAGTAGCGCTTTTTTTACCCAGCGCTACTGGTACATTAACATAGCAGTAGCGCGTCTATTTCGCACCCATGCTACTACTAACGAAATAGTAATAGCGCGTCTAGTATTTCCCTAGCGCTACTACTAACGAATTAGAAATTAAAAAATAAAATGCACCGATTCCAGTGTCCCTGCGTGCGTTCTGATGCATCAGTGTAGCTCGTCCGGAGCTGTGGCGGCGGCGGCCAGTGTACATGAGGCAAGAGAGGCGCTAGGTGGCAGGGCCCCGAGCAGATTCTGGCGAGGGCGAGCTGATCCAAGGGGCGGCGAGGTCGATTTGGCCGGCAGCTCCATGGAATCTTCGGGTGGCGGCTGCTTCTTGCTTGTCTC
>NC_041385.1:138706838-138725108 GCF_002162155.2 Triticum dicoccoides
GAAAAGAGAGGAACCAGAGGGAGAGGAGGGAGAGGAGGCAGGGCATGGGCGACGAGACCTTGGTGGTGGTGAACCACTGGTCACCAGCGAGGTGAAGTGCGGCAGGGAGCTGTGGGGAGGAGGAGCTCGGGCAGCGTGAGGCTGAGCGCTCAGGCGGGTGGCTCATCGGCTTGGCCATGGCGGGCTCATGGTGCCCCTGTTTCAGAGAGAAAAAAGAGAGTCCCGTGAGGGAAGAGATTTTGAGGGGAGAGAGAAGAACGAGAGGGATGGAGAGAAAGCAGGAAACAGGTGACTGTGTTTGTGTTTCCTCCCATGCCACGTCATGAATCCAAGTGATTTGGTGCTCAGCCAATGCGAACGAGTCATACAACGTTTTGTGTTTTCTGCTCCTAATAGCCGTAGCGCAGTTTTATACCCACGCGCTATTAGCAAGTAGGGCTTGGGCTCATCTATCAATAGTTGTAGCGTGGGGTATAATGCCCGCGCTACTGCTATCTAGTTAGTTGTAGCGTGGGTTTATACCCCGCGCTACTACTATGTCATGTCTCGAGGGGCACGGTGAAAACCACTTAGTAGTAGCGTGGGTTTATAGACCCCACGCTACTACTAATTAGCAGCAGCGCGGCTCATAAACCCTCACTGCTGCTAAGCATCTATCTATAAGGTATTTTCTAGTAGTGCAGTCATGCTGAAGTTGGGCATCAGCCCAAGATTCACTGAAACTATAATGAGGTGCGTGTCATCGGGGTCTTTTGTGGTGCTTTTTAATGGAGGTGTGTCGGATGATTTCAGGCCTTCTCGAGGAGTTCGGCAAGGGGATCCTATTTCCCCGTATTCATTCCTTATTGCAGCGGAGCGTTTTGTTGGGGAACGTAGCGATAATTCAAAATTTTCTACGCATCACCAAGATCAATCTATAAAGATTCTAGCAACAAGAAAGGGAGAGGATGAGTGTATCTTCATACCCTTGAAGATCGCGATGCGGAAGCGTTACAAGAACGCGGTTGGTGGAGTCATACATGCAGCGATTCAGATCGCGGTCAATTCCGATCTAAGCACCGAAAGGACGGCGCCTCCGTGTTCAACACACATACAGCCCGGGGACGTCTCCTCCTTCTTGATCCAGCAAGGGGAGATGATAAGTTGGGGGAAAACTCCAGCAGCACGACGGCGTGGTGGCGATGGAGCTCATGGTTCTCCAGCAGGGCTTTGCCAAGCACTATGGAGGAGGAGGTGTAGGAGGAGGGAGGGCTGCGCCAGGGAAGAGGTGCGGCTGCCATCCCACCCCTCCACTATATATAGGGGCAAGGGGAGAGGGGGAGGCGCCCTAGGGTTTCCCCTAGGGGGCGGCGGCCAAGCGGATTGGATCTCCCTAGGGAAAATCCTAGGGAGACTTGCCCCAAAGCCAAGCAGGTGGAGGATTGCCTCCCAAGCTAAGTGGAGGCGCCCCACCTCCCCAAATAACGTGGGAAATGGTGTCGGGGGCGCACCACCCCCCTAGTGGGCTGGTTTGCCCCTGCCCCTTTGGCCCATGAGGCCCTCCAACACTTGCCGGGGCTCCCGAAACACCTTTCGGTCATTGCTGGCCATAGCCTGGTACCCCTGGAACACTTCTGGACTCCAATATCCTTCGTCCAATATATCGGTCTTCACCGTCGGACCATTCCAGAACTCCTTGTGACGTCCGGGATCTCATCCGGGACTCCGAACAACCTTCGGTAACCACATACTATTTCCCATAACAACTCTAACGTCACCGAACCTTAAGTGTGTAGACCCTACGGGTTCGGGAACCATGCAGACATGACCGAGACACCTCTCCGGCCAATAACCAATAGCGGGATCTGGATACCCATATAGCTCCCACATGTTCCACGATGATCTCATCGGATGAACCACGATGTCGGGGATTCAATCAATCCCGTATACAATTCCCTTTGTCCACCGGTATGTTACTTGCCCGAGATTCGATCGTCGGTATCCCAATACCTCGTTCATTCTCATTATCGGCAAGTCACTTTACTCGTTCCGTAATGCATGATCCCGTGACTAACTACTTAGTCACACTGAGCTCGTTATGACGATGCATTACCGAGTGGGCCCAGAGATACCTCTCCGTCATACGGAGTGACAAATCCCAGTCTCGATTCGTGTCAACCCAACAGACACTTTCGGAGATACCCGTAGTGCACCTTTATAGCCACCCAGTTACGTTGTGACGTTTGGTACACCCAAAGCATTCATATGGTATCTGGGAGTTGCACAATCTCATGGTCTAAGGAAATGATACTTGACATTATAAAATCTCTTAGCAAATGAACTACACGATCTTGTGCTATGCTTAGGATTGGATCGTGTCCATCACATCATTCTCCTAATGATGTGATCCCGTTATCAATGACATCCAATGTCCATGGTCAGGAAACCATAACCATCTATTGATCAACGAGCTAGTCAACTAGAGGCTCACTAGGGACATGTTGTGGTCTATATATTCACACATGTATTACGGTTTCCAGTTAATACAATTATAGCATGAACAATAGACAATTATCATGAACAAGGAAATATAATAATAACCATTTTATTATTGCCTCTAGGGCATATTTCCAACAGTCTCCCACTTGCACTAGAGTCAATAATCTAGTTTAAATCACTATGTGATTGTAATGAATCCAACACCCATGGGGTTTGATCATATCTCGCTTGTGAGAGAGATTATTAGTCAACGGGTCTGAACCTTTCAGATATGTGTGTGCTTTACAAATCTCTATGTCATCTTGTAGATGCAGCTACCACGCGCTATTTGGAGCTATTCCAAATAACTGCTCTACTATATGAATCTGGTTTATTACTCAGAGTCATCCAGATTAGTGTCAAAGTTTGCATCGACTTAACCTTTTACGACGAACTCTTTTACCACCTCCATAATCGAGAAAAATTCCTTAGTCCACTAAGGATAACTTTGACCATTGTCCTGTGATCCATACCTGGATCACTCTTGTACCCCTTGACTGACTCATGGCAAGGCACACTTCAGGTGCGGTACACAACATAGCATATTGTAGAGCCTACGTCTAAAGCATAGGGGACGACCTTCGTCCTTTCTCTCTCTTCTGTCGTGGTCAGGTCTTGAGTCTTACTCAATACTCACACCTTATAACACAGCCAAGAATTCCTTCTTTGCCGATCTATTTTGAACTCCTTCAAAATCTTGTCACAGTATGTATTCATTTGAAAGTACTATTAAGTGTTTTGATCTATCCTTATAGATCTTGATGCTCAATGTTCAAGTAGCTTAATATAGGTTTTCCATTGAAAAACACTTTTCAAACAACCCTATATGCTTTCTAGAAATTCTACATCATTTCCGATCAACAATATGTCAACAACATATACTCATCAGAAATTCTATAGTGCTCCCACTCACTTCTTTGGAAATACAAGTTTCTCATAAACTTTGTATAAACCCAAAATCTTTGATCATCTCATCAAAGCGTATATTCCAACTCCGAGATGCTTACTCCTCTCCTTAGAAGGATTGCTGGAGCTTTGCATACTTGTTAGCATATTACAGGATTGACAAAACCTTCTGGTTGTATCATATACAACCTTTCCTCAAGAAAATTGTCGAGGAAACAATGTTTTTGACATCCTATCTGCAAGATTTCATAAATAATGCAGTAACTGCTAATATAATTCCAACAGACTCTTAGCATCTCTACGAATGAGAAAATCTCATCGCTCTCAACTCCTTGAACTTGTCGGAAAACATCTTAACGACAAGTCGAGCTTTCTTAATGGTGATACTTACCATCATTGTCCGTCTTCCTTTTAAAATCCATCTGTACCTAACAGCCTTACGACCATCAAGTAGTTCTTCCAAAGTCTATACTTTGTTTTCATACATGGATCCTCTCTCGGATTTTATGGCCTCGAGCCATTCGTCAAAATCCGGGCCCACCATCACTTCTCCATAGCTCGTAGGTTCATTGTTGTCTAGCAACATGACCTCCAAGACAGGATTACGTACCACTCTGGAGTAGTACGTATCCTTGTCGACCTATGAGTTTTGGTAGTGACTTGATCCGAAGTTTCATGATCAATATCATCAGCTTCCACTTCAATTGGTGTAGGCGCCACAGGAACAACTTCCTGTGCCCTGCTACACACTAGTTGAAGTGACGGTTCAATAACCTCATCAAGTCTCCACCATCCTCCCACTCAATTCTTTTGAGATAAACTTTTCCTCGAGAAAGGACCCGATTCTAGAAACAATCCCTTTTGCTTCCAGATCTGAGATAGGAGGTATACCCAACTATTTTGGGTGTCCTATGAAGATGCATTTATCCGTTTTATGTTTGAGCTTATCAGGATGGAACTTTTTCACATAAGCGTCACAGCCCCAAACTTTCAAGAAACGACAGCTTAGGTTTCTCTAAATCATAGTTCATACGATGTCATCTCAACGGAATTACGTGGTGCCCTATTTAAAGTGAATGCGGTTGTCTCTAATGCCTAACCCATAAAGGATAGTGGTAATTTGATAAGAGACATCATGGTATGCACCATATCCAATAGGGTGCAACTATGATGTTCGGACACACCATCACACTATGGTGTTCCAGGCGGTATTAGTTGTGAAACAATTTCCACAATGTCTTAATTGTATACCAAACTCATAACTCAGATACTCATCTCTATGATCTTATCATAGACATTTTATCCTCTTGTCACGACAATCCTCAACTTCACTCTAAAATTACTTGAACCTTTCAATAATTCAGACTTGTGTTTCATCAAGTAAATATACTCAGCATCTACTCAAATCATCTGTGAAGTAAGAACATAAAGATATCCACTGCGTGCCTCAGCACTCGTTGGACTGCACACATCAAAATGTATTACTTCCAACAAGTTGCTTTCTTGTTCCATCTTACTGAAAACGAGGCTTTTCAGTCATCTTGCCCATGTGGTATGATTTGCATGTCTCAAGTGATTCAAAATCAAATGAGTCCAAACGATCCATTTACATGGAGTTTCTTCATGCGTACATACCAATAGACATGGTTCACATGTCTCAAACTTTTCAAAAAACGAGTGAGTCCAAAAAATCCATCAACATGGAGCTTCTTCATGCGTTTTATACCAATATGACTCAAATGGCAGTGCCACAAGTAGGTGGTACTATCATTACTATCTTATATCTTTTGGCATGAACATGTGTATCACTATGATCGAGATTCAATAAACCATTCATTTTAGGTGCAAGACCATTGAAGGTATTATTCAAATAAATAGAGTAACCATTATTCTCCTTAAATGAATAATCGTATTGTGATAAACATAATCCAATCATGTCTATGCTCAATGCAAACACCAAATAACAATTATTTAGGTTTAACACCAATCCCGATGGTAGAGGGAGCGTGCGATGTTTGATTACATCAACCTTGGAAATACTTCCAACACATATCGTCACCTCGCCTTGAGCTACTCTCCGTCTATTCCGTAGCCTTTTATTTCGAGTTACTAACACTTAGCAACCGAACCGGTATTTATTACCCTGGTGCTACTAGGAGTACTAGTAAAGTACACATTAATATGATGTATATCCAATATACTTTTGTCGACCTTGCTAGCCTTCTCATCTACCAAGTATCTAGGGTAGTTCTGCTTCAGTGACCGTTCCCCTCATTACAGAAGCACTTAGTCTCGGATTTGGGTTCAACCTTGGGTTTCTTCACTAGAGCAGCAACTGATTTGCCGTTTCATGAAGTATCCCTTCTTGCCCTTGCCCATCTTGAAACTAGTGGTTTTACTAACCATCAACAATTGATGCTCCTACTTGATTTCTACTTTCGCAGTGTCAAACATCACAAATAGCTCAAGGATCGTCGTATCTATCGCTGATCTATTATAGTTCATCACGAAGCTCTAGTAGCTTGGTGGTAGTGACTTTGGAGAACCATCCCTATCTCATCTGGAAGATTAACTCCCACTCAATTCAAGTGATTGTAGTACTCAGACAATCTGAGCACATGCTCAACGATTGAGCTTTTCTCCCTTAGTTTGTAGGCTAAGAAACTCGTCGGTGGTCTCATACCTCTTGACGTGGGCACGAGCCTGAAATCCCAATTTCAGCCCTTGGAACATCTCTTATGTTCCACGATGTTTCAAAAAAACGTCTTCTGCGCCTCAATTCAAAACCATTTACCATTACACAATGAACTATCACGCAGTCATCAAAACGTGTATGTCAAATGTTCGCAACATCCACAGACGACGTTCGAGGTTCAGCACACCAAGCGGTGCATTAAGGACATAAGCCTTCTGCGCAGCAATGAGGATAATCCTCAGTTTACGGACCCAGTCCTCATAATTGCTACTATCAACTTTCAGCTAAATTTTCTCTAGGAACATATCTAAAACAGTAGAACTAAAGCGCAAGCTACGGCATAATTTCCAAAGTCCTTTTGACTATGTTCATGATAATTAAGTTCATCTAATGAACTCCTACTCAGATAGACATCCCTCTAGTCATCTAAGTGATACATGATCCGAGTCAACTAGGCCGTGTCTGGTCATCACGTGAGACGGACTAGTCATCATCGGTGAACATCTCCATGTTGATCGTATCTACTATACGACTCATGTTCGACCTTTCGATCTCTTATGTTCCGAGGCCATGTCTGTACCTGCTAGGCTCGTCAAGTCAACCTAAGTGTTTTGTGTGTGTAAATCTGGCTTACACCCGTTGTATGCGAACGTTAGGATCTATCACACCCGATCATCACATGGTGCTTCGAAACAACAAAATTTCGCAATGGTGCACAGTTAGGGGGAACACTTTCTTGAAATTTTAGTGAGGGATCATCTTATTTATGCTACCGTTGTTCTAAGCAAATAA
Organism: Triticum dicoccoides; assembly: GCF_002162155.2. Classification (NCBI taxonomy): domain Eukaryota; kingdom Viridiplantae; phylum Streptophyta; class Magnoliopsida; order Poales; family Poaceae; genus Triticum; species Triticum dicoccoides. Next base: position 138,713,749 of record NC_041385.1, read on the forward strand.
GATGTAAACATGACAAACATCACATGCAAATCATAACGTGACATGATATGGCCAATATCATCTTGCGCCTTTGATCTCCATCTTGAGGCACGGCATGATCACCTTCGTCACCGGCTATGACACCATGATCTCCATCATCATGAGCCCCATCATCGTGTCTTCATGAAGTTGTCTCGCCAACTATTACTTCTACTACTATGGCTAACGGTTAGCAATAAAGTAAAGTATTACATGGCGTTTTCAATGACACGCATGTCATACAATAAATTAAGACAACTCCTATGGATCCTGCCGGTTGTCATTCTCATCGACATGCAAGTCGTGATTCCTATTACAATAGCATGATCAATCTCATACATCACATATATCATTCATCACATTCTTTTGGCCATATCACATCACATAGCATACCCTGCAAAAACAAGTTAGACGTCCTCTAATTATTGTTGCATGTTTTATGTGGTTGCTATGGGTTTCTAGCAAGAATGTTTCTTACCTATGCAAAAGCCATAACAGTGATATGCCAATTGCTATTTACCCTTCATAAGGACCCTTTTCATCGAATCTGATCCGACTAAAGTGGGAGAGACTGGCACCCGCTAGCCACCTTTATGCAGCAAGTGCATGTCAGTCGATGGAACCTGTCTCACGTAAGCGTACGTGTAAGGTCGGTCCGGGCCACTTCATCCCACAATGCCGCCGAATCAAGATAGGACTAGTAACGGTAAGAAAATTGTACAAACCATCGCCCACAACTACTTATGTTCTACTCGTGCATTAAATCTACGCAACAGACCTAGCTCATGATGCCACTATTGGGGAATGTAGCAATAATTCAAAATTTTCTACGCATCAGCAAGATCAATCTATGGAGATTCTAGCAACAAGAGAGGGAGAGGATGAGTGTATCTTCATACCCTTGAAGATCGCGATGCGGAAGCGTTACAAGAATGCAGTTGGTGGAGTCGTACACGCAGCGATTCAGATCGCGGTCGATTCTGATCTAAGCGCCGAACGGACGGCGCCTCCGCGTTCAACACACGTACAGCCCGGGGCGTCTCCTCCTTCTTGATCCAGCAAGGGGAGAGGAGAAGTTGAGGGAAAACTCCAGCAGCACGACGATGTGGTGGCGATGGAGCTCGTGGTTCTCCAGCAGGGCTTCGCCAAGCACTATGGAGGAGAAGGTGTAGGAGGAGGGAGGGCTGCGCCAGGGAAGAGGTGCGGCTACCCTCCCACCCCTCCACTATATATAGGGGCAAGGGAAGAGGTGGAGTCACCCTAGGGTTTCCCCTAGGGAGCGGTGGCCAAGCAGATTGGATCTCCCAAGGGAAAATCCTAGGGAGACTTGCCCCCCAAGCCAAGCAGGTGGAGGATTGCCTCCCAAGCTAGGTGGAGGCGCCCCACCTCCCCAAATAACATGGGAAAGGGTGTGGGGGCGCACCACCCCTTAGTGGGCTGGTTTGCCCATTCCCCTTTGGCCCATGAGGCCCTCCAACACTTGCCGGGGCTCCCGAAACACCTTTCGGTCATTGCTGGCCATAGCCTGGTACCCCCGGAACACTTCCGGACTCCAATACCCTTCGTCCAATATATCGATCTTCACCGCCGGACCATTCCGGAACTCCTCGTAATGTTCAGGGATCTCATCTGGGACTCCGAACAACCTTCGGTAACCACATACTATTTTCCATAACAACTCTAGCGTCACCGAACCTTAAGTGTGTAGACCCTACGGGTTCGGGAACCATGCAGACATGACCGAGACACCTCTCCGGCCAATAACCAATAGCAGGATCTGGATACCCATATTGGCTCCCACATGTTTCATGATGATCTCAGTGGATGAACCACGATGTCGGGGATTCAATCAATCCCGTATACAATTCCCTTTGTCCACCGGTATGTTACTTGCCTGAGATTCGATCGTCGGTATCCCAATACCTCGTTCAATCTCGTTACCGGCAAGTCACTTTACTCGTTCCGTAATGCATGATCCCGTGACTAACTACTTAGTCACATTGAGCTCATTATGATGATGCATTACCGAGTGGGCCCAGAGATACCTCTCCATCATACGGAGTGACAAATCCCAGTCTCGATTCGTGCCAACCCAACAGACACTTTCGGAGATACCTGTAGTGCATCTTTATAGCCACCCAGTTACGTTGTGACGTTTGGTACACCCAAAGCATTCCTATGGTATCCGGGAGTTGCACAATCTCATGGTCTAAGGAAATTATACTTGACATTAGAAAAGCTCTTAGCAAACGAACTACACGATCTTGTGCTATGCTTAGGATTGGGTCTTGTCCATCACATCATTCTCCTAATGATGTGATCCCGTTATCAATGACATCCAATGTCCATGGTCTGGAAACCATAACCATCTATTGATCAATGAGCTAGTCAACTAGAGGCTCACTAGGGACATGTTGTGGTCTATATATTCACACATGTATTACGGTTTCCAGTTAATACAATTATAGCATGAACAATAGACAATTATCATGAACAAGGAAATATAATAATAACCATTTTATTATTGCCTCTAGGGCATATTTCCAACAGGTTTATCCTGTTTATTGAAGAATGGCATTCAAGGCATTCAAGTGGCTCCGACGGCTCCGGAGGTCAATCACTTGTTATCCGCCGATGACAGTCTATTGTTTTTTGAGGCCTCAAATGACGAAGCTGGGAGAATTTGTGACTTGCTGAAGGTTTACTGCAACGCCTTGGGTCAATGAATAAATGCGGATAAAATGTCTATTTATTTCAGCAAGGGAGTTCCAGATAGTGTAAGAGGGGAAATTAAAGAAACTCTGGCAGTTCAAACCGAGTCACTATCGGAGAAATACTTGGGTCTTCCAACCGATGTTGGCAAATCGAAGGAGGGTTGCTTCCAATATTTGAGGGACAGAATATGGAAGCACGTTCAAGGGTGGATGGAGAAGTGCCTATCAGCGGGAGGGAAAGAGGTGTTAATTAAATTAGTTGCTCAATCAATACCGACGTATTCGATGACGTGCTTCAAGCTTCCCTGAGGTCTACGTAACCATATTAATGGGCTCTTGAGGAAATTCTGGTGGGGAAGTAAGAGGGGGAGAGGAAGACAGCCTGGGTCTCTTGGGAGACTATGACAAAGCCAAAGTTTATGGGAGGAATGGGGTTTCGGGATATCAAGCTGTTTAATTTAGCCTTGCTAGCTAGACAAGCCTGGAGGATCCTGCAAGAGCCGAACTCTTTGAGTGCCCGTGTACTGAAATCAAGGTACTTCCCGAATGGAGATTTTTTGGATGCGCCACTTGGCTCAAAACCATCTCAGGTCTGGCGCTCAATAGTTGAAGGAAGATAAGTCTTATCTATGGGTCTGATCAAACATATTGGTACAGGGGAGGACACAAAAATTTGGCACCACAACTGGCTACCGCGGGACTACAAGCTCTGGCCGATCTGCCCGCGATCAGCACATCCGCCCGTGTTGGTGTCCGAACTGATCGACCATACGGCCAAAACTTGGAACAGGCAAGTGTTGGAGGAACACTTTATTGAACCAGACATTGATGTTATTCTGAATATCCCTCTTAGTACACGAGTACATGGTGATTTCTGGGTGTGGCACTATGACCAAAGGGGCATGTTCTCTGTTCGCTCTACTTATAGAATGATCTCGGGGATTAAACAGCAGTGAGAAGACTGGCTGGAGAATCGAACATGTATCTCAAATCAATCAGCAGCAAAAAAAGATTGGTCTAGGCTTTGGAAAACCGAAGTGCCATCAAAGGTCCGGGTCTTTGTGTGGCGCTTTGCTCACACGTCCCTGCCGACCGGAACGACCAGATATGAGAGGAAGATGGCTACCTCTCCAGTTTGCGCAATATGCTCGGCCTCGGACGATACCTGGCACCATTCTCTTTTCAATTGTCGTATGGCTCGGTGTGTCTGGGCTTTGGGAGATGAAGGTATATTGGAGCATGTGATATCAAATCAATCTGAAGATGCAAGACAATGGCTGTTCTGGCTGTTCAATACTCTTCTGCAACATGACCTAGCCTGTGTGCTCATCACGATGTGGTCTATATGGTGGGCTAGGAGGAAAGCCATCCATGACAATGAGTTCCAGAGCCCCTTATCGACAATGTGCTTTATCAACCAGTACTTGCAGGACTTGGAGATCACAACTGCATCATTACCAAAAGCTACTACAGGTGCTCCACCGCGTAAGAGGTAATAGGGTTGGCTTCCCCCGGCCGATACTCAGGTCAAAATAAACGTGGATGGGGGCTTATCCTGCCAAAAACATTGGTGCAGCAGCAGCTATTTGTAGAGACAACAATGGATGCTTCCTGGGTGCATCAGCTGTTGTTTTTGATGGTCTATCCGACCTGGCCTGCTTGGAAGCGTGGGCATGCAATGAGGCACTTGCTCTCGGACAGGATCTCCATGTTCGGCGGCTTTTAATTGCATCCGACTGCGCTGAAGTAATTACTAATATCAGTAGATATACAGCCGCAGTTTACACTCCAATTCTGCATGAAATATCAGGTCATAGGAATGATTTTGGGCATGTTATCTTCCGACATGAACCAAGGGAATGTAACAGTAAGGCTCATAGTTTAGCTAAGGCCGCGACAACTCTTGACGTTGGCTGCCATGTGTGGCTAGGCAATGTCCCGGACATCATTTGTATTCCAAACTGTTTGAATTTTGAATAAAGCCTAGTTACACTTCAAAAAAAGTTAAACGTGTTGCGGTTACTAAAAAAAGTTAAACATGTTGCGGACTATCCCTTAACATGGAGGTGATGCTCGCTCCCATATTTGTCGTCAACATCCCAAACCGCTCGAGAGAGGCGATTTGGCAGGCGAAAGAACTGACCTCTTTCAAAACAACACAAAAACTGTCCTCTTCCTCCATTGGCAACGCCGCGGGTCCTCGCCTCCGCCTCCCACTTTGATGATGGCAGGGGTGGGGAGCCCCGGGAATTTGACTACGGCCGGTAGACAGGGAGCGTAGGCCTTGTTTGTCCTTGGGACATTTGTTCGATGGAGGGGCTAATGCCAAGTCGGAATATACTGCTTTTGCCCTCCCTTCATCTCAGCGGCACTCAAAACGGTGATGGCTGCCCTCCATTCATCTCAGCGGCACTCAAACCGGTGCTAGCATTCGAACCGGTGCCAACTTGGAAGCGTGGGCATGCAATGAGGCACTTGCTCTGGGACAGGATCTCCATGTTCGGTGGCTTTTAATCGCATCCGACTGTGCTGAAGTAATTTCTAATATCAGCAGATATACAACTGCAGTTTACACTCCAATTCTGCATGAAATATCAGGTCGTAGGAATGATTTTGAGCATGTTATCTTCCGACATGAACCAAGGGAATGTAATAGTGAGGCTCATAGTTTAGCTAAGGCCACGACAACTCTTGACGTTGGCCGCCATGTGTGGCTAGGCAATGTCCCGGACATCATTTGTATTCCAAACTGTTTGAATTTTGAATAAAGCCTAGTTACACTTCAAAAAAAAGTTAAACGTGTTGCGGTTACTAAAAGAAAGTTAAACATGTTGTGGACTATCCCTTAACATGGAGGTGATGCTCACTCCCATGTTTGTCGGCAACATCCCAAACCGCTCGAGAGAGGCGATTTGGCAGGGGAAAGAACTGTCCTCTTTCAAAACAAAACAAAAACTGTCCTCTTCCTCCATCAGCAATGCCGCGGGTCCTCGCCTCCGCCTCTCACTTCGATGATGGCAGGGGTGGGGAGCCCCGGGAATTTGGCTACGTCCGGTAGACAAGGAGCATAGGCCTTGTTTGTCCTTGGGACATTTGTTCGATGGAGGGGCTAACGCCAAGTCGGAATATACTGCTTCTGCCCTCCCTTCATCTCAGCGGCACTTAAACCGGTGCTGGAAAGGGGTAGTTGGCTCTGATATCTCAGCGGACATCGGATCTGGCGAGCGGTTGTGTCGCGGGTCGGCACACAACGTCATCTTTAATGTTGTCGACCCGTACAGAAATCTATGATGGCTTAAAGTTGGCCTCGAGGATGGCAGCAAGCGGCGACACACTTTTTCTTCAACCTTGTCGAATGAAAATGGTGGCGCCTGGTGAACATGGGGAAGATCTTCGCCGGCGCACCACAAAGTCTTTGTCATGTCACCTGCGGCACATAGGTTCATCGACTCGTTAAGCAACATCAACTCTGGAGGTGTTTGCCCATATTTGGGCATATTGGTTGATCCTTTCTTTTCCGGGCGAAGCTATGACAACGGTGGATGAAGGATGGTCATGGCGTAAGGGACTCCAAGAATCAATTTTTTGTTTTTTCGGGGTACTTTTTTGCAAGGCTTCATGGCTCATGTGTTTCTGGCTGTTTACTTTGATTTCCACGTTGTAAGCATTTTAATCCTCCTTTGTTTTTAGATGTTTGTAGTAGGCGTGCCGGCCGAAGCTTCGGCCGGTCGTGTGCGACCCGTTCGATACTTTTTCATCGTGTGGCTAGCCAGGCAGGCGGCCTCTCTCCCGTGGTGGGTCGCGTGGCTGATGGGCCCACCAACCGCTAGCACCAGGCCTTATCCTTTCATCCAGGCTTCACATCCATTCATTTTTCTCGCCATCAACGTCCGCGGCTTCGGCGAGCACGCTCCCCACCTGCCCCTCCGCTGCTTCGGCGAGCGCCGCTCCCCACCTGTCACCACGCCGCGCTCCGGCGAGCACGCTCCCCACCTGCCCCTACGTTGCTCTGGCGAGCGCCGCTCCCCACCAGCCCCCGCGCTGCTCCGGCGAGTGCCGACTCCACCTGTGCTGGAACGGCTGCTACAACGAGAGGATGAGATGCTGGAAAGCCTCGGTGGGAGCTGCAAGCGGGTTTTTTTTTGCTACAACTGGTGTTTTGTTTTGCTAGAATCAGCAATATTTTTTGCTACGATCCAGATTTTGGAAGTGCTTTTTTGCTGGAACAGTCAAAATTTTTGCTCGAACCAGGGAACCATTTTGCTACAACCGTGTTTGGTTTTTGTTACTACCGGTGTTTTGTGCATTTGTGCTACATCCATCTCCATGACATCGTCTGTTTTTTCAGTCGATTTTTTGCTACAAACATGCTAATTTTGTTGGAGCCGAAGACAAATTTTGCTCCATCCAGCCATGGCCGCGATGCCTTTTTTCTTCGATGGGATCGACAAACAATTTTTGATACAAACAGCGAGCAGTTTTGCTTCGACCAACATCTTTTTTAGCTGGAACCATTGGATTTTTTTGTTGGAGCCTATGTTTTTCCAGAGATGAAAGCTATTTTTGATACAACTGGCAAGAAATTTCTCTTCAACCAATATCTAATTTTGTTGGAACCAGCAATTCCAAAGCTGCGACAAGCGAAGCTTCAATTTGTTTTTCATTTTTTGCTACCATCGTTTTCTAGTTTGCTGGAAGCATCACATTTTTTTTTGCTACCACCCGTTGTTTTTGGATGCGAATCATGGCGTCGTCGCCATTGATTCTGCAAGGGCAAGGAAGAGAGGTGAGGGGATGGGCAGCACCGCCGAGCAGCGGAGCTGCAACCAGCAGCTCACCGGCGTCGAGCGCCTCGGCAGGCGGACGGGCTGACAAGCGTTGGTGGCGCCATGGCCGGGGCGACGGGCGCCGACCGGGGCGACGAGCGCCGCAGCGGGCAGCCAGGCCGACGAGTGTGGGTGGCCCCATGGCCGGGGCAACGTGCGCCGTGGCGGGCGACAGGGGTGACAGGCGCCGCATGTGAGGCGACTAGCATAGGAGGAGGAAGAAGTGAGGGGGCACATCCGACGGCTAGGCGCGTAGGATCGTACGGTCCAGGCACTACTCTGCGCCGGCACACCGGCGCAACGATTCGGCCGGCCTTGCACCGGCGTAGACCATCCCCTCACCTCTCTCCCTCACCCTTATAGAATCAATGGCAACGACGCGATGATTCACATCCAAAAACAACGGGTGGTAGCAAAAAAATGTGATGCTTCCAGCAAACTAGAAAACGGTGGTAGCAAAAAATGAAAAACAAATTGAAGCTTCGCTTGTCGTAGCTTTGGAATTGCTGGTTCCATCAAAATTAGATATTAGTTGAAGCAAAATTTCTTGCCAGTTGTATCAAAAATAGCTTTGCATCTCTGGAAAAGCATAGGCTCCAGCAAAAAAATCCAATGGTTCCAGCTAAAAAAGATGTTGGTCAAAGCAAAACTACTCGCTGTTTGTATCAAAAATTGGTTGTCGATCCAATTGAAGAAAAAAGCCGTCGCCACCGTGGTTGGATGTAGCAAAATTTGTCTTCGGCTCCAACAAAATCATAGCATGGTTGTAGAAAAAAATCGACTGGTGGAGATGGATCTAGCACAAATGCACAAAACACCAGTAGTAACAAAAACCAAACACGGTTGTAGCAAAATGGTTCGCCGGTTCCAGCAAAAATTTAGACTGTTCCAACAAAAAAGCACTTTCAAAATCTGGATCGTAGCAAAAAAATATTGTTGATTCCAGCAAAACAAAACACCAGTTGTAGCAAAAAAAATCCCCGCTTGTAGCTCCCACTGAGGCTTTCCAGCATCTCATCCGCTCGTTCGCGATGTAGCAGCCATTCCAGCACATGTGGAGTCAGCGCTAGCCTGAGCAGCGCGGGGGCAGGTGGGGAGCGGCGCTCGCCAGAGCAGCGTAGGGGCAGGTGGGGAGCGTGCTCGCCGGAGCGCGGCGTGGGGGCAGGTGGGGAACGGCTCTCGCCGAAGCAGCGGAGGGGCAGGTGGGGAGCGTGCTCGCCGGAGCCGCGGGCGTTGATGGCGAGAAAAATGAATGGATATGAAGCCTGGACGAAAGGATAAGGCCTGGTGCTAGCGGTTGGTGGGCCCATCAGCCACGCGTCCCACCACGGGAGAGAGGCCGCATGCCTGGCTAGCCACACGATGAAAAAGTATCGAACGGGTCGCACGTGACTGGCCGAAGCTTCGGCCGGCGCGCCGACTACAAATGTTTCCCTTGTTTTAAATACGGGAGCGACTTCCTGTAAGTTGATTGTTTTTTGTTTTCTGGTCAGTCGACTGAAAGAAATTTGTGATCAGTCGATTTGCATGTTGCAACATCTGCAGCCTCACCAGCCCATAAAGCGTCAATAAATTACTGACGTTTTCTAAGCAACAATAAATTAGTGGCATTGGCACAACCCTTTCAGAAGAGACAAAATGAAAACAATAAATAAAACAAAGGCAAAATAATGAAGTTTTCTAAGCAACAATAAATTAGTGGCATTGGCACAACCCTTTCGGAAGAAAAAATGAAAAAAATGAAAGTAATTGAGTTTTTTATGAAAGGGTGAACTAGTTGCATTGATATTACCCTTAAAGAAGAAATAAAATGAAAAAAAAAACTAAATCTAAAATGAAAAAACCAACACAGAAATCACGCTTTGTTATTATGCAAGATAAACATATAATAGTGGATTGTTTTTACAAAAAAAATGAAGCTCTCTATAGAAATAACCAATTAGTGTCATTGGTATGCAATCCATGGCGTCTCTACTTGTGCAAATGAGAATAATGAAGTTTTCTAAGAAAAAATCAATTACTAGTAATGGAACTACCCTTAGGAAACAAAAAATGACAAATTTATACACAATTGACCACAAAATTGTGATTTTTTACATATGAAAGAATAAGAGGATAATTGAAGAAGATTCACATCAAGGAAGTTTCCTAAGAAGGAATGAATTAATGGCATTGCTATACCCTTCAAGAAAAAAGAAAAGGAAATAAAAAAACAAAATCAAAATAATGAAGTTTTCTATGGAGTATTGAATTAGTTGCATCGGTATTACCATCTAAGAAGAAATAAAGGAAAATATACAAATAATGCCAAATTTGCACACAATTTGCACAGAAATTGCGCTTTTAAATAACATGCAAAATAAGCATATAATAGACAAATTTCAAAAAAAATCTAATTAGTAATGAATTAGTTTCATTGGTATTACCCTAAAGAATAAATAAAATGAAATAAAATTTAAAAATCACAATATTGAAGTTCTCAAAGAAAGAATGAATTAGTGTCATCGGTTTACCATTTACCAACAAATGAAATAAAAATGAAAAAAAACAAATAATGAAAAAATTTGCAAACAATTAATATAGCAATTGCACATTTTTATAATCTGCAAGAATAAGAATATAATAGTTTAATTTTCACAAAGTGGGAAGTATCCTAAAAGATATAAATTTGTGACATTTGTGTTATCATTAAATAAGAAATGAAATAAAATAAACAAAAAGAATTAAAACACCAAAGTTTCCCAGGAATAGTGTATTGGTGGCATTGGTATTACTCTTTATGGAAAAAGTAACTAAAATGAAAACAAAAACGAAAACAATAAGGTTTTCTAAGGAAGAATGAATGAGTGAAATTGAAATTACCCTTTAAGAAGAAAGATAATAAAATAAAAAACTAGATCAAAATCAAAATAATGAGCTTTTGTAAGGAAGAATGAATTAGTGACATTGGTGTTACCTAAACTCAAAAAATCAATCAAATGGTAAAAATTGCACATAATATATACAAAAATGCTGTTTTTTATAATATGCAAAAATAAGTATACGATTTTGTATTTTTCAAAAAAGGAATTTTCTAAGAAAGAATGAAGTAGTGGCATTTGTATTACCCTTAAAATGAAAGAACATAAAATAATAACCAAATCAAATCAAAATAATGAAGTTTTATAAATAAAATAGAATTAGTGACGTTGGCAATACCCTTTAAGAAAAAGAAAAATAAATAAAACTAAAAAAATAATAAAGTAATATAAGAAAATTTGAATTAGTACCAATGGTATTTCACTTTACGAATAAATATAAAAAAAAGTAGTACACCACTTTGCACTAAAATTGCACTTTTGTAGTATGCAAACAACAATCATGTAATAGTGTAATTTTCGCACATATTACATAGATTGTGTGTGTATATTTACTTACAATCACCCAACATCCAAAAAATATGTACAAAAGAAGAAGAAAATGAAGAAAAACAAATAACAAAAGAACAACACATAAAAACAGGAAAAAAAGAACAAAAGAATAACAAAGGGAAAGAGATATGGGCTGGGTGCTACACCTAATGTGTTTCAACCCAATAGAATATCAACTGAGCCGAATATGTGGCCAGTCCAAACAAAAACGGCCCAAACATCTCACAAAACTGTCCAGAAAAAAAACAGCAAGAATCAATGGCCAAGAAATTGACTGACCCAAATTCAAAATTCAGGCGACTTACATATAGCTAAGTTGTTTTTAATACAATGTGTGTCATTGCTCAAAAAACATGAAGGTTAAGTTTCAGGCAACAAACTACGACCTCCGT
>NC_041385.1:138725605-138730821 GCF_002162155.2 Triticum dicoccoides
AAGTATAAAGTATATGCTACAAAAGATACATTGTTGGATTTGTATTTGAAAGAGCTTTCTGACTGTATAATTTTTATGATATATAATTTTCATTTTATTAGTTAAATTTATAGTTTAAATTTAAATCAAAAGAAAAGGGGGCTTAATAAACCTAGACGGGGAAGTAGCTCACAAGCTTAGTGCTTGTCGCGAGTTGATCTCAGTTGCATTCAATGATTGGGGTTGGTTGTGCTGTTGAAGGGGTATGAAGAAAACCCGCGCCACTCCTCTCCAGGTGAGTGGTTGTCAGATTGAAGAGAGTGTAGACAAAGAACAACATAATTTGTGAAACTAAACCTTAGACATGAAGAATCGATATAACTTTGCTTATGTCCAAGAAGATTTACCAGTTTTGTCCGAGATGGGCGACTTGGGAGGCCCTCGATCCACTTTTCCCAGGAGCCGTCTCCGTGCACTCTTCGTCGCCGCTGCCGGTTGACGCCATCGGGCTTGCCCGTGCGGGTGACAGCGGCGACAGGGCTTTGATCCTGTAGCGTTGGAGGACAACCCCGCAAGGCCGGATGCGGTGAAGGAGGAAAGTGCAGCATCCGTGTGTTCTTGTGCTTGGGTGGTGGCCTGGGATCTTCTTCCCTAAGACGGGCGCAAGCGGCGGAGATCACCCGACACCGTCATGACCCAACCTGGCGCCGTCACCAACACCGTCGAAGTGCCGCTTCTGCTCAGGCTTGGACGTGGGTGGTCTGGCTGCAAGTGTTGGGCGGTGCCAGACAAGGATGGCTGCCCGACAATTGATCCATGGCCGCGGCATCTACCAGATGGCGGTCACCGGAGGGGCTTCGACCTTCCAATCCGATAACAAGGGCGATGATGGTCGATGATCAGACCGGTCTAGGATATTCCTGCATTAGATTGTTCGTCGTTTGTGTCGCTACGAGCGATGCACGACAACGATCATGTTCATCCCTTTGGTATGATTTGCTTCCACAGGCGAGGACGGCAGAACTAGTGGTGGTGCGTGGTTATGTCATCTAATGCAGATCAACAACCCATTGCCTCTTGTGAGGACAGTGCGACGCCTCTAGAGCGTCCCAAACTCGAGGTTTAGGCAGTGTCAATGTCCTTCTTCTCTGTCAAAGATTTTGTCGTGATGTGGCGAGCGACTCTGATGCATATGCAGCTATAGGGATTGTGGTAAGTGGGCGACACAACACAAGACTCTGACTGGGTGGCGCTGCTCTGAGTACCCAGTCTCGAGCTCTGGTGTGAAAATCCTATGTGTGACAGTATTCTGTTATACCTGGTAATGGCGGTGTTATGTGTGTACTTACCTTGATGAAGGCATTGCTCGAAGTTTGCTTGGACTTGATCTTTAGGGTGAAAACCCATGATCTGACCTTCGATAGTTAGATCCGGTGACGATGGCGCTTGCGCGTCGTTTCCTTATTGGAGGCCTTTTGGAGAACCTTTTCTTACAGTCCTTGTGTTGCCATGATATGGTTGGTGTTGATGGTCACCACTGTCACTGTATTTCATCACCTCGGGAGTGTCTCTTTTTTTTCATTCGCGGGCATAGCTTCAGTCGTGTATGACTTTGCTCCTTGCAGGTGTGATCTTTTGTGTGTAGGTTCGCCGTGTGCATTCTAATTATGCAGAGGTCGGGCGTGTATTTGTTATGATTGTATTCCTTGATTCTACGTTCTGCTTTATGAAAAAAAAGATTAATCACTAGTGTTTTTGCCACCAACTACACCAGCCAGTCGCTTGTCCCAATCGAGTGGATCAACTCGCCTAACCTGCACGCGGTCCATGCGGACCCGGTAGCTTTCGTGCCTCTGTTACTCTGTAACCAGAGGGAACACGCGCCTTCCCCTCGGAAATGTGCAGCAAGTCGCCACTCAAAGTCAAGACGATCTGCAATTGAAATAAGCCTATGGACGTGCATGATCCCTTCAGCTGTCTCTTCTTCCGCCTTTTCGACGACAATCTTGGAGTTGTTAGGAGGAAGTGGTACTAGGGCACGTAATTAAGAACGTGAGCTGCTGGGCATGGCTGCAAGCAACTGGATAGAGCTGCGAAAGCCACGCTTCACCACCTTTTGACCCCGACGGCTCGACGTAGGACCGACCTCAGCCCCGTCCTCCGCGCGCAGAGCAGCTGCTGAAGCCACGGTCAGCTTCCATCCGACTCTCATCCTCGTCACCGCCAAGAGCCTACGCTAACTCCAGCACCAACACCCCCCTATAAATACCCCGCGCTTCTCCCTTCAATGCCAAGTCAAGCAAACAAATACAAACCAAGCCAAGCAAGGAGCAAGCTTACCAAGACTATCTACTCCCTCTGCATCCACCGACCACTTCTTCTCTCTCTCACCAATGGCGGCCGTGAACAAGTCCGTCGACCGGCTGGCGCAGCGCCTGGTGGCGCCGGCCGAGCCCACGCCAGTCGGCCCGCTCCGCCTCTCCTGGCTCGACCGCTACCCCACCCAGATGGCGCTCATCGAGTCACTGCACGTCTTCAAGCCGGCCCCTGACGGCGGCAACGACGCTGGCCCGGCGAGGACCATCGAGCGGGCTATGGCGCAGGCCCTGGTGCAGTACTACCCGCTCGCGGGACGCCTGGGGTTCACGGAGGAAGGCGGGCTGCTGCAGGTCGACTGCGGTGGCGAGGGCAGCGGCGTCTGGTTCACGGAGGCCGCGGCCGGCTGCGCGCTCGAGGACGTGGAGTACCTGGAGCACCCCATGATGATCGCCAAGGACGAGCTGCTCCCGCCCACGCCCGCCCAGGAGCAGGACGAGCGCAAGCTTGTCCTGCTCGTCCAGGTTACCACCTTCGCGTGCGGCGGCTTCGTCGTCGGCTTCCGCTTCAGCCACGCCGTCTCCGACGGCCCCGGCGCCGCGCAGTTCATGGCCGCCGTCGGCGAGCTCGCCCGCGGCCAGAGCGTTGAAGGCCTGGCGGTGGAGCCGCAGTGGGGTCGCGAGGCGATCCCTGACCCGGCCGGTGCCGTCGTTGGCAGTCTGCCGAGCCCCGCGGGCGCCAAGCGGCTCGAGTACCTCGCCATGGACATCTCCGCGGACTACATCAACCACTTCAAGTCTCAGTACAACTCGGAGCACGCCGGATCGTGGTGCTCGGCGTTCGAGGTGTTGGTGGCGAAGGCATGGCAGAGCCGTACGCGCGCGGCCGGGTTCGAACCTGACTCGACCGTCCACCTCTGCTTCGCCATGAACGCGCGTCCCCTCCTGCACGCCTCGCTCCCGCGCGCCAGCGCCGGGTTCTACGGCAATTGCTACTACATCATGCGCGTCTCGGCGCCCGCGGGCAAGGTGTGCGGCTCCTCGATCCCGGAAGTGGTGAAGATCATCAAGGACGGGAAGAGGCGGATGCCGTCGGAGTTCGCGCGGTGGGCGACCGGGGAGGCCGGGGCCGACGGCGGCGAGGACCCGTACCAGATCACGTCGGACTACCGAACGCTGCTGGTGTCGGACTGGACGCGGCTCGGGTTCGCCGAGGTGGACTACGGCTGGGGCCTGCCGGCGCACGTCGTGCCCCTGACGAACCTGGACTACATCGCGACGTGCATCTTGGTGAAGCCGTGGGCGCACAAGCCAGGGGCGCGGCTCATCACCCAGTGCGTGACGCCCGACCGTGTCGCCGCCTTCCACCAAGGAATGCTCGACATGAACTGACCGGAGCTGACTGGAGCAGCAGAAGTGAAGCCGAAGGCAAAAGGATGCGTACGTAGGTCTAAGCATTACTCGTGATTAGAGATATATTATATGGTTGCATTGGATTGGTTGATGTGATGGATTGATTCATGGTGTGTAGTCTCACTGAAAATGAGCTTTGATCCTGACTTTGAGGAGTTGATCAGGAGGATTTGTACAATGCAAGGGGCTCAAGAAAATGAACCAATTTTTCTTAAGTATCATGTGCTTATCTCCATATCGAGGTGTCTAATTAAGCATTTATTCTTTATAAATAAATATCGGTGCTTAGTCAAAAATCAGCACCCCCACTAAGCGCGAGTGTAAAGCGGTTCACCAAATGTCCTCTAGATATCTGCATTGAACAGTTCGGACTATTTTGCCATACAACGCCCGGATATTAGTTTTGTGCGGATGAATGAAATCCACGCACTGGAACCAAATGTACGGGAGGTTTGCTGGCGTTCGGACCTTCACCACGTACGCCTCCGAAAATATGTGCCCGTATACAAAAGGAAACTGTTTGTAATCGGCGAGCCGACCGAAACTGGGCCGGTCGCCTCGTCACGCACACGCACACGCACATGGACCCACTTGACCGCTTGCCCATCGCTTGCCACACAAACCTTATCCCTACCTCCCACGAGTATCTATCCAGTTCATCCCCACCGCCGTTCTCTCTCTTTCTAAGTCTCCCAAATCCCAGCGCCGGGGACTACAGCTGAGGGGACGCCGGAGCTGATGCGAGCCGCAGCTGCGTCCATGGATGCGGAGCTACATCCTCTTCTCGACCGACGTCTGGAAGGGCGAGCTGCAACCGTAGACAGCAGGAGCTGGAACGGGTGTCCATGGGAGCTGCAACCGGCGTCCATGGAAGCTGCGATCGAAACTCGAGCTCCAATGGATGGCGGGGAGCTGCAACCGACATCTGGAGGAGCTACATCCGGCGTCCAGGGGAGCTGCAAATGGTGAACGGCGTCACGCTTCAGGCTACGGCGGCGATGCGGCCGTAGAACGGTGAGCTTTTTCTTCTTTTTTTTGCTACCACCGGCAAGTTGAGGTGTTAGAGCATTACTAGTAGAACCCTTAAACCCTCAAACCTCTAAAAATAACTGCTTTTTTACGGTTTTCGTCAAAAAAAGCCGTAGACTAGAACCCCTTAACCCTCAAACCCTCAAATTTTTTTAAAGGTCCAACCCTCAAACCCTCTCCCAGCCTTCAAAAGTAAGGGCTGGGGAGCAAAACCTACCCCAACCCTCATTTGGCGGTTATCCTCGCGCGGGAGGGAAAAATCCTCCCAACTCCCGCGCCCACGCCCGCGACCGCCGCTGCTAGTCGCCCCCGTCGCTGGTGGCCGCCCCGTCGACCTCCCGCGCGCCCGCGCCCGTCCTGCCCCTAGCCGCCGGCCTCTCCGCCACCTCCTCCCAGCCGTGGCCGCGGTCGCCCCGCCCCCGACCGTCGCCATCCGTCCCGCTTCCCGCGCCGCCCGCCACCCCGCCAGCTTCTACTCCC
>NC_041385.1:138731130-138764411 GCF_002162155.2 Triticum dicoccoides
CCCGCCCTCCGCCCTCCGCCCCCATGCCGCCCTCCGCCCGTCGTGCACGAGGTGCTCGACGGTATGCCCGCAACGACAACGTCGTTCATGGGGAATATTCGGTTATAAGGGTTGGGTTTGAGGGTTCTAATCTTTGCCCCTGTTTTTCAACCCGTAAAAGTGCACAAAAAGACCATTTTTGGACCCTTAAAACGCTAGTGAGGGTTTGAGGGTTTGAGGGTTCTACTAGTAATGCTCTTACCATGGGGAAGGCAAGGTGCTGGTATGACGGTGGCGAGGTGGAGGTGCTGCAACAAGATGTCATGGCGCAGTTTTTGGCCGTTGTTTTGTCGGAAACCATGCCTTTTTTGAGCTGGAACTATATCATTTTTTTGCTGGAATCGTGTAAAAATTTTGCTGGAAGCATACCAATGTTTTCATTGTGAACATCTCGTGTTGCTGGAACCATTCCAATATTTTGCTGGAACCATGTTTTTTTTTGCTGGAATCATGTTTTTGCTGGAAACTGCACAACTAGACAGGGACGAGATGTCAGCGAGGGGTGCGACGGGCAGCGAGCTGCAGGGAGCGCGTGAGATGGATGCGGCAAGCGATGGGAGGTGGGTTCGGCATGCCGCCCAGGGGATAGCAGCAGTGGTGGCAAGTGGGAGGAGCACGCACGGTGGGGTAGGAGGTTGAGAAGAGGAGCGAAGTGAAGGAAGAGGAAGACGACAAACTGAGAGGATAAGAATCGAACGGCTCGGAAGGGGCCAATCGAACGGCTAGGGCGTGACCGCCCGAAACTTTCAGCCGGCGCGTCGGTGCTTATCACTGGCCTATACAAAAACCTTGCTCCGTTCTCCACACCGCATTCATGCCGATCAAAGCGGATGTGGCCGAGTCGGACGAGACGACATGATGTTTCCCTACACCCATTGATACAGAGCCGACCCGCCTACCCCGGGCCCTGGCTATTATTTAAGTCGTCTAGCCGCAAATGCAAACCCTACATCATCGCCTTTCTTCTCTTCTCCTCTCCCAAAATCCGCTCCGATGGGCAAGGTGTCAGAACCCCGACTCAATGCCACATCGATCTAGCATGTAACACCTCATATCACTTTGCGGCCTCACGCACGGTATTCCCACGGGTGTCGCCTTACCTTTGCCCGGGACTGTTTGCGCCTTTTGGCACACGTATATGACAGTGTCGCTAGCATCCATATGATAAGGAGCCCGGGCTGACATGGCTAGTCGTAAACCCAAAGTGGCACAGACTTACAGGGACAGGCATCCATGACCCAGCATCGAACGTGTCGGTCATCAGCGAGTGAATCCAGGCTGTAGCACTGGGCTAGCAGGACTCCGGTGAACCGGGCTGTAGCGGGCTAACAGGACTCTGGTATTCATCGCGTGACATTTCCCCGAAGGGACAGACACAGGAACGAAGAAGGACACATGCCGGCCAGCGTAAGTGTTCCGGAGCAGTAGCAAGCTACCATGGCTCAGTGAAACACTAGGAGACATTTCCCCGTAAGAGAGGCTACTAAAGATAAACAACTAGATGGTCAGATCCCACACATACCAAGCATTTCAATAACATACACACAATATGCTCGATATGTGCAAATACAACATGGCATCACAACATGACTCTATGACTCAAGTAATTTATCAATAGGCTCCGAGGAGCGAGATATTACAAACATGGGTCTCATGACCCAACATTCAGAGCATACAAAACAAAGCACAAGCGGAAGCTATCATGTCTGAGTACAGACATCTATAAATGAAAAAGGCTGAGAAGCCTGACTATCTACCAATCCTGTCGAGGCACAAGATCGTAGCTGAGGTAACAAGCTAAACGTCGAAGATCACGTGGAATTACTAGTGAGACTGAAGTCTCTCTGCAAAAACATAAAATAGGCAAACGTGAGTACAAATGTACCCAGCAAGACTTACATCAGAACTATCTACATATGCATCATTATCAACAAAGGGATGGTGGGGTTTAACTGCAGCAAGCCAGCTTTGACTCGGTGGCTATCCTGAACTACGACTGCAAATAACTCTTTTGAGGTGGCGCACACGAGTCCACATATTCACCATATCAATACACCACTATGGATCCGCTCCCGTCTCCCTACGAGAACGCCATCCATAGCACTCACGCTTATCTTGCGTATTTTAGAGTATCCACTTTCGCTTATCTATGAACTGATATAAGCAACCCAGAAGTCCTTTACCGCGGACACGGCTATTCGAATAGATAATGTTAACCCTGCAGGGGTGTACTTCTTCACACACGCTCTCACCACTTACCGCCGTTTACGCGACATGTACTCGGCAACCTTCAAGCGGAAGCCCAACGTGGGTGTCGGCCACGGCCTGCCTAAACACTCAAGTCTCTAGTCCAGGTTTATCGCCTATTCGGGTTCCATCCATGAGGAGATCCGGCCGGAGTTTCGCTCACAGCCCCAAACGATGTGAACAGGGTTCCCGAGACACCAAACGGGCGCCCGGTACACCGTGCCACGTGCCTACCGCCCACCCCTCTGGTCAGCGCTGCCCACGGCCTCCAGCATACTACAAACACCAGAAACTACTTGCAACTCCTGGACAGAGGACAAGGGCGATTAAGAAGCCGAGAGGGTCCATTGGTTTCGGGCCCAATGCGTGGTAGTAGCTGAATCATGGATCACAAACACAGAACTCAGTTCCTGAGGACGGCTTCAATGAGACAACCCACCATGTACTCCTACATGGCCTCTCACCGCTACCTTTACCAAATCGTGTTCACACACTTAGCTCACACACAGTAGGACATGTTCACACACCTCTGATTCATTCCCGATGAATCAGACCTGACACAACTCTAAGCAGTAGCAGGCATGACAAACAAGCAAGAATGAGTAGGCACAACATGGCTCAAACAACTCCTACTCATGCTAGTGGGTTTCATCTATTTACTGTGGAATGACAGGTCATGCAGAGGATAATGGGGTTCAGCTACCGCAGCAAGTAACAAATATGTCGTTGTTGTCCTAATGCAGTAAAAGAGAGCAGGAGCGAGAGAGTGGGATTTTATCGGAATGAACAAGGGGGTTTTGCTTGCCTGGCACTTCTGAAGATAACATTGAGTCTTCATCAGTGTCAACGATCACAACGTCGGAACATCGTCTACCGGGAGGGAACAGATACCGGCAACAAAGAAGAACACAATCAATGCAATGCACAAAATGATGCATGCTATGACATGGCAATATGAATGTGTTTTGAGCTAATGCAACTAGCAACAGATTAAATGAAGTTGGTTTGAATACAAGATTCAAATTCAAACTCCATATGTGATTATTCAAATGCCATTTAATTCATTTGTCCTAAACAGTAGTGATAAGTTGTTCTAACATGCATGAAAATGGTACAGATGGATTCCTTGAATTTTTCTGATAATTTTTCATATATAATTTATTTAATTTGGAGTTACGGTTAAATTTATATGATTTTTAGAAGTTTAAATCATTTTCTGGTATTTCCTGAATTATTTTAATTCCAGAAAATATATATTGCGCTAGCATGACGTCAGCACGACGTCAGCAGTCAACTGCGGCTGACTGGGGTCAAACCTGACGTGCGGGGCCCACTGATCATTGTCTCAGGCTGGTATGTGTCGCTGACATGTGGGCCCAGTCAACGGCCACGTCAGCTTGGTCAAAGCTGACGTGTGGGCCCACGGTGGTTAGGTTAAAACTTAACAGAAAATAATAAAGATTAAATAAGGGCGTGGGGCCCATACGTCAGTGGCTCTGGGGAGGGTTAGCTGGCCGTGATTAGCGCTAATCACGCGGCCACGTCGGCTAGTGACGCCGGCGACCACGGCGACGGCGGGACCTCGCCGGAGTTGCTCGGGACGGCGCTACAGACGGTGGTTTGCGACGGGGTTTGGCTCTACGGGGAGCTGGAGGAGTGGCGCATCCACTGGTGGCGGCGAATGGAGCTGGGGTGGCCCGAAGCGACGGCAACTACGACGACGGCGGTGGCCGGAGTTCGGGCGACCACGGGTTTGATGCTGCAGAGAGCAAGCGGGTTAGTTTTTGCGCTAGGCATGCTCTACGGGAAACTACGAACGCGTAGGGCTCGCCGGGGTGACCAAATGGTCACCGGAGCTACGCCGGCGGCTAGCTCGGCGGAGGTGAGCTTCGGCCTCAATGGCGGCGGTGGCTACGAGGCGAAAATGACGCGGGGAAGAGAAGGGAATCGATCGGAGGCTCACATGGTCACGTAGAGATGGTCAGCGAGCTCGGGGAAGCGACGACGGTGGCGAATCGACGGTGAAGATCCTCGGCGGCCGGTGATGGCGAAGGCGACGGTGGCGGCGTTGCAGCGCGTCCGGGACCTCGTGGCTTGGTGGAGAGGACGAGGGGGTCGAGGCGGAGCCTCTGGGCGCAACGGCATGGCGAGGTAGTGGCTGTGGTCACGGCAGCAGCGAGCGGCGGCGATAAGCGCGCTCGGGCGCGAGAGGGGGAGAGCAGAGAAGGGAGAAGGGGTCGGGAGAGAGTGAGAGAGAGGAGCGAGGGGGCTGCATGGCGTCACCCGAAGAGGCCAGGGCGAAGCGGCAAGCAGGAGGTGGTCGGGGCGGCGTTGGCGCTCGCCACCGAGCAGCTTCGGGGCGAGGGGGAGGAAGACGACAGAGAGGAGAAGGTGGGCTGGGCCGGCCAGCTCAGATGGGCCGCCAGGTGGGCTAGAATGCCAGGTAAGTTACAGGTGAGTGCTCTTTTTATTTTCTGTTTGTTTTATTTTTTTAAATTTATTTTGCCACTGTTTTGAATTTAAAATAATTCAAACAATGCCAAAAACTCCTCTGAATATTTTTATTTTGCTAGATGGACTTTTCCAAAAGCTCATAAAATATTTCAGGGGTATTTGAAATTATATTCTAATTATATGAATATAATTCAAATTCAAATAGCTAATGATTTAAATTCAAAGTCCCAAGATTAAGTCCTTAAAAATGTTCAATATTTTGGTTGGGACCAGAACCCTTTGCCAAAATTATCAAACATTTAAGAAGAGCATTTTGGAACAATGAATGAGATTTTAGGGTTTTTGCCCTTCTTCTATTTAGGGTTTTGAGGCTTCCAAATTCCTCAGTTCAAGTTTCAAAAATTTAAACATGATGCACAGATGGAAGCAAGCATAGGTCAGGCCAGAACTAGGGATGTGACAACTCACCCCCACTAAACAAGAATCTCGACCCGAGATTCAAGTGTAGGGTAAGACGATGGGGAACGCAACCTAACACAATCTTCACGATCCAGGTTGCCCTTCATAAGAACATTGATTCGATCACCATCATTGTCTTGATGTCTTGCTCCGAGAACGCCAACCGACATGACAACGAGAGGGGAAAGAAAACTCTAGAAGGATCGAACTTCTCGAAGGTCGAACAACTCAGGATTAACTCACGGAATGAGACATAGCAACATCTCTCGAGTTGAGAGGCAAAACATGCATCAGGAGCAACAGAAGAAACAATTTGACGAGGGTTTCAAAGTAGCGAGGGAAATTGCCATGATTCCAAAACGGGGCACCTCAGGGAAGGTGACTTGTAGATATATCCCCTTAGGTGGCAAAAGAATTACTTTTGATTCAGAGATCATTGAAACTCTTTAAACCAGCCTAAGGCAATTCTCGAGCGATCGTTTGGAGGGGGTCGGTAGAATGGCATACTCGGACTTGGATGATGTGGATTACCTTGTTGAAGACAACGTAATGGATGAATTTGCTTATCACCGGAAATGGAAGAGACCCATGGTAGAATGGCACATTGGCGGTGCAAGCTGGGAACAAAATGCAAATGATGGGAATGATTCTGGTAACTGGGGAAGAACCCAACAATAAAGAGTGAATTCACTATTTGAATAGGTCATAGCATTGCCGAGGAAACTGAGAGCAAACCCAGTTAGTGCCAATGATAACACGTAGCGCTTGTGCGTGCTCTCAAGAACTTGAGCATTTCCACATTCATCAAGGTTTTACCAACATCCGTGTCAAGGGTCCGGTAAACAACTTACTACCATGATGAATGGTGATGGAGGATGCAGATGCAAAGGAAGATAACACTTTCTCAGATTTCATCTTAGCGAGGCCAAGGAAATAAAATCTGGATGATCGACCGAGAGACATTTAGCACTCCGCTTCTAATGTTCTTCTTGATGTGCTAGTGTAACCCATTCATAGATATGGTTTGTTATCTAGAACATCAAGTAAAGGTCGGACTTCGGGAGCACAAGAATCCATAAGGAACAACTAGGGAGGTAAATCCTACGAAATCCTTATGGGGAGGTGGCCAACTTCCTTAATCAAGATATTATAATAACAGGTCTTCCGGCTGGGTGTGTTGGCCATGACATCCACTTTACCGGTTTCCAAGGGATCGATATTATAGTTCTTGGAAAATGTTCCAAACCATCATATCTGCCTGAGATTCAGATCTGGTTGGTGTCAGGATATTCCAGACTCATCGAGTCTAGGAAGAAAAACGAAAGTTTGCAACACAAATCGACGAGATGATGTTGCGAGATTCTCGGGGAATGAACTACGATAGCAAGCTCCAAAACATGAGCTGGTTCCGCTACAAACATGTGAACACGTTGTCCCAGACAAGCATGACCACAAAGTAGTCTTATAATAAAACACTACCGAGTTCAGGAGGGGGAACCATCAACGAGGGTATCGAAGTCCTTACATAAGTCCGGATTAGCTCTTATGAAGAAACTCCTTCTCCTTGAACAAATCAATCAGTGGCTTGGTGTGCTAGGGATACATATAGATTGAAGGTTGCAAGTCTTCAAACCACAGCATTCTTCGCACGTGTGCATGACTGATTTGGAATGATTCCAAAGAAAGCAACATTGACTTTCTCGAATCCACGGCGGCAACTTGCATCAGATGCACATGCATTAAAGGAAGTCACTACCTTCATCCAAACATATGCTTCATGAGCTAGCATGAACAAATGCTTTCAAAAGTTTCCAACACTAGCTTAATGTTCAACAAAATCATGGAGGAGATAAGGATGTTGTCAATGGGCTCAACAACAATTCATCTAGGTTTCCTTTTAAAAGGAATTCCATAGTTAAGTGAACACGGTGATAGCATTGGTTAGACCAAAGATGTAATGGTGTATGCTCGAGGGATCAACCACGAATAAGACAACATTACGAACATCGTTGGTTCTGATTTGATTTGACGATAACCCATACTCAAATCAAAGTTTTTATCAGGCAATAGGTCCAATAACTGATCACAGGGACCAATCGATGAAGATATCATCTCTCTTCAACACACACTACACAAGAATATCCCTTTGGAACGAACTAAGTCAGGCAAGCTCTTATCTTCCAACTCTCCAGGTTGTTGTCTAGCTTAACCAACTAGCTCAGGGGTATCCAACACGGATTCTTGGAGAAAGGGTGGTTTACAGGATAAACCAACTTGATCACGAGCTCAACATAACAGTCAGGGAACAACCTGGTAATACTTCCGAGAAGATATTTGGAAAGTCACGAACCACCGGTATGTTACTAAGCTCGAGAACAATCTCGCTTTTGAGGCAAAACGATATGATCAATAGAGCGAAGATTTGAAATAATCCTAACTCATCGATCGAGGAGTGCACCGAGAACAAGGACTAGGTAGCACAATCAGTCTTAGGGTGACGATTCAATAATCAACACGCTAAGAATGAGGTTATCGTCCATTTAACTACCAAGCAACAGAGTTGCTAGGAGTATAGATTTCACACATCACGATTCACTTGTCGGCGTCCCGGTTATAATAACACGGGAACCAAGGAATGAATATCGATGGCGAGAAATATCACTGTATCAAGAGTTCATCGGATGGTGTGCAATTCCCATGATAACCTTAATATAAAGATGGTGATACTCCAAGGTAGAACAGAACAAAAGCTGAATTAGTATTTGATCTACGGAACACAACTGCTTTGACCCAATCCTGGATATGAATGAGGTACCGGAGTTTGTTTCTCCTAGTCATTCCGCGATAGAATGGCTTGACGGACCACAAGAGTAATAGGCATCGATAAACGAACGCACGCATACTCTTGACTATCAATTGATAGACGAAGGTCAGTAGACAACTAAAGAGGGACAATTCAAAGGAACATATAACTTTTTGAGTTGTGGATGCGTAGATTAGTATGTCAAACCAGGTTCAACATAATTCTTCCGGATAACCCATGCAGAAAGATTGAGCTGGCAGAGTCACAATATAGCATGGAGAACTCATCAAGAGCACTCTGGTTGTGATCGTTCAGTTCAACGAGGAACTTCTGCCATAAGTAGTTCATGGTATTTGGAAGAAGAAGATACCACGGACTTCAAGGACTATCGCAAAGGTTACTAATAACCTAAGGGAGCTAGCAATTACTATCAACATGAAGTAAGTAGGGTGAATATCGGGTTTAAGAACCCAGGAATAAAATACCTACTAACTAAATGGCATCACAGGATGCTTTCGATAATAAAGGCCAGAATCTTCACACTAGGACACAAATCATGGCTAGACCACTAGATGATCCCCTGAGACACCTAGGGTCATAATAATAATTCCAACATATATGTCGAGGTAATAATTACCTCAACACACCGATTAGTGTGGTTAATCTGGCCCAAAGGAACATCGAAGCGGGAGGAAGGAATTTGCAAATGCATCAGACTACTTAGAAACCTGGGATGACTCGGACAGCATAACGGCTGTAAATGCTCAGAAGAGATTTGAGACATTCACAAAAATGGTGGCATAACCACTCAGAAGCACAATATCAAGGTTTCGAGATCAACAATTAACATACGGAGGTAGGAACTGAACTGAGGCTTAATCCAACAATCTTATAAGTCTACGGATTAGTAACACGTGATCCTGATAGAAAGAAGAGATAGCCTAGTTCTTAATCCCCGTAGAAGAGAAGATGATGACTCAGATCAGAAGGCATAAGGTGTAAGGAGTAAAAAGAGCCTTACGTTCCATCCCACAATCAATTTCCTTACATAACTAAAGAATTTCTAGACTCAACTTCGACCAGTTTGGCTTGGTAATCCTACAGGCAGTCAAGCTCTGATACCAACACTGTCAGAACCCCGACTCAATGCCACATCGATCTAGCATGTAACACCTCATATCACTTTGCGGCCTCACGCACGGTATTCCCACGGGTGTCGCCTTACCTTTGCCCGGGACCGTTTGCGCCTTTTGGCACACGTATATGACAGTGTCGCTAGCATCCATATGATAAGGAGCCCGGGCTGACATGGCTAGTCGTAAACCCAAAGTGGCACAGACTTACAGGGACAGGCATCCATGACCCAGCATCGAACGTGTCGGTCATCAGCGAGTGAATCCAGGCTGTAGCACTGGGCTAGCAGGACTCCGGTGAACCGGGCTGTAGCGGGCTAACAGGACTCTGGTATTCATCGCGTGACATTTCCCCGAAGGGACAGACACAGGAACGAAGAAGGACACATGCCGGCCAGCCTAAGTGTTCCGGAGCAGTAGCAAGCTACCATGGCTCAGTGAAACACTAGGAGACATTTCCCCGTAAGAGAGGCTACTAAAGATAAACAACTAGATGGTTAGATCCCACACATACCAAGCATTTCAAAACATACACACAATATGCTCGATATGTGCAAATACAACATGGCATCACAACATGACTCTATGACTCAAGTATTTATGCAATAGGCTCCGAGGAGCAAGATATTACAAACAGGGGTCTCACGACCCAACATTCAGAGCATACAAGTCAAAGCACAAGCGGAAGCTATCATGTCTGAGTACAGACATCTAGAAATGAAAAAGGCTGAGAAGCCTGACTATCTACCAGATCCTGTCGGGGCACAAGATCGTAGCTGAGGTAACAAGCTAAACGTCGAAGTCCAAGCGGAACTACTAGTGAGACTGAAGTCTCTCTGCAAAAACATAAAATAGGCAAACGTGAGTACAAATGTACCCAGCAAGACTTACATCAGAACTAACTACATATGCATCATTATCAACAAAGGGGTGGTGGGGTTTAACTGCAGCAAGCCAGCTTTGACTCGGTGGCTATCCTAAACTACGACTGCAAGTAACTCTTTTGAGGTGGCGCACACGAGTCCACATATTCACCATATCAATACACCACTATGGATCCGCTCCCGTCTCCCTACGAGAACGCCATCCATAGCACTCACGCTTATCTTGCGTATTTTAGAGTATCCACTTTCACTTGTCTATGAACTGATATAAGCAACCCAAAAGTCCTTTTCCGCGGACACGGCTATTCGAATAGATGATGTTAACCCTGCAGGGGTGTACTTCTTCACACACGCTCTCACCACTTACCGCCGTTTACACGACATGTACTCGGCAACCTTCAAGCGGAAGCCCAACGTGGGTGTCGGCCACGGCCTGCCTAAACACTCAAGTCTCTAGTCCAGGTTTATCGCCTATTCGGGTTCCATCCATGAGGAGATCCGGCCGGAGTTTCGCTCACAGCCCCAAACGATGTGAACAGGGTTCCGTGACACCAAACGGGCACCCGGTTTACCCGGCCACGTGCCTACCGCATCACAGCCCACCCCTACGGTCAGCGCTGCGCACGGCCTCCAGCATACTACAAACACCAGAAACTACTTGCAACTCCTGGACAGAGGACAAGGGTGATTAAGAAGCCGAGAGGGTCCATTGGTTTCGGGCCCAATGCGTGGTAGTAGCTGAATCATGGATCACAAACACAGAACTCAGTTCCTGAGGACGGCTTCAATGAGACAACCCACCATGTACTCCTACATGGCCTCTCACCGCTACCTTTACCAAATCGTGTTCACACACTTAGCTCACACACAGTAGGACATGTTCACACACCTCTGATTCATTCCCGATGAATCAGACCTGACACAACTCTAAGCAGTAGCAGGCATGACAAACAAGCAAGAATGAGTAGGCACAACATGGCTCAAACAACTCCTACTCATGCTAGTGGGTTTCATCTATTTACTGTGGAATGACAGGTCATGCAGAGGATAATGGGGTTCAGCTACCGCAGCAAGTAACAAATATGTCGTTGTTGTCCTAATGCAGTAAAAGAGAGCAGGAGCGAGAGAGTGGGATTTTATCGGAATGAACAAGGGGGTTTTGCTTGCCTGGCACTTCTGAAGATAACATTGAGTCTTCATCAGTGTCAACGATCACAACGTCGGAACATCGTCTACCGGGAGGGAACAGATACCGGCAACAAAGAAGAACACAATCAATGCAATGCACAAAATGATGCATGCTATGACATGGCAATATGAATGTGTTTTGAGCTAATGCAACTAGCAACAGATTAAATGAAGTTGGTTTGAATACAAGATTCAAATTCAAACTCCATATGTGATTATTCAAATGCCATTTAATTCATTTGTCCTAAACAGTAGTGATAAGTTGTTCTAACATGCATGAAAATGGTACAGATGGATTCCTTGAATTTTTCTGATAATTTTTCATATATAATTTATTTAATTTGGAGTTGCGGTTAAATTTATATGATTTTTAGAAGTTTAAATCATTTTCTGGAATTTCCTGAATTATTTTAATTCCAGAAAATATATATTGCGCTAGCATGACGTCAGCACGACGTCAGCAGTCAACTGCGGCTGACTGGGGTCAAACCTGACGTGCGGGGCCCACTGATCATTGTCTCAGGCTGGTATGTGTCGCTGACATGTGGGCCCAGTCAACGGCCACGTCAGCTTGGTCAAAGCTGACGTGTGGGCCCACGGTGGTTAGGTTAAAACTTAACAGAAAATAATAAAGATTAAATAAGGGCGTGGGGCCCATACGTCAGTGGCTCTGGGGAGGGTTAGCTGGCCGTGATTAGCGCTAATCACGCGGCCACGTCGGCTAGTGACGCCGGCGACCACGGCGACGGCGGGACCTCGCCGGAGTTGCTCGGGACGGCGCTACAGACGGTGGTTTGCGACGGGTTTTGGCTCTACGGCGAGCTGGAGGAGTGGCGCATCCACTGGTGGCGGCGAATGGAGCTGGGGTGGCCCGAAGCGACGGCAACTACGACGACGGCGGCGGCCGGAGTTCGGGCGACCACGGGTTTGATGCTGCAGAGAGCAAGCGGGCTAGTTTTTGCGCTAGGCATGCTCTACGGGAAACTACGAACGCATAGGGCTCGCCGGGGTGACCAAATGGTCACCGGAGCTACACCGGCGGCGAGCTCGGCGGAGGTGAGCTTCGGCCTCAATGGCGGTGGTGGCTACGAGGCAAAAATGACGCGGGGAAGAGAAGGGAATCGATCGGAGGCTCACATGGTCGCGTAGAGATGGTCAGCGAGCTCGGGGAAGCGACGACGGTGGCGAATCGACGGTGAAGATCCTCGGCGGCCGGTGGTGGAGAAGGCGACGGTGGCGGCGTTGCAGCGCGTCCGGGACCTCGTGGCTTGGTGGAGAGGACGAGGGGGTCGAGGCGGAGCCTCTGGGCGCAACGGCATGGCGAGGCAGTGGCTGTGGTCACGGCAGCAGCGAGCGGCGGTGATAAGCGCGCTCGGGCGCGAGAGGGGCAGAGCAGAGAAGGGAGAAGGGGTCGGGAGAGAGTGAGAGAGAGGAGCGAGGGGGCTGCGTGGCGTCACCCGAAGAGGCCAGGGCGAAGCGGCAAGCAGGAGGTGGTCGGGGCGGCGTCGGCGCTCGCCACCGAGCAGCTTCGGGGCGAGGGGGAGGAAGACGACAGAGAGGACAAGGTGGGCTGGGCCGGCCAGCTCAGATGGGCCGCCAGGTGGGCTAGAATGCCAGGTAAGTTACAGGTGAGTGCTCTTTTTATTTTCTGTTTGTTTTATTTTTTTAAATTTATTTTGCCACTGTTTTGAATTTAAAATAATTCAAACAATGCCAAAAACTCCTCTGAATATTTTTATTTTGCTAGATGGACTTTTCCAAAAGCTCATAAAATATTTCAGGGGTATTTGAAATTATATTCTAATTATATGAATATAATTCAAATTCAAATAGCTAATGATTTAAATTCAAAGTCCCAAGATTAAGTCCTTAAAAATGTTCAATATTTTGGTTGGGACCAGAACCCTTTGCCAAAATTATCAAACATTTAAGAAGAGCATTTTGGAACAATGAATGAGATTTTAGGGTTTTTGCCCTTCTTTTATTTAGGGTTTTGAGGCTTCCAAATTCCTCAGTTCAAGTTTCAAAAATTTAAACATGATGCACAGATGGAAGCAAGCATAGGTCAGGCCAGAACTAGGGATGTGACACAAGGCGGCGTCTCGAAGTGGTTCTTCAAGACCTCCATGGGCTCCGAGCGCAGGGGGTGGGGTCGGATGCTTCATCTCACGGTGTCGCCGATCATTTTTTCCAGGACCATCTGCATCGACTGCTCCCTCGCAGGTGAAACCAGATCCCATATCCTCGGACTACTAGAAGCAGGAGCAGCTTCCCATCTTCACGGAGGCCGCCGCGACGAATGAGCATTTTGCGTGGCAGATGGAGCTTCTGCTGGAGTGGTCACGCTACAACCGCGGTCCAACACCGCCATCCCTGCCATTCCCGCATGTGAAAAAGGAGCTACCATCCCCGCCACACTGTCGTCTCTGCCACAACAAGGAGGTGGTTGTTGTTCTCGCCTCTTCGGCAGCCCGAGAGCCCAATCGCCTTCAAGAAGGAGGAGCCGCCCTTCCTTAGTCCGGGAGCCAATCTCGCCCAATCGTTGTGAAGCAGGAATCTCCCTTCCTAGCGATCTCCAAGGAGCGCGGCCGCTTCGCCTACTACCTCGATGTGGCGGGGGCGACTCCTCCACAGTGACATTGCCCTCCTAGGCAGCCTCTGAGGCGGGCCCAACGTGCAGTGTCGTGCATAGTTCACGGGGTCGAAAATCACGCCGCTATGGGTTCTGGAGAACCCCTCACTCTCGGAGGTCTAGACCATTGATCGGTCCGGGACCACCGGGAGATCTCCACCAGCTGTCGCAGTCGAATCGCGCGACCAGCTCCTCAAAGAGGGGCTGGAGGAATCCAAGCGTTGTGCCAGCCCAAAGGCAACAACGGGTGGCACGAGGTGGACTCTGTAAACGACCGTCACCTCCAGGCAGAGGTGGCCAAGCAGTTGCACCATGAGCACGCAATAGCGACTAATCATGAACGTGTAACGGCTGGCGGACGACGATGATAACTCAGGCGGCAGCGGCGGCGTGTACGACGATCGAGTTGTCGGCGGCCTCTGGAACCATGCCTATGAGGTCAACCCCCGACCCCCCTCCAATACCTCGCGTAGTTTTTTACTCCCTCTGTTCCTAACTATAAATATTTTTATACATCTGTTTGTAGTCCATATTGAAATCTCTAAGTCTTTTTATACATCCGTATGTAGTCCATATTAAAATCTCTAAAAAGACTTGTATTTAGGAACGGATGGAGTATAATTTTCAGTTTAAATTTTGTTGTTAGTTAAAACTTTATTAAATTTCAGCCCTTTTGATTGAACTAATATCAAAAATTAACAAATATCATCTGTTAGCATGAATTTCGTCCCTTGTTTTAAAAAACCCATTTAGAATTAAACAGGCATTTGGTGCCTAGGGTTTGATTGGCCTCCGTCATGTCCACAGATATTTGGTGGGGTCTATTTTGTGATCCGCATTGGAGTTGCTCTAAGTATCTTCCATTGTATACAAGGCTTTAAGTGTTTGGTGGAAAGCCACCAGCTAAACTTGAATTTTCGTGGAGTAATAAGAAAGGGTTACATCTAAGAGTTCCCCTGTCACTCACTGGTTACTGGTAGACAAAGAAGATATCTGAAAGGAACATGGCATCTGCCGTGGTACATGGCCTGCGCATTGCATTTTTGCATATAAATTGCCCTCAGTTTACTAGACCTGATTATCGTCTGGCCATGTCTGTTGTTTACTTGCTAGTAGCATGCATCTCGTTGCAACTTGCATATAACTTGCTAGTAGCATGCATCTCGCTAGTAGTAGAGTGATATGCATCTTTGCCCATAGCTTAATAGCGTTCAGCTCAGACCGTCAGAACCTCTCCTCAGAAGCAGTTGACTCGATCGCTATTGGATGCCGATTCGAACCTAACTGACTCTGTTCCTCACGAATGGACAGTTACCCTGACCCCTCCTATTACTATCTTTCAAATGGACCAGTTTTAAACTACACACTTGCTTATGGAAACAAATTCTTCAGCACAGGCTCCAGGCTGTGACACTGGAGGCCTCGATCTGCACTGCACGCTCCTCAGACCCCCAATTAGAAAGATCGGAAGGTCAACCACATAAATTCCTCATTTGGTACCTAATTGGCAACTAATAACATGAGCCGCTTAAAAGAAACCACATGGGTGAGCTGATTACAAAATCCCATTTTATAAAGCTCACTCGTCCACTACCATTACGGTAGCACTGCTCGCCCGATGATCTAGACAAATGAAATGATCTACTCCACCATATATAAAAGATCTCACGCATCTAATCTCATGGACCATTTGTGTGTGGTTGGTTAGCGCCTTAGCGGGCATAGTTTAATGGCGATGATGGTCGCGCAGCCTCTGGTTGGTTGATCCTTTAGTCTGACACTGTGCGTTATGGTTGGCTAATCCTTTTCTCTTTTTTTTTCGAAAAGGGCTAATCCTTTTCTTTTGTCTTCTGAATTGACTATTTGCGAAATCAATGAACGGTTACCATCTGATCCGCCATGAAGGACGGATCAAATGATAACATGAGCCAACCTAATTGTTGGCCTGTAGTGTCACTAAAATAGGCAACCCCATCGGCTCCTCAGCAACTTGTGACATCTATTGATTTTTTTTCTACCTCTTCTTGGTTGTTCTCGTTCAGTTCAGACAGTGCCAGCGTGCTGAAATCCGCGTTCAATCAAGTGCCACCATTTTCTCAGTTCTCATTCCTGATTCCCATTTTTTTCGAAAAGGATTCCTGATTCCCGTGAAAAGAAGACCATTCGATTGTTCAATAGCACTATTCTCGCAGGGAAAAAAAGGCCAAAGAAGAATGAATTCTTGTGTCAGTCAAGCAGCTGTGACTAACAGACAGATTGGCAGAACCTTCCGTTTAACTAACTATCCTCTTGGCGTGGAGAACGCGAGTGGTGCAGCTAAGCTGGTGGTGAATTAACGAGCTGATTAGTTAGTTAATCGATAGTGACGGTGACACCGGCGGGCCTTTGATCCAAAAAAGTAACGATGATGGGTGGCGATGGTGATGGATGAGCTGCGTGCCTGCTAGTTTAACACGAAAACGGAATGCACGCGCGCGAGAGAGAGTGTCCCTAAGCCAAAACGGAACAAAAGTAATAAGTATTATTAATGTAGAAAGTGATCCAGTGCAGAACATGACATCCCCTTTTGTTCGTAATATATAGTTCTTGCGAGAATAGCAAACCACATTTTCCTCGAGTTGACAACGTTGCACTCTAGTAGTATATGAAAAGACATTCGAATCAAAGGCGACCAAACACTAGCAGATTAATCAAGGGTCGCACTAACTGCCACACGTATGGCAGGAAGGAAGACGCACCACACGTCTCTAATGTAAATAGATTGCCACGTCATCGCATGCATGCATGCAGGAATATTTTTGGATTTTCAGTTTTTAAAATGTTTTATCTCTTAAACGAAAAATTCGATTGAAAATCCGTTTTCACCATTAAATCCCTCGCGATGAGATCTTTGAAACTAGATCCCATGTTGATATGTTTTGATGAAATTTTTTTGGACTAAAAGTTGCCATGTCTATTGCATATGAATTGCCATGATATTTACACTGAAGTTGTCATGATATGTTTCAGCTATTTTCTTCTACATTTAAAAGTAAATTTTGACATTTATAAAACGGTGAATTAAGAAACTAGACTTGCCATAAATCATAAACTAAAATTGCCATGATACATGCACGTAAAATTGCCATAGTTCATACAAAAAATAATTTTCATGGTCAAAATACTGGAGTTGCCATCATCAAAATACTAAAATTGCCATGATCTACAAACTAAAATTGCCACATGGCAACTTTAGTTTAAGCCCTATGACAACTGCAGTGTAAACATCGTGGCAACTTCTGGCAAAAAAAATCATCGAAACATATCAACATGGGGTCTAGTTTTGAAGATCTCGTCGAGACGGATTTAATGGTGAAAACGGATTTTTAGTTCACTTTTTTATTTAGGAGATACAACATTTTTAAGCCGAAAACCAAAAAAAAATCTATTGATATCATCTATTCATACGTGGCAAAATGAGTGGTGATGGAGGCGTGTGGCCGATGTGCAAACACCCACACGTATGGGCGTTAACATTTTCGTTAATCAAAGGGGTATCGCTGCAGATTTGTGCTAGTAGATTTTTACGTGCGCGCGCTAGCTAGCCAAGTGGATTGAGTTACATTATCATCAGATTAATATATAATAATCAAAGGGAAGGGAAAGCATGGATGATTGCATTTGCCACTTCGCCAACCGCTGCATATTTACGCGTCTTGTTCATGTGTTGATGATAAATACGTATATTGTAAATGTACTAGGTAAATGCCCGTGCGTTGCACAGGGGCATACATACTGTTGGCTCAACACTAATTATAGCTAACATATACATATAGAATCCTCATGCACATCAGATGACATTGTCGTATTTTTTACCGCTAGCATTAGATAATACTGTCGGCCTTTCTACTGCTAAATTAAGTTTCTTCTTCCTCCTCCTTCTTCCACCTCCTTGACCTACAAATCTAAGCGTACAACCATTGTCAATGGTGTAGCCAGCTCGCAATCCCCCTTTCAACCCCACCGTATAATTTTTTATATTTCACATTGTTCGCATCTTAGTAAGTCTCTCTCCCTCTAATAAAAATGCAAGTGTAACCATAGGAAGGAATTTCCGTGCTCATCCTTGTTGTGCTTATCCTTGTTAGCAGGTAAATACTTAAAAATCAAGAAGGCTAAAGTGGTTTAATACTTACCTCCGACCCAAAAAAATAGTTGCGGTTTTGAACTAAGGTTCCCTCGGATCCATAATAAGTGTCGCATTTTGAACTTAATATTAGTTCAACCTTAGTTCAAAACTGCGACACTTATTTTGGATTGGAGGGAGTAGAAAATAGCACATGTGCAAGAAAAAATAAATAAATCTTGTAGTACAGTCTATCAGAACACAACATATACACACATGTACACCATGATCGTCACTAAAAACAGGCCACTCTGGCTGGCAAAGAAGTGACAGCAAAGCTAACGACGACACACTTGTCGTCATCAGGTTTCGCTTTCTATACTTGACATGTAGACCTCGAAGTCATTCACTTATCCTCAAGATATGATCTCTTGCGATCGTCATCTGCGCATCTAGAGTAGCTATTTTGCTGATAAGAGAGCCCCTGTGATCTAGGGTTGGACGCAAGAAGACATCCTCCTCTGTCACGATATCTTTTTCTCCGTCATCATTCACCAGAGCTTGGCTGAAAGACTACAGTGCAGCAATGAGCTGTGTCCATTGTACCATCATCTTCAGTTTCTGATTCATCCTGTGACAAAGAGGGATTTCAGTGCGAGCAAGGAATTGAAGTGTATGTATAGACAAAAAAACTGAGCAAGGCTACAGATTCTGATGATACAACATCAATTTACTTAAGCTCTTATACGGGCAGTGAAGGTCAAGGTGAACCTAAGGAAATATCATGGTCAGCAAAAATAAGATGGAAGAAGACGATCAAATTAAAATCATGTAACTAAATACATAGAAGAATTTTCTTATAAATAAATCAGGCAACCAATATTTTGTCTGATATTGAAAGAGCTTTGTTTGATTGACTCTTCTATATTATACGATGCTCTATGGCAACAAATAAATGAGAACCAAAAGAGTATTATTAAAATTGCATGCATGCCTTATATATAGCAAGGGTCATTCTTGAGAAAATTTGTGGCTCATGCCTCATGACATTTAGAAGAAAATTTTGGATAATATGTGGGTGCTAGCACTTTGCATAAGGTACAAACCTTACAGGTTCACTCAAGCAAATACCGCAAATCATATAATCGCACAACAATGGTTCACATAATTACAGAAAAATTGAGAGAGAGAAGCAGCAACAGGTTGGAGTTCAGAGAATAACTTAAGCAACGGGGTTGAGAAGAGCTTCAGAAGAAGTGGAGCAGCAGCGCTAGGAGAGATGGGACAGCCGCAAGCAGCAAGGAGCAGAGAGGAGAGGCAGCAGCGCCAAGGCAAGACTACTACAGAACCTACGACTAAGTCAAACTATACATTTTTATGATTGATGGACATACTCACGACTTGAATCCTTCATTTTTCAAATTTGAGTATTGGCGCATATCCACTGTATGGATTAGTCATATTATTATTAGGCTGCGTCAGTATATTAGTAAATTTGTCACATATACACAGTTTGTTGAACCAATTCCAATAATAATCAATAGACGCATATCTCTGAAAAAAAGGAACACACATGCATACACTGGAAGTGTCTCGAGGGCCAAACTATTCTGTAAACTATCATAGCAGAAATCACCAAATTTGTTTCAGAGGTAGAGGGTAGAACAATTAGAAAGTCAACAAAGTGCTAGATGAATCTGATTGGAGAACAAAAGACAACAGAATATCTTGTGCATAATTTATCAATTATATGTCCAATTAGTACTGTCCAGTTAAAGGTCGAAGCTAGAATCATAGATCTTACAATTGTACTTCCGAAAAGAACCATCCAATGTCAGAGTTTTATCATTGCTAAACGTCCAGATCTCATATCATACAGTGATAATCCTTCTAGATTAGGATTATACCAAATTAGTGAATGAATAAAATAACTACAATTTGGAGCTTCAAGTAAATCAAACAGTTAACTTAATTCTCTAGTTGACGACTATGTTGGTACCTGAAGAATCATTCTGCCCGTGCCATTACCCATTAGTTCAGCACCTTGGTCCCTTGTTATTGGCGCATCCGATCCCAAATCTCCAACCTGGTAGCGAATTAGCATGGTTCAGTTTACCCCCTATCTATACACTTGAATCAAATAAACATGCAAACATGGCATTCAAGCTTGCCGCTGCAGGCAATGGCATATCTGATAGCAATATGCAATATGAACACCATTGAATAACTGAAAGCAATAGTCTTGGATCACCTTACCTGGCACCTAGTGTCTCTCCAAGATTTTATCATCAAGCTTGATTGCATACTATAAGGGATCCATGTGCAAGCTGAAAATTATCAGTACAATCAAGTCTATTTGTACCATAACTGTTCCCTATATGCACGAATACTTGGAGTTTGGATCTGATACAGAAATATATTAAATATTAGTTTCAGAAAGTTACATACTATAATATGTATTATTAAAGAACTGATAGACACATTCAGTTTTCTCTAATTAGATGAACTTTTCAACCATTACCCATGCGCAGACCTTTGAGGATTGAGCTCACATTAAATTGAAGCGAAATTGTCCTAAAAAAAGCAAACAAACGCAAATGAATCCCATGCTTTGAATACATTTAGAGAAATAGCTATCAAAGCAAGAGCAACCGAACTCATATTTGCTCCATACGGAGACTATGACTTTGCTTTTCCTAGCATTGCAGGGCATAGGCCACTTTGCTTGGTGCAGCTGCCCCTGCAGCCAAGAAAATACATATCTTTAGAGCAGAGAGGAGGAAACCTGCGGTGGTTTTTTACCTTGGTGCTTCCCCAATGGAGCTGCCGGAATCGCGTGGTGCCTTGGGGCTGATGTACGGGTGCTGGGAGTTAATCTACATCAAAACAGAGAAGATCATGATAGGAATAGAATAGCTGGCAAATTCCGCACGTGAGGAGCACCGAGGCATGAACCGACGTCGGCAGCGCCCTCCATTAATATGCTAGGCCAGGGGTGCAGAGTCCCACTTGTGGGAGAGGCAGGGAGGCGGCCATGGCACATCGTTCTGGAGGGAGGCGACCATGGCATGGGACGGCGGCGGCTGAGCGCGGCGCCGGCGCTCGGGAAGACGGCGGACCATGGAGGCGCGCGGAGTGAGGCGGAGACACACGGATCTAGTTGCTCCCAGGTCAGATCGGGCCATAGTGGAGCTCCACATCGGGATCCATGGTGCTCCACATCGGGATCCATGGTGTTGTTGTTTCTGAAACAGAGAGAGACAAGATTTGTGAGAGAGAGAAAAGGAAGGGAGAAGGGAGAAGGGAGAAGAAGACAAATAGGGCGCGCGAGAGAGGTTACTCGACGATGGCTGGAGGTCGGCAGCGGTGGCGCGGGACGCCGGCGTGAGGAGCAGGCCAGAGGGAGAAAACCGAGATGGGGGAAAGAAAATCGAGGGGTGAGGGGGTCGTACGAGAGGCTTGACGAAGCGGGGAACGTAAGAGGGGAAACGGAACACTACGTTTCTTTTAGATAGTAGAGATAATGTCGCCTATGTTGGGATCTTGTAAGCAGTCATTGAGCAAGTTGCATCGGCATTTGTTTGTATGGGTCATCATCTTTATGGACAAGTCTCTCATATCTTGTTAAGATTTGGCTGTGAGCTCACACCACTCTCACAAGCACACCAAACTAAGCCAGTCCAACAGTGCATGAACTTCAACCACGATACAGCTACTTTAGCTCCTATTACTTTCTAAGTCGACTTTCCCCTACGCCTGGCGGCTAGGGTTTCTCTCCTCTTAGGTGATCTCCCTCGTCTCTGAGTCCTATCTGAAAACTTCCCTACCTATTGCTCCTGGAACACTTCCGCCCTCACCTTCCTTGCTCCCGTTGCGTCCGCAACGCGACAGGACCGGTGATGGCGTCTCCCTCCGACTCCCACTCCGCCACGGGCGGCGGCGGCACCGCCGCGGCTGCACGATCGGATCTAGGTGATTGTCTCGAACAGTTGGATCTGAATGATGATGACTTCGCTGATGTGGAAATCGATGAGGATGACCCTGAGATTCAAGAAAGCGTCCGCTGGCTTGCCCTAGCCAGGGTTCAGACTAGCAGGAACTTCAGTCCATCTGCCTTCTACAAGGACATGAGGGCGGCATGGAACCCCGCTCAGGAAGTAAGATTTCGGCCAGTTGGCCCTAATCATTTTGTCGTCCAAACATCTTGTTTGGGGGATTGGGAACGCATTATGAAGCAAGGACCTTGGCTTTTCCGCAATATGGCTGTGCTCTTATGCCCTTATGACAGCTTCAGCAAGGCGGAGGAGGTGGAATTCTTCCATATCCCAATTTGGTTGCAGATTCACAAGCTACCAAACCCTTATTGCAAGCAAAATATCGTGGACAAGCTGTTGAAAGATGCATGAGAAATTTTGGAGGTGCGTTTGAACGGAAACACCCGTGGTGACTATGTTAGGGTTCGGGTGAGACATGATATCTGAAAGCCCTACAAAGTACGTCAGTATTGTTCGGGCAAAGGAGCGCCAGGTATACCTGGTTCGATATGAGAAACTTGCTAGGTTTTGTAAGTTTTGTGGCCTTATTGGTCATGATCACAAAGAGTGCGGCCTGGGCATCCATGATGAGAAGGATCTCAAGTTTGGGAACTGGATTTATGCAGATGCTCCCAATAAGCCTCGACCATAAGAACGACCTACTAAGGCGACAGGCTACGAGTTTAAGCAGGCCGATGAAAGGGAGACAGGCAGATCAGAACCAAAACATGTTCCATATGATGCCGATGTCACGGACACAGCTACGAGCCTGGTCAAGAAATCTGGTGACAAAGTAGATGGTGCTCTTGTTCCAAAAAGGAGACTGGACTTGGATGAGGCCGGGACTATACCGGGAGATGTTCCTGGTGCCCTAAAGGCGTTGCTGGCTATAACTGATGGTAATGATAATGATCCGGTGGTTGATGCCTCACCCACCGGTAGCAGGTCAAGCAGCAAGAGGTTGAAAGTAACCATGGATAGCGACAACAATGAGATATCGGCGGCCTCCCTCGAGGAGGACCGCCGGACGCAATGAATATTCTGTCATGGAACTGCCCGGGGGGACCGCTGGACAGTTCGTGAGGTTTTGGCCCTCTCAAAAGCCAACAACCCCAAGCTAGTCTTTCTTTGTGAGACTAGGCAAGAGGAAACTAAAATGGAGAAATTGAAGTGGAGATTGGGCCTAAAAGGCTTTTATGGTGTCAGTAGTGATGGACGAAGTGGCGGTCTCGCATTGTTCTGGGAGGAGACACTTTCAGTGACAGTGCTCGAATCGTGTAACAAATTTATTGATGTATGAGTTCATGATGCGGGTTCCGGTACTACTTGGAGAGGAACCTTTGTTTACGGCGAACCGCGTGTGGAAAATTGTCAGCGTATGTGGGATCACCTTTGTCGTCCGAGGGCTATCTCACATGAACCTTGGGTGGTGTGTGGCGACTTCAATGAAGCCCTATGGCAGCACGAGCACCTTTCAAGGACGACTAGATCGGAGTCTCAAATGGAAGTGTTCAGGGATTGCTTGGTAA
This sequence comes from Triticum dicoccoides, assembly GCF_002162155.2. Lineage (NCBI taxonomy): Eukaryota > Viridiplantae > Streptophyta > Magnoliopsida > Poales > Poaceae > Triticum > Triticum dicoccoides. The sequence goes on from NC_041385.1 coordinate 138,754,638, forward strand.
CATGTGAGCTACAGGACCTAGGGTTTTCGGGCCTCCCCTACACATACAATAATGGCCAAGATGGGAATCACAATGTCCAGGTGCGACTAGACACAGCGTGTGCGGACGAGGCGCTGCGGGATCTCTTCCCTGTGGCTCGAGTTCTGCACTTAGCCACCTCATGCTCGGATCATAGCCCACTCTTGGTAAATCTTGAGGGGGTGCAAGAGCAGAGGCGTAGGCCGACTACGTCACGGTATGAGATCATGTGGGAGCGGGATGTCAAACTCCCTTCGATCATCTCTGAGGCCTGGCGAAGCATCGCCTAGTTGGTGATTCGGGCTTAGTGGCCATCTCGTTAAAAGAGGTCATGAAAGATTTGAAGCAATGGAGCAAAGCTACTTTTGGGAATGTGTTGAAAGAGATTGAATGGTTGCGAGGTCAGCTGTCAGACCTGCAGCTGCCAGGTGCGGTCTGCACACAAATTCGGACTAAGATGAATGAACTGGATCAGTTGCTGTATCGTGAAGAGATGCTTTGGCTTCAACGGTCTCGTATCACTTGGTTGAAGGAGGGGGAACGCAACACTAAATATCTTCACCATCGAGCAGTTTGGCGGGCAAGGCGAAACCTCATACAGAGACTTATGAAAGCTGATGGTTCTTGGTGTGTGGCGCCGTCGGAGATGGAACGGATGGCCAACTCATACTTCAAGGAGGTTTTTACTAAAGATCCGACCTTGGATCCGAACGAGGTACTGGATAGTATCACCCCTAAAGTCTCGGCGGAGATGAATGAGGCCTTGTGTAAAGTATATACAGAGGAGGAGATATCCAATGCGCTGTGTCAGATTGGCCCGTTGAAAGCTCCGGGATGTGATGGGTTTCCGGTCAGGTTTTATCAACAGAATTGGGCTGTTCTCAAGGATGAGATTGTGGCAGCGGTGCAGGAGTTTTTTTACCAATGGTGTCATGCCGAGTGGGATTAATGATACGACCATTGTGCTAATCCGCAAAGTGCCACATCCAAGAGAGCTCAAGGATTTCAGACCCATTATTTTATGCAATGTGGTGTATAAAATTGTCTCAAAGTGCATGGTAAATAGGCTTCGGCCTCTTTTAACTGAGCTTATCTTAGAAAATCAGAGTGCCTTTATCCCCGGGAGGCTTATTTCTGATAACTCCATCATCGCATTTGAGTGTATTCATCACATCCAAAACATCAAAGCAAATTCCCCACCGTTGTGTGCTTACAAACTGGATTTGTCAAAGGCTTATGATCGTGTTGATTGGAACTTCTTGGAGAAGGCTCTTTCCAAGTGGGGTTTCCCCGATGAATGGATCTCCCGTGTTATGGCATGTGTAACATCTGTGAAGTATTCTGTGAAATTCAATGGGAAGTTGTTGGAGCCCTTCTCCCCCTCAAGAGGGCTCTGCCAAGGTGATCCATTATCCCCCTTTCTCTTCCTATTTGTGGCTAATGCTCTTTCTGTTCTGTTGTATAAGTCAATGAGAGAAGATGGTCTGCAAGGGGTTAAGATATGTAGGAGTGCTCCGGTTATTTCACATCTGTTGTTTGCGGATGACTCACTTCTGCTTTTTCATGCTTCGGAACAACAAGGTAGTGACTGGACAAGAGTGACTGGACAATTAATTAACCCATCGAAGTGCTCCATCCTCTTTTCAGGAAACTACTTGCCAACTGTGGCACATGAGGTTAAGTCAGTTCTAGAGATTACACAAGAAGTTTTTGAACCTAAGTATTTGGGTCTCCCAGTTTCGGAAGGAAGATTACATAAAGGAAATTTTGAAACCATCCAGGATCGGTTGCACAAGAAACTTATTGATTGGAGCGAGAAATATGTGTCCTCTGGAAATAAGGAGATTTTGATCAAGGCTGTCGCACAAGCCCTACCCGCTTATGTTATGAGTGTCTTTAAGCTCCCTACTTCGGTCTATGATGAGCTGACTCGTATGATCCGCCAATATTGGTGGGGAGTCAAGAATGGGAAGAAGAAGATGGCATGGATGAGTTGGGACAAATTGAGGCTACCTAAACCTATGGGTGGCATGGGGTTTAAGGATATGAGGGCATTTAATCAAGCTTTGTTGGCCAAACAAGCTTGGCGACTTATAGATAAGCCGGATAGCCTGTGTGCATGGCTTATTAAAGCTAGATACTACCCTTCGGGACAACTGTTGGATACGTCGTTCTCGGGCAATGGTTCTTCAGTTTGGAAGGGTATCCTACATGGTCTCGATCTGCTAAAGAGAGGTGTTATTTGGAGGGTTGTCAATGGAGCTGATATACGCACGTGGAGGGACCCCTGGATTCCCCGGCCGTCGATGTTTCGCCCTATTACTCCAAAAAGAAACTGTTGGCTAAACCGGGTAGCGGATTTTATCGATGATAATGGTGCTTGGCGTGTTGATCGCTTACGGGAGTTCTTCTGGCCTATGGACATGGATTATATACTAAAAATCAGGACTTCCCCATGTAACCGCGATGATTTTGTCTCCTGGTTCCCGGAGAAGACTGGAATTTTCACGGTACGGAGCTCGTATAAGCTGGCCACATGCGATCACAACGTCACTTTTGCCAATGGATCGTCTAGTACAAACCCGGATGGTAATCGCGCAGTATGGAACCATATTTGGGCGGCTAATGTGCCCCAGAAGATGAAAATTAATGCTTGGAGAGTGGCAACCGGCACGTTAGCAACCCAACAATGCAAAAATCAAAGGCACTTGGCTACTAGGTCTCTGTGCCCCCACTGTGGGATAGAGGAGGAGTCTACATTTCATGCGCTGATTGCATGCACACATGCAAGAATATTGTGGATTAACATGCGTCGAAGGTTGCCTCTGCCGGATGATGTCGTTCTTATCGATAACGGGAAGGAATGGCTCATGTCCCTTCTCAGTTTATGCTCGGAGGCAGTCGCAGACATGGTAATCTTGTTGATTTGGAGGATTTGGCAAATCCTTAATGACATATATCATGGCAAGGAAGCCCCCCGGTGTTGGCCTCGGTTGAGTTCTTGGATAGCTACTACAATTCTATCAACCTGGCAGGCAAGTTTACAGTGGAGGAGATTGTCAAAGGCAAGATGTCCTCGGCAGCCCCTGTGGTACCGCGCCAAAAAGTTGGAGCAACTGTCATGCCATGGCCGGTACCACCGCTGGGGTTCGTGGCCTTGTCCGTCGATGGCTCCTTCCATCCCGAGGACGGCTCTGCGGCGGTTGGGATGGCCCTCAGAAACCATGAGGGGGTCATTCTTTTTGCAGCGTACAGATATGTTTTTCACTGCAATGATTCTCTGGAGGCGGAATTACATGCGATGATGCAAGGTATGGCGCTGGCCATTGAGCATTCCGATGCCCCGGTGATTCTTCAATCGGACACCTATGAAGCTTTATCATGCCTGCATCAGAACGATGCATACGGCCACCTTTATAGCAAAATAAAGAGGTTCAACAAGGTCTTACAGTCTGAGAACAAAATAACGGCAAGCTCAAAAAGAGCCACAACGCCAAAAACAAAAGGCCAAGAAGCCACAACCAGCTGGCATAACAAAGATAGGTAAACTAATCGCCTATCCTATTACATGACCGCCATCCAAACCGGTTGAAGATATTCCACGCTACCATCTCCCGCCGGATAGATCCAGTAACCAAAGGCTCCCTCGCCTCCATCGGAGTGAGTAACGACCACATACGGATCAGCGCAGTGGCTCGGAATATAACCTGCAAAAAATGAATATTTGTTGTTATGTTAAAAGCCAAATCATTTCTGCAATTCCAAATTGCCCACAACAAAGCACATACTCCTACGCGAATATGTCTAGCTGTTTCAGACTATATCCCAACAAGCCACGTTCCAAATAACGTACTGACCGAATTCGGAGAAGTAATGTTGAAGGCAATATGAACCGTGTGCCACAAAACTCTCGCCAACGGGCAATCAAAGAATAGGTGCTTGATAGTTTTGTCCCGATCACAAAAACTACACCTAGTAGATCTTGTCTAGTTGTGCTTAACCAAATTATCTTTTGTTAATATGACTTTGTTTATGTACAAACCACATAAACACTTTAATCTTCAAAGGAACTTTGACTTTCCAAACATTTTTGGAACTAGGAATAGCACTAGAGTTGATGACATCGATATACATCGACTTAACGGTGAACTCTCCAGACCTAGTAAGCTTCCAGCACAACTGATCGGGCTGATGAGATAGCTGAACCTCCATCAGTCTACTCACCAAATGAAGCCATGCTTCCCACCTGTCGCCAACAAGCGCCCTCCTAAACTGAATGTTAAGGGGAATGGACTGCAAAATCGTTGCAACAAGAGCATCACGTTGTTGAACAATACGATACAGGGACGGATACTGAAGTGCCAGCGGTGTTTCACCAAGCCAAGTATCCTCCCAAAAGCGAGTGGTGGTGCCATTACCGACTATAAACTTTGTTCTATTAAAGAAGGCTGCTTTGACTCTCATAAGCCCCTTCCAAAAAGGCGAGTCAGTCGGTCTCACTGTCACCTGGGACAAAGTCTTGGATTGCAGATACTTACTACGGAGAACCTGTGCCCACTTGGCGTCAGTCTCAACTGATAACTTATACAACCACTTACTGAGAAGACATCTCTTCTTGACTTCAATATTCTCAATACCAAGGCCCCCCTGGTCCTTTGGTCGACAGATGATATCCCATTTGGCGAGTCGGTATTTTCTCTTAAGTTCATCACTCTGCCAGAAGAATCGGGATCGATAGAAGTCCAGCCTTTTCCTAACACCAAGTAGGACTTTGAAGAAAGATAAGAGAAACATAGGCATGCTCGTGAGCACCGAATTAATAAGAATCAATCGGCCTCCATATGACATGAGTTTGTCCTTCCAGTAACTCAGCTTCTTCTCAAACCAATCCTCGATGCACTTCCATTCTCCGTTTGTCATCTTACGATGGTGAATGGGTATACCTACGTACGTGAAAGGTAATCTCCCCAATTCACATCCAAACAATTGCCTATAAGCCTCTTGTTCCTCATTGGCTCTACCAAAACAGAACAACTCGCTTTTATGAAAGTTAATCTTCAATTTGGTCAATTGTTCAAATAAGCATAACACCAGCTTCATATTTCTCACTTTTGCCAAGTCGTGCTCCATAAAGATGATCGTATCATTAGCATACTGCAAGATGGACACACATCCATCAACTAGATGAGGCACCAAGCCACCCACTTGACCGGCCTCCTTTGCCCTACCTATCAGAGTTGCCAATATATCAACCACAATGTTGAACGGAATAGGATACACTGGATCACCTTGTCTCAGGCCCTTGTGTGTCTGGAAATAATGACCTATGTCATCATTCACTTTAATTCCAACACTCCCTTTTTGCATGAAAGATTCTACCTGGCGTCGCCAAGCTTCATGAAAACCCTTCATGCATAAGGCCTGTTGAAGGAAAGGCCATTTGACTTTATCGTACGCTTTCTCGAAATCCACCTTGAAAACAACTCCATCTAGTTTTTTTCGTGTGAATCTCATGGAGTGTTTCATGAAGGACCACGGCCCCTTCGAGGATGTTCCTGTCCGGCATGAAAGCAGTTTGGGTATGCTGCACGACAGAATGCGCAATCTGCATGAGCCTATTAGTCCCGACCTTGGTAAATTTTTTGAAACTAACATTAAGAAGACAGATGGGCCTGAATTGCTCGATTATCACAGCCTCTGTTTTCTTAGGAAGCAGGGTTATCGTTCCAAAATTCAGTTGAAAAGGCTGAAGTTGTCCAGAGAATAGATCATGGAACAACGGCAACATATCCCCCTTAATAATATGCCATCACTTCTTATAGAACTCAGCCGGGAATCCATCCGGACCGGGAGCCTTATTATTCTTCATCTGCTATATAGCCTCAAACACCTCTTTCTCGGAAAAAGGAGCAGCTAAAATATCATTCTCAACAGCAGTAAGTTGAGGAACATCCTCAATCCTGGACTCATCTAGAGACACACAGTTATCCTCTGGAGGCCCAAACAACTGCTTGTAATACTCGGTAATGTATAATTTTAGGTTCTACTGTCCTAAAACCGTTCCTTCATCTTGCTCAAGCTGAAAGATCCTCTTCTTTCTGTGTTTGCCATTAGCGATCATGTGGAAGAATTGAGTGTTCGCGCCCCCCTGGACTACTCGTCGGACCTTGGCCCGCAACGCCCATTTTAATTCCTCTTCACGAAGAAGCTCTTTCAGTCTCGTCTCCGCGTCAAGCTTGGCATGAAGCTCCGAGGCCGGCAGAACCATGGTTTCTGCTTTTACATCCAGGGACTGAATAAGGGTAAGGAGCCGTTCCTTTTCAACCTTATAAATCCCACTAAGATGCTTAGCCCACCCATGAAGGAAACTTCTCAAGTGCATGATCTTATTCTGCCAACGTTCAAGCGCTGTCCTACCTCCTGCATCCTTAGCCCACTCTTTGGCTACGAGATCAAAGAAGCCGTCTCGTTCAAACCAAGCAAGGTTGAACGAAAACGTGTTTTTGTTTCCCAAGTGGGTGGCCTCACCAGAGTCAAGAAATAAAGGCGTGTGGTCAGAAATACCATGGGAAAGAGCCTGAAATGTTACAAAGGGAAACGTCTGTTCCCATTCGATGCTAGCCAGCACTCAATCCAACTTTTCAAACGTTGGATTTGGCAACGCGTTAGCCCAGGTGAACTTTCTCCCCGACGGCTCTATCTCTCTCAGATCTAAGCTTTCAATGATAGTATTGAACATGGACGACCATCTCCCGTCAAAGTTATCATTGTTCTTCTCCTCACGCCTTCTAATGATGTTGAAATCACCCCCACCAGGATTGCAAGCTGCTCAGAGCCGCAAATCCTAACCAGATCAGCCAAGAACTCAGGTTTGAGTTCGGGCTATGTGGCACCATATACCGCCACCATAGCACAATTAAACCCATCGGCCTTCGCACCCGAAACTTAACTGCAAAGTCTCCCATCACTACACTTCGAACTTCGAGCGAATCGCATCTAACTCCGAGTAAGATCCCACCCGATTTCCCTCTCAGTGGCAGACAATGCCAGTCAAAATCAATACCTCCCGATAAAGTATTTAGAAATTGTGGTGAAAAATTATCTCTACCAGTTTCCGACAATGCGATAAAATCCAACCTATGCTCGATAGACACCTCTACAAGAAACCTTCTTTTAGTCAAGTCTTTCAGACCTCTGCTATTCCAAAAGATTCCTTTCATATTTCATCATGAATTTTTTTTGCCGTACGGATCCTAGCACTCCTATGCACTGCGGAAGCCGGGTAAATCTTCCGCTTCCACTTGCGTTTAGGAATGTTCTAACTCTCCAGCCGGTCCTCACAACCAGTCTCAGAAGGTCTATCCACAACATTCTCAGATGTATCATCCTCCTCCTCAGACTCAGGTAGGGGAGGTCTAAGATCCGCACAAAAATTATCGAGCACCCTGACCCCCAAAGCATCAAAGTCGGAATCATTCATGGGCTTGACCGCTGCTAAGTTATGAATCATCTCTAAAGCCCGCTCTGCCTCTAAATCCAGGATATCATTAACAGAATTTGAAATTTCACTATCATTACTACCTAGTGAAACTCCTAATTGATTTACATTATTAATAATCTCCGATTCTATTCGATATTTATTGCGGTATGTACGCTCTTCCTATTTGACATCGCTTGGCAGACTGACATAATGCTCGCTATAGAATATATGATTTGGACAACGCTAGAGAATTGAAGATATTGTCTTAGAGTCTGGCTAGGTCTCAGTGGACTAAGATTTAACCAAGTCTCAGTCATGCGACATTACATGAAAGAGAGAAAAAGAAAAAGTTGAAAAGAGGATTTTACGCGGATCTCAATGTAAGATCTCACAGATATAGCATCAACCGAGACTTCGTTAAGTCTCAGACGACTATGTATTTGAGCGCCTATTTTGGTTGAAACTAACTAGAAGTTGTCAAAGGAAGTTATGATTTAGCCAAATAGTTGTTCCCGAGAGAGGTGGCAAGGCGGGCGACCACAAACCCTAGCCCTATCTCGTCGCCTACCCCTCTCACCACCTCCAGGGCGAGTCATCAGGCAAATCCCATGTGGCAATTGCAGCGGCTGGGAGGTCCTGATCGGGGGTGGCCTATTACCTAGGTGATAGATGGTGGTTGTGCACGATGAACTAGATGGGTTCTCAAGTAGCGGTCTTCGTCGGGAGGTGAATGGCCGAACGGATCCAACATGTCAATCTTCATCAATGGCCTGGCTTAGCTAGATCATCGGAGATGAGGGCGTCGGTGCATGGTTTTGGACGACGGTGAGCTCGATGCCAAAGACGGATCTATCATACCGCGACATGTTTTTTTAGGTTTTCTTTAGGAAATTTTCGTGTTTGTTGAGGGGCGCTGAGGCAGCGATGTTGCCCTATGGTAGGAATAATGTTATCCTAACCCTATCCCCAATCTATATGGTGTGCCTTGCACTGGAGGAGGGCATGTGGAGCCGTGTATCCAATGGGTCTTCCTGGATTCGGTAGATTTAGGTTTCGGTGAATCCGTCTGGACTTGACTGACTTACATGGTTTTCCAAGTTTCTACATGCCCTTATGGGCGTTTTTTATCCGGGGTGACCTATTTCTTCGCAGATCGTGGCCGCTGGCATCTCCTGGTAAAGATAGACGACTTCTCGATCGTTGCTTATGCAAGATCCTAAGAAGAACAACTGGCAATTGATCGAAAGGGACAGAAATTGTGTTAACTCGGCTTTGTTGTCTTGCCTTGTGTGGTTGTTATGGATGCCCCTTGACAAAGTGCTAAATGTGTTCTAAATCTAGAGGTTCTAGAGAACATGTTGTACACATCATTCTCATAGTAAAAGTTGTGTGGAATAGCCTATGCAATCATGGTTCTTTACTCCTCAAGTTGAGGAGATTTTTCCATGTAAATTATGTGTCTCATACGCCTGTTCTTTGTGTTTATCCCACTGCTACTAGTTGGTAGAAAGTCTCCTTGAAGTTCACTTCTGCCCAGGGCATATTTGTGCATTATCTTTTCCCTCTTATTCCCCAACACAATGATTCTGAAAGGGCTAGCAGCTACCCTATGGAAAAAACAACTAATCACCATCAAGAAACCACATTTGCATTTATGTTGGAATTGGGAACATCTCTCCATGGGTTAGCCATGCCGCTTGCAATTGCTCTTAGTCGGCCTGGGTCATTGTGACGATTGTTCTTGTTCATTGTGTTGTTGCATTGGAGACAACACTATTTCGATGCCGCTAGGGGCAGAAAATGAGGGTGATTAGGGTCCACGTGTCACGTCAATGACAACATGTCCCTGCAACCAGCCTGTCGTGAAAGACCACCCTTTCATATGCAAGATGACACCTCTCACCTGGCTATCTTGGTATTTGGATCCATTATCAATAAAATGCAGACTCAGAAGGAATTGAGGAAATACCTGAGAAAGTAGCTAAGTAATCCTGTCCACATATAGGTGGATTGCCCTCATGAGTTATGTGATTGCTGGGATGGTCATCTACATGATGTCCTTCTATAGATTCCAGACATGTAACTTCAGAGTTTGGACTATTTGGTTTCAGAAATACTCACCAAAAGAAACAATGTGTTTTGTTGGCCAAAAATCATGGTAACTTAAGAATTCTGGACCACAGTGCAAAAAAATGCACAAAAGGTTGTTGTTCAAACCACTGAAAAGGGATGAACTATGATAGGAACTACTATGAAAAGCAATCTCACGTCTAGAT
>NC_041385.1:138764991-138808537 GCF_002162155.2 Triticum dicoccoides
GGAAACAATATATTATTCCTTTTGACTTTGATACATTACATCAAAATGACCCTGCACCTAAACTATACATTGGGAAAACAAATGGTTGGGCAACAAACCAGCTGAGACGAGTATCCAAGCTTATTTCACATTAAGTGTACTCTAATACACATGGCATGGCGGCATAGGTATAACTTTGAGAAAAGTGTCTCACTTAGACGGGAATTAGATAGATAAAATCTCTTTCATTACTAACAACAAAGTTAATATAATAGCCAAGAAATTGGTAGAATGTACACCGCATTGACCGATAAAACCATTGTGTTTAACACTAATGCATATTAATATTCCAGTAAGAAGCAATTTTGGGCATTAGCTCTTCTAGTGCCAATTAGCTCCCTCTGTACGCTCTATTCTCATCATCTTTCTTGTAGTTTACTTTTAGTATGATTGAATTGATTACAAGGCCACAAATTCTGGATGGGGCAGCTGCTCAACGTTAGATATTAGGGCTGTGTGAAAAAAATGTATTATTTGTGAAGTCTTTATCGAAAAAGGGTTCCCCTGCTTTGTATTCCAAAGCAACCAACACCGATACAGGATCGCTGGGGTGAACAGCACAACAAGCCCAAAATTAAAAGAAGAAGAAGCAAATGCCAACAACGGCAGCTCGATAGAGCGCGGATGACCCGCCACCGCTACGCCCACCAGAGACAAACCACTACAACTCGAGGCTCCGGACCACCGCGTACAAAACAACACCTCCAAGAAGGAAAGCGACGCCGACGATGCTGCTGCCCGGACATGTCCTAGGGTTTCCCCGGCACGCGGAGGGAGGTGGGGGATGGATATCACCGACATCCTCCAGGAAGGAATGGTGGCACCCGCAGGTGTCACCGCATCGGGGCTGAAGACCGGTAAGGATTTCTCCCGTACTCCAATCCCCACCGCCCAACGGACCGGAGCCGACCAGCCAGACCGCCGCCCACCACCATGCGCCATCGCAGTTGCGCCGTCACCCACGCCGCCTCACTGCGAACACCAACACGAGGCCAAGAGGACCAGAGAGAAGCGCCTCGCGGAGGGAGAAGCAGCACCGAAGCCGAACGGGAGGGAACCACCTCCACCGCTGTCGCGCGGGAGGCCAGCCTCCGGCACCGTCGCGGTAGCCGTCCGGACGCGGCAGCAGGGCATGCCAGGCCACCCCTGGCCCGCCAGGCCCAAAACGGGCCCGCTAAGCCCACCGCCACGCTGCAGCAAGCCGGCGATGGCGCCGCCAGCACCCTGCCGCTCATCGCCTCTCCCCCGCCTCCCGGAAGCCACGAAGCAGACCCACCCCGCCGCCGGCCCGCCCAGGCCCAGATGGGACCTGAAGGGCCCAGATCTGGGCCGAGCGGGCGCCACCAGACCGCACCGCCGCGTCGCCCCGCTGCCAACGGCACCGCCGCCGTCCAGAAATCCGCCCCCTCTCGCGCCAGGAGCCCTTGCCGTCGCGCTGGACCGCCGCCGCCTAGAAGCACCGCCCGGGGTCGCCCCGTCCCGCGCCGGCGGACACCTGAGAGGGGAAAAGCCAGGGGGCCGCCGCCACCAGCGTCGGCCGGGCCAGGCCCGCAGCGGGCGCCGGCGACGGCGGCAGAGAGGAAGGGGGAGGGAGAGGCGCGCGGGGGAGAAGGCTGGGCGCGGTCGCGGGAGAGGAGTCTTTTCATGTTTTTTCATCTTGCGTAGTTATATACTACTTGTGTAGACAATTGTCTCTATATACTTCAACAAGCATGTCGCTTACACATGTGTGTAAATAGAGAGGCTGAGCAAGGAGAGTCGTTCAACCATTACGTAAGCTACGACTTAGATGCTTCTCTCTTCGTTCACAAATATAAGATACAGACATCAAAAGCCTTGCGTATCTTTGCATTGATAGATAGAGTAGCGATACATGGAAGTCTTACAAGATGAAGGAGAGGCTAACTAGCTTGTACGCAATGATGGCAAGCATCGGTAGCCTTGGCACACAGACGACGGGGTGTGCTGCCCGATCTGTCCTAGCCTACGTCTCAGGCAAGATGAGGGCCATGCCCTTAGTGCCGGCGCGCGTCCAGAGCCGCGCCTCCTCCTGGATCATATGCACTGCACGTCCCATGGCTGGCTGGTCACCGTCGAAAAGACAGCCGTTCTGGTGTTTTCATAGGTGCCATGCGGTGAGGACGGCAATGGACCGCGGCGAAGAGTAGCCGAGGTGTTGGAGATGGCCGTAGAGAGCCAGCTGGCGAACTCGTCGTCGTGTGCTGGGATCGCGATGGTGCATCGGCACCATGAGAGCACCTCGTGCCAGATTTGGCGGGAGAAGGAGCAGCCCGTCAGGAGATGCTGCATGGATTTCAGCTCTTGGTCGCATAGGAGGCGGCGAGGCTCGTGGGAAAGGCCATGACGTTCCAGGCGGTCGGCAGTCCAACACCTGCCCATCAGGGCAAGCCAGACGAAGAACTTGATGCGGAGCGGAGCCCATGATCTCCAAGTGATGCGCCAATGCGGGTCGGTGATGGAGCCGGCGAAAAGTGCTTGATAGGAGGAGCTGGCAGAGTAGATCCCTGAGTCAGTCCATCGCCATGACAGCTGGCAGAGTAGATACAGACATGTTCTAGTGCGTTTGTGTCTCAATTCAGCCTGTATATAGTTCATATTTAAATAGCCAAAACATCTTATATTTTTACCGGAGGGAGTATTTTAACATGCGCATTGTGTCGAGACCATGTAGATTTTATCGATTTAAACTTTTTAACATTTTTACTTGTTATTATGTGCATCGTCATAAACAGAGACTGTAAAACAAATTCTCGTATGGTTGCAGTGCAAACCTTAGACGTTAAGGATCAATAAAAAAGGATTACATCCAAGAACACTAACCAGCAGCACTGGTGCTTTTGCCACCAACTGCACCGGTCAGTCGCTTGTCCCGATCGAGTGCATCAACACGCCTAACCCTTGCACGAAGTCAGTCCATGGACCTGGTCGGTAGCTTTCGTGCCTCGCGGGGCTGTATTACTTTGTACCTAGAGGCTAGAGGGAACACGCGCCTTCCCCATGGAAGATGGACGTACCTTTTCCTTGACAATTTTGGAGTTGTTAGTACTAGGGCATGTAATTAATAGCAAGGGTGCATATGCACATAGGAGCCATTGCCAATTTCTACTAGATGAGCTGCTGTGGTGTGCCCCTGTGTAGTCGAATTCAGCTCTTGGTTGCAACTGGATAGAGCTATGAAAGCGGCGCTCCACCACCTTTTGACCCCGACGGCTCGACGTAGGACCGACCTTCACCTCGCCCCCGTCCCCCGAGCAGAGCAGCGCAAGCAGAAGAAGCCTCGGTCAGCTTCCATCCGACTCTCATCCTCGTCACTACCAAGAGCCACATCGCCGGACGTTAACTCCACCACGCCCTATAAATAACACGCGCTCCCCTTCGATGCCAAGTCAAGCAACCCACCGATCAGTTCTTCCTCTCCCGCCAGCTCCATTCAGCTCTTGCGGCTTCGTTGCAATGGCGGCCGTGAACAAGTCCGTCGAGCGGCTGGCGCAGCGCCTGGTGGCCCCGTCCGAGCCCACGCCGGTCGGCCCGCTCCGCCTGTCCTGGCTCGACCGCTACCCCACCCAGATGGCGCTCATCGAGTCGCTGCACGTGTTCAAGCCGGCTCTTGACCGGCATGTTGACGGCGAGGACGACGGGCCCGGCGAGGACCATCGAACGGGCTCTGGCGCAAGCTCTTGTCCACTACTACCCGCTAGCCGGGCGCCTGGGGTTCACGGAGGAAGGTGGGCTGCTGCAGGTCGACTGCGGCAGCGACGGCAGTGGCGTCTGGTTCACGGAGGCCGCGGCCGCCTGCGCGCTCGAGGACGTGGAGTACCTGGAGCACCCCATGATGATCGCCAAGGACGAGCTGCTCCCGCCCACGCCCGCCCAGGAGGAGTACGAGCGCAAGCTCGTCCTGCTCGTCCAGGTTACCACATTCGCCTGTGGCGGCTTCGTCGTCGGCTTCCGCTTCAGCCACGCCGTTTCCGACGGCCCCGGCGCCGCGCAGTTCATGGCCGCCGTCGGGGAGCTCGCCCGCGGCCGCAGCAGCGTGGATGGGCTTGCAGTGGAGCCGCAGTGGGGCCGCGAGGCGATCCCTGACCCGGCCGTCGCCGTTATCGGCAGCCTGCCGAGCCCCGCGGGCGCCAAGAGTCTCGAGTACCTCGCCATGGACATCTCCGCGGACTATATCAACCACTTCAAGTCTCAGTACAACTCGGAGCACGCCGGATCGTGGTGCTCGGCGTTCGAGGTTCTGGTGGCCAAGGCGTGGCAGAGCCGCACCCGCCCGGCGGGGTTCGAGCCGGAGTCCACCGTCCACTTCTGCTTCGCCATGAACGCTCGGCCCCTCCTGCACGCCTCGCTCCCGGGCGCCGGGTTCTACGGCAACTGCTACTACATCATGCGCGTCTCGGCGCCCGCCGGCAAGGTGTCCGGCTCCTCGATCCCGGACGTGGTGAAGATCATCAAGGACGGGAAGAGGCGGATGCCGTCGGAGTTCGCGCGGTGGGCAACCGGGGAGGCCGGCGCCGACGGCGGCGAGGACCCGTACCAGATCACGTCGGACTACCGCACGCTGCTGGTGTCAGACTGGACGCGCCTCGGGTTCGCCGAGGTCGACTATGGCTGGGGCCCGCCGGCACACGTCGTGCCCCTGACGAACCTGGACTACATCGCGACGTGCATTCTGGTAAAGCCGTGGCCGCACAAGCCAGGGGCGCGGCTCATCACCCAGTGCGTGACGCCCGACCGTGTTGACACACGAACACATCACGTGTACCCTCGACACCGGGGGTGATGCACCGCAGCACACGTCGAAGAAGACCCGACCGACAGCGCGATACGCAAGACAGTCGACGGGTGCTTTTGCAGACCCGAAAACCCCACACCCCCGGGAGGGACCCCGCCAGGGAGTGCGGCGGCTATGGGCTGCCCTAGGTCGATTCGCTCGCCCCTAGAGCCCCGGGATTGGTAGCTCTCAAACACGAAGAACAGCGAAGGACGAGAGAGAAAAACGATGAAGAGATAAAACGTAGACAGCAACATATCAAAAGTTGGCTTCATCCGCTTGCGTTGCACTTTAGCTTCATTCCTCTTCCATTTGCCAACTTCTGGACTCTTGGGCTTGACAAATTTAACTCGAGTGTCCTACTGCACCTGTGTTTGCCCCTCGAGTGTAGGATTCTTGATGGTGATCTTGATCACTTCCTTGCCATCGGGTTGCTTATCAAGCACAACATGTCTCCCCAAGACCTTGTCGCCCTCCTTGTCTTTCCTGGGCTCACCAACAATGACATTAGCTTTATTAGCAGATTCGGCTACCTCCGGCCGAATGAGCAGCTTCTTCCCTTCTAAATCCATGGTGTTCATTGGAAAAGGCTGCTTATCAACTTGCATCTCAGAAAAGTTCAATCGTCCGTCATTAATGGCCGATTGTATCCGTCGTCGAAAAACATTGCAACCGTTAGTAGCATGAGAAAAAGATTTATGATACTTGCAATAAGCACACCGTTTCAGCTCTTCAAACGGCGGTAAAGTATGAGATATTCTAATAATCTTAGCCTGCAGCAAAGCATCAAATATTCTATCACACTTAGCAATGTTAAAAGTAAACTTCATCTCTTCATCATGATTCTTATGAATCGGTTTCAGATCATTGCAAGTAAAGGGTTTGGCCTTAGATGGCCAAACAAATTCAGTAGCAAAAACATCACCCTCATCGTCCGAGTGATCACTATCATATTCCACCATATTCATCTTTGGACGATCGGCTTTGTACCTATGCACTTCTTTGAGATCTTTGCTTCGGCTTTTCTGAGCCAAAGCCCTTTGTAAGACTTGGTTAATATTTAAGAACTCATAGCCTTCTAGCTTTTCTCTAATGGGAGTTCTCAAACCACTCAGCACTAGGTCTGCCAAGTCTCTCTCGGTTATCACCAAACTAAAACATCGGTTTTTCGTTTCTCTGAATCTCTTGATGTAATCGGAGACCGATTCATCATGCTTCTGTTTAACCGATGTTAGATGTGACAACTTGAGTTCATTGTCGCCACTGTAAAAGTGATCATGAAATTTCTGCTCTAGCTGCGACCAAACTCGAATGGAACCATGTGGTAAAGAAGAAAACCATGAAAATGCGGTACCAGTTAATGATAAAGGAAATAAACGTAGTTTCAACTCATTCAGTGAGCCTGCTTCACCTAGTTGTGCTAAGTATTGACTAACATGCTCCCATGTGGTTTTTCTGCCTTCTCCATTAAACTTAACAAAATCTGGAATTTTATATCCCGGAGGGCACTGGATGGCATCAAAGTACTCGGGGTACGGCTTTTGGTAAATCTGATTCCGAGGTAACTCAACTCCAAAATTCTCTCGAAGCATCTTAGCCATCTCCTCTCTAAGATTAGCTAAACCATCATCCATAGTGGACGATGAAGCTGGTGGCAGTGGCATAGGAGGAGTAGGGTTACTAGCTGTAGGTAGGAATTGTGGCAGGTATGTCGACCCATAATTTGGTAGTGGTCGAGTGGTTGTAGCTGTAGGTAAGGTTGGGTTCGGCGTTGCCACCGAACCTGGCATGCTCATAATAGGATTAATGGGTGCAGCCACAATCTGATTTGTTTGGGTAGGATAATAAGTCATCGGCACGGGAGGCTCCGATGAGATAGGTAAAGCCAGATTAGGGTTTTGCACACTAGCAGCTACACCATCATTACCACTAGTCGATTGAGATGTATTCTTCTGAGCATTAGTATTTTCAATGAAAGTTTGATAGACTAGATTGTTACCATCAGCAATACAACTTTCAATCTCAGCCCACTGCTCAGGAGAAAAGGTAGTACTTACAGAGGGTTTAACCTGCTCGGCTTGAAGAGGAGGGAACTTGATTTCTTCAATCGGAGTGATGTTGCCTTGGCGATCCTTCTTGAACTTTGCAAGGAACTCCTGCAAGTCCTTCTCCTCGCGCGCCTTCTTGTACTCCTCATAGACTTGGCGATGATCGGCCGATATCTCATCAAGACTGGGCTTAATGATGTTATCGGCGTCTACCTCAGATGGCTTGGGAAGATCAGACATGGTGGATGATGATGATTGATCTTCGTTCCCCAGCGGAGTCGCCAAAAAGTGTGTTGACACACGAACATGTCACGTGTACCCTCGACGCCGGGGGTGATGCACCGCAGCTCACATCGAAGGAGACCCGACCGACAGCGCGATACGCAAGACAGTCGACGGGCGCTTTTGCAGACCCGAAAACTCCACACCCCGGGAGGGACCCCGTCAGGGAGTGCGGCGGCTATGGGCTTGTCAGGACCCCGACTCAATGCCACATCGATCTAGCATGTAACACCTCATATCACTTTGCGGCCTCACGCACGGTATCCCCACGGGTGTCGCCTTACCTTTGCCCGGGACCGTTTGCGTCTTTTGGCACACGTATATGATAGTGTCGCTAGCATCCATATGATAAGGAGCCCGGGATGACATGGCTAGTCGTAAACCCAAAGTGGCACAAACCTACAGGGACAAGCATCCATGACCCAACATCGAACGTGTCGGTCATCAGCGAGTGAATCCAGGCTGTAGCACTGGGC
The DNA here is from genome assembly GCF_002162155.2 of Triticum dicoccoides. Classification (NCBI taxonomy): domain Eukaryota; kingdom Viridiplantae; phylum Streptophyta; class Magnoliopsida; order Poales; family Poaceae; genus Triticum; species Triticum dicoccoides. The sequence goes on from NC_041385.1 coordinate 138,772,629, forward strand.
TAGCAGGACTCCGGTGAACCGGGCTGTAGCGGGCTAACAGGACTCCGGAATTCATCGCGTGATATTTCCCCAAGGGGACAGACACAGGAACGAAGAAGGACACATGCCGGCCAGCCTAAGTGTTCTGGAGCAGTAGCAAGCTACCATGGCTCAGTGGAAACACTAGGAGACATTTCCCGGTAAGAGAGGCTACTAAGGATAAACAACTAGATAGTCAGATCCCACACATACCAAGCATTTCAATAACATACACACACTATGCTCGATATGTGCAAATACAACATGGCATCACGACATGACTCTACAACTCAAGTATTTATTCAATAGGCTCCGAGGAGCGAGATATTACAATCATGGGTCTCATGACCCAACAATCAGAGCATACAAGTCAAAGCACATGCGGAAGCTTAACATGTCTGAGTACAGACATCTACAAATGAAAAAGGCTGAGAAGCCTGACTATCTACCAGATCTTGCCGAGGGCACAAGATCGTAGCTGAGGTAACAAGCTAAACATCGAAGTCCACGCGGTACTACTAGCGAGACTGAAGTCTCTCTGCAAAAACATAAATTAAGCAACGTGAGTACAAATGTACCCAGCAAGACTTACATCAGATCTAACTACATATGCATCATTATCAACAAAGGGGTGGTGGGGTTTAACTGCAGCAAGCCAGCTTTGACTCGGTGGCTATCCTGAACTACGACTGTAAGTAACTCTTTTGAGGTGGCGCACACGAGTCCACATATTCACCATATCAATACACCACTATGGATCCGCTCACGTCTCCCTACGAGAACGCCATCCATAGCACTCACGCTTATCTTGCGCATTTTAGAGTATCCACTTTCACTTGTCTATGAACTGTACAGTCAACCCAGAAGTCCTTTACCGTGGACACGACTATTCGAATAGATAATGTTAACCCTGCAGGGGTGTACTTCTTCACACATGCTCTCACCACTTACCGTCGTTTACACGACATGTACTCGGCAACCTTCAAGCGGAAGCCCAGCGAGGGTGTCGGCCACGACCTGACTAATCACACAAGTCTCTCGTCCAGGTTTATCGCCTATTCGGGTTCCATCCGCAAGGAGATCCGGCCGGGGTGTCGCTCACGGCCCCAAACGATGTGTGCAGGGTTCCCAAGCCCACCATCCGGGTGCTACTTGGTACACCGGGCCACTGTGCCTAGTCTGTCCCAAGCCCACCTGTACCGGGTGCCACTTGGTAGACTACTAACACTACCTACAAACACCAGAAACTAGTTGCAACTCCTGGACAGAGATCGAGTTGATTAATAAGTCGAGAGGGGCACTTAAGCATTCCAATGTGTGGTAGTAACTCGTCATGGATCACAAACACAGAACTCAGTTCCTGAGGACGGCTGCAATGAGACAACCCACCATGTACTCCTACATGGCCTCTCACCGCTACCTTTACCAAATCGTGTTCACACACTTAGCTCTCAACAGTAGGACATGTTCACCACATTCCAATTCATCCCCGACGAATCAGACCTGACTCAACTCTAAGCAGTAGCAGGCATGACAAACAAGCATGAATGAGTAGGCACATCAGGGCTCAAACAACTCCTACTCATGCTAGTGGGTTTCATCTATTTACTGTGGCAATGACAGGTCATGCAAAGGATAAAGGGGTTCAGCTATCGCAGCAAGTAACAGATGAATCGTTGTTGTCCTAATGCAGTAAAAGAGAGCAGGAGCGAGAGAGTGGGATTTTATCGGAATGAACAAGGGAGTTTTGCTTGCCTGGCACTTCTGAAGATAGCATTGAGTCTTCATCAGTGTCAACGATCTCATCGTCGGAACCACGTCTATCGAGAGGGGACAAACACCGGCAACAGAGAAAGAACACAATCAATGCAATGCACAGTATGATGCATGATCATAACATGGTAATATGCTGTGGTTTGAGCTAATGCAACTAGCAACAGATTAAATGAAGTTGGTTTGAATCCAAGATTCAAATTCAAACTCCACATGTGGTTATTTAAATGCCATTCATTCCATTTGTCCTAAACACTAGTCACAAGTTGTTCTAACATGCATGAAAATGGTACAGATGGATAGATTGGATTTTTCTGATAATTTTTCATATATAAATTATTTCATTCTGAGTTACGGTTGAATTTATATGAATTTTTGAAGTTTTGGATATTTTCTGGAATTTCCTGAATAGTTTTAAACGAGAAAATGATTAATGACATCAGCATTGTGTCACTACTGCATCAGCAGGTCAGCCGAGTTGACCGGGGTCAACTCTGACTGGTGGGACCCGCGTGTCATTGACCCAGGAACTAAACCACGGTCAAAACTAGCGCTGACTGGGGTTTGACCCTGTGGTGGGGCCCGCTGTCACTGTCTGTTAGTGCGCTAATTGAGGGATTAGCCGCTAATGGTAACGCCACGTCATCATCGCCGGACTTAGGCTGGCGACGACCAGATCGGCGGCGGAAGTTCGCCGGAAACTCGCTACGGGGCTCGGTTTTGCGCGTGGTTTGCGTCTACGGGTAGCTGAAGGTGCACCGCATCCAACGGTGGCGGCAGCTGGGGCTGGGCTGGCCGGAGCTCACCGGAACGGGGCTCGCAGCGGCGGCCGGAGTTCGGGCGTCGGTGGAGACGACGCTACAGCGAACGGCAGGAGCAGTGGGTTGGGGTTTTGGGCTTTTGGCATCGCGCTGAGCACGATGGCATCGCGCTGAGCACGCGACGTGTGTGAGCTCTAGCCACGGTGGCGACACAGCCGGCGGCGACGGGTTCTCGGGATCGATAGAGGCGACCGCTACGCGGTGAAATCGAGCATGGGGAGAGAGAGGGGAGGCGTACAATCTCACAGTGGAGAGGAAGAGGTGGTCAGCGAGCTCGGAGGCGACCTGAGTTCAACGAATCGGGCGACGATGACTGGCGAGTCCGAGGTAGGAGACGAGCTTGAAGGCATCTCTTCAAGGCGTCCGGGCTCGTGGGACTGGGCGTAGATGTGCGCCGCAGCGAGGCGGTGCTTGTGGGCTAACTGGCTTGGCGTGGGGAGGTCGGTGGCCACAACGAACAGCGACGGTGGCGACGGCTCCGTTCGGTGGAGAGTGGAGCGGGACAGAGGAGGGGACGAGGTCGGGGGAGAGTGAGAGAGGGTCGAGAGGGCTGCTTGGCGTCGCGAGAGGCAGATTAGGACGAAGGAGAGGCCTCCAGCGCGAAGCAGGAGGTGGCCGGCGTCGACGCACGTGCGTCCAGCATGCAGCTGCTTCGGGGCGAGGGGGAGGAAGATAACTGGCAGCTGGGCTGCACAGTAATGGGCCACGCAGGTGGACTGGTATCCCTGGTGGGCCTCAAGGTAAGTCCAGGTAAGGTTGCTCTGTTTTATTTCCTGTTTTTTATTTTATGTAAAATTTAGGGCTTTATTTAAAAATACTTAGGCGCACTCAAAAATCACCAAACTGCTCATGGCCACTGTTTGGAATATATCCAACATGGAACATTTCAGTTTAGGAGTATTTGGACATTTAAAATATTTTATAGAATTTAAATGCCCAAATGCAAATACTATATGATTTAATTCAGTGACCTTATGATGTCCTAGAAAAGTGTGCACCATTTTTGTCAGAGGTTCTAACCCAAGGCAAAGATGATGAGCATTTTAGAAGGGCATTTCAGGTTCATTGAAAAAGATTTTATTTTGACCCTAGTTGAATTCATTAGCTGCTAGGGTTTATCAGCCCCCATTTCAGGTTTAAATGAAATTTTAAACATGATGCAGCAACAAGCTAGTCCAAGTGCATAGCAAGGCTATGGATGTGACAACTCACCCCCACTGAACAAGAATCTCGACCCGAGATTCAAGACGTGAGGTAAGAAGACAGAGGGGACACGAAGCTAGCACAATCTTCATGATCCAGGTTGCACTTCATAAGAGTGTTGATTTGATCCTCATCTTTGTCTCGACGTCTTGCTTTGAGAAGTCCATCCAACATGACAACGAGAAGAAAGGAAAATTCTAGAAGAATCGATCTTCTTGAAGATCGAGCAACTCACAAAATGAGGCATAGAACCATCTCTCGGGTTGAGACACGAAGCACACATCTGAAGAAATGGAGTGAGACAGATGACAAGGGTTCCCTAGGTTGACAACAATTCCACACTTGAGGAGGTGGTGAATGGTTTCAAGATAGCGATGAAATAATTGCCATGATTCCATAACGGGGCACCTTAGAGAAGGTGACTCGTAGAATTATCCCCTTAAGTGGCAAAAAGAATTACCTTTGATTCAAAGATCATTGAAACTCTTTATACCAGCCTAAGGCAATTCTCAAGCGATCGTTTGGAGGGGGTCGGTAGAATGGCATGCTTGGATTAAATGGATGATGTGGATTACCTTGTTGAAAACAACACAAGGGATGATTTTAGTAACTGAGGAGAAGCTCAACAGTAGAGAGTGAGTCCACCGTTTGAAAAGTTATAGAATAACCGAGGAAGCTGAGAGCAAACCCAGTTAGTGCTGATGATAACACCTAGCGCTTGCGCGTGCTCTCAAGAACTTGAGCATTTCCATATTCATCAAGGTTTTACCAACATCCGTGTCAAGGATCCTGGCAACACAACATACTACCATGATGGATAGTGATGGACGATGCAGATGCATAGCAAGATAACAGCTTCTCAGATTTCACCTTAGCGAGGCCAAGGAAACAAAATCTGGATGATCGACCGAGAGACATTTAGCACTCCGCTTCTAATGTTCTCCTTGATGTGCTAGCGTAATCCATAGATAATTATGGTTTTATATCTAGAACATCAAGTAAAAGGTCGGACTTCGGGAACACAAAAAATCATAAGGCACAACTAGGGGGTAAATCCTACGAAGTCCTTATGGGGAGGTGGCCAACTTCTTCAATCAAGATACTACAATAATAGGTCTTCCGGCTGGGTGTGTTGGCCACGACATCCACTTTACCGGTTATCGAGGGACCAATATTATAGTTCTTGGGAAATGTTCCAACCATCATATCTGCCTGAGATTCAGATCTGGTTGGTGTCAGGATATTCCAGACTCATCGAGACTAGTAAGAAAAATGAAAGTTTGCAACACAAATCGACGAGATGACGTTGCGAGATTCTCGGGAAATGAACTACGATAGCAAGCTCCAAGGCATGAGCTGGTTCTGCTACACACATGTGAACACGATGTCCTAGACAAGCATGACCACATAGTAGTCTTACAATGAAACACTACCGAGTTCTGATTGGGAATCATCATTGCGGAGGGCAAAGTCCTGCGCACGTACCTTTGGGTACTTAAGGATTAGCACTTAAGAACTTCTTTTCATTGAACAAATCAATCAGTGGCTTGGTGTGCTAGGGATTCATATAGGATGAAGGTTGCAAGTCTCCAGACCATAGAATACTTCGCACGTATGCTTGATCGATTTGGGATGATTCCAGAGGAAGCAACAACAATCTTTCTCGGATCCACGACGACAACTTACATCAAGTGCACGTGAATTAAGAAAGTCACTTCTTTCATCCAAACATATCCTTCATGAGATAGTATGAAGAAAATGCTCTCAAAAGTTTCCAACACTAGCTTAATGCTCATCAAAATCATGGAGAAGATAAAATGCTTCTGATGGGCTCAACAACAATCCATCCAGGCTTCCATATAAGTGGAATTCCGCCATTATGTGAACAAGGTGATAGTATTGGTCAGACCAAGAGATATAATGGTGTATGCTCGAGGGACAGCCACGAGTAAGACAACATTACGAACATCGTTGGTTCTGATTTGATTTGACGATAGCCCATACTCAAATCAAAGTTTTTATAAGATAATAGGTCCAACAATTGACATGAGGATCAATCAATGAAGATATCATCTTTCTTCAACACACACAAGATATCCCTTTAAATAAACTAAATCAGACAAGCTTCCATCTTCCAACTCTCCAAGTTGTTGTTCAGCTTAACCAACTAGCTCAGGGGTACCCAACATAGATTCTTGGAGAAGGGGTGGTTACAAGGAACCAACTTGATCACAAACTCAACATAGCGGTCAAGATGGCGACCTGGTGATACTTCCGAGAAGATATTTGGAAAATCACGAACCACTGATATGTTACTAAGCTCGAGAACAATCTTGCTTTTCAGGGCAAGATGATATGATCAAAAGAGCGAGGGATTGGCATAGCCCCAACTCATTGATCGAAAGGTGCACCGGAAATAAGGACTAGGTAGCACGATCTATCTTAGAATGATGATTCAATAATCAACACGCTAAGAATGAAATTATTGTCCATTAACTACCATGCAACACGGTTGCTAGGGGTATTGACTTCACACATCATAGTTCACTTGTCGGCATTCCGGTTGCGACAACACGAAACCGAGGAATGAATAATGATGGCGAGAGTATCACTAAATCAAGAATTCATAGGATGGTGTGCAATTCCCATGATAATCTTAATATAAAGATGGTAACACTCCAGGGTGGAACAGAACAAAAACTGGATTAGCAACTTGATCTGCAGAGTACAACTGCTTTGACCCAATCCTGGAAATGGATAAGGTACTGGAGTTTGTTTCTCCAAGTCATTCCGGATAGAATGGCTTGACGAACCACAAGGGTAATAGGCATCGATGAACGAATGCACGCATACCCTTGACTTTCAATTGATAGACGAGGGTTAGAAGACGACTAAGGGGGGGCAACTCAAAAGAACATACGATTTTCTGAGTTGTGGACGCATGGATTAGAATGTTGAACCAAGTTCAACAGGTTTCTTCCGGATAACCCATGCAGAAAGGTTGAACTGGCAGAGTCACAATATAGAATCGAGAACTCATCAGGAGCACTCTGATTTGTGATCTTTCGATCAGCGAGGAACTTCTGCCATAAGAAGTTCATGGTATTTAGAAGAACGATATACCACGAACCTCGAGAACTATCGCAAGGTTACTAATAACCTAAGGGAACTAGCAACACTAACAACGTGAAGTAAGTAGGGAAATCTCGGGTTCAGAAACCCAGGAGTAGAATACCTACTACTAAGTGGCATCACGGGATGCTTTCGAGAATAAAGGCCAGAATCATCACACTGGGAACACAGGCATGGCTAGGGTACTAGGTGATCCCCTAAGACACCTAGGGTTATAATAATAATACCAACACATATGTCGAGGCAATAGAATACCTCAACTCAACAATTAGTGTGATTAACTTGGCCTAAAGGAACATCGAAACCAGAGGGAAAGGATTTTGCAAGTGCATCAGATTGTTTAGAAACCTAGGATGACTCGGACAGCATAACGACTGTAAATGCTCGAAAGATTGGAGACATGCTACAAAAAGGGTGGCATAGCCACTCAGGAGCACAATATCAAGGTTTCGAGATCAACAGTTAACATATAGAAGTAGTAGGAACTGAACTGAAGCTTAAATCTATCAATCCTATAAGTCTATGGATTAGTAACACGTGATCCTGATAGAAAGAAGAGAAATCCTAATTCCTTAACCCCGTAGGAAAGATAAGGTGACTCAGATCAGAAGGCATAAGGTATAATGAGTAAAAAGAGTCTTACGTTCCATCCCACAATCAATTCCCCTACATATAACTAAAGAATTTCTAGACTCAACTTCGACCAGTTTGGCTTGGTAATCCTACAGGCAGTCAAGCTCTGATACCAAAGCTGTCAGGACCCCGACTCAATGCCACGTCGATCTAGCATGTAACACCTCATATCACTTTGCGGCCTCACACACGGTATCCCCACGGGTGTCGCCTTACCTTTGCCCGGGACCGTTTGCGTCTTTTGGCACACGTATATGATAGTGTCGCTAGCATCCATATGATAAGGAGCCCGGGCTGACATGGCTAGTCGTAAACCCAAAGTGGCACAAACCTATAGGGACAGGCATCCATGACCCAACATCGAACGTGTCGGTCATCAGCGAGTGAATCCAGGCTGTAGCACTGGGCTAGCAGGACTCCAGTGAACCGGGCTGTAGCGGGCTAACAGGACTCCGGAATTCATCGCGTGACATTTCCCCGAGGGGACAGACACAGGAACGAAGAAGGACACATGCCGGCCAGCCTAAGTGTTTCGGAGCAGTAGCAAGCTACCATGGCTCAGTGGAAACACTAGGAGACATTTCCCGGTAAGAGAGGCTACTAAGGATAAACAACTAGATAGTCAGATCCCACACATACCAAGCATTTCAATAACATACACACACTATGCTCGATATGTGCAAATACAACATGGCATCACGACATGACTCTACAACTCAAGTATTTATTCAATAGGCTCCGAGGAGCGAGATATTACAATCATGGGTCTCATGACCCAACAATCAGAGCATACAAGTCAAAGCACATGCGGAAGCTTAACATGCCTGAGTATAGACATCTACAAATGAAAAAGGCTGAGAAGCCTGACTATCTACCAGATCTTGCCGAGGGCACAAGATCGTAGCTGAGGTAAGAAGCTAAACATCGACAGAGGCGACCGCTACACGGTGAAATCGAGCACGGGGAGAGAGAGGGGAGGCGTAGAATCTCACAGTGGAGAGGAAGAGGTGGTCAGCGAGCTCGGAGGCGACCGGAGTTCAACGAATCGAGCGACGGCGACCGGCGAGTCCGAGGTAGGAGACGAGCTTGAAGGCGTCTCTTCAAGGCGTCCGGGCTCGTGGGACAGGGCGTAGAGGTGCGCCGCAGCGAGGCGGTGCTCGTGGGCTAGCTGGCTTGGCGTGGGGAGGTTGGTGGCCACGACGAACAGCGACGGTGGCGACGGCTCCATTTGGTGGAGAGAGGAGCGGGACAGAGGAGGGGACGAGGTCGGGGGAGAGTGAGAGAGGGTCGAGAGGGCTGCGTGGCGTCGCGAGAGGCAGATTAGGACGAAGGAGAGGCCTCCAGCGCGAAGCAGGAGGTGGCCGGCGTCGACGCGCGTGCGTCCAGCACGCAGCTGCTTCGGGGCGAGGGGGAGGAAGTTGACTGGCAGCTGGGCTGCACAGTAATGGGCCGCGCAGGTGGACTGGTATCCCTAGTGGGCCTCAAGGTAAGTCCAGGTAAGGTTGCTCTGTTTTATTTCCTGTTTTTTATTTTTTGTAAAATTTAGGGCTTTATTTAAAAATACTAAGGCGCACTCAAAAATCACCAAACTGGTCATGGCCACTGTTTGGAATATATCCAACATGGAACATTTCAGTTTAGGAGTATTTGGATATTTAAAATATTTTATAGAATTTAAATGCCCAAATGCAAATACTATATGATTTAATTCAGTGACCTTATGATGTCCTAGAAAAGTGTGCACCATTTTTGTCAGAGGTTCTAACCCAAGGCAAAGATGATGAACATTTTAGAAGGGCATTTCAGGTTCATTGAAAAAGATTTTATTTTGACCCTAGTTGAATTCATTAGCTGCTAGGGTTTATCAGCCCCCATTTCAGGTTTAAATGAAATTTTAAACATGATGCAGCAGCAAGGCTAGGGACGTGACAGGGCTGCCCTAGGTCGATTCGCTCGCCCCCAGAGCCTCGGGATTCGCAGCTCTCAAACACGAAGAACAGCGAAGAACGAGAGAGAAAAACGATGAAGAGATAAAACGTAGACAGGAAAAGTAGTATATTGATTTGTTCGATTGTGTGTGTTCAATCGGCCGTCACCCCTAACATATATAAGAGGCGGCTTGAGTTCCCGTAAATGTAAAGGATTCATCTAGGCTTTCCTTACAAGAAAAATTACATCAATTCGCGTCCTAGAGTCCTAGTTCTATTCCAACTCAGATTCAGTCTGAATCTGGCCCAACTTCTGTCTTTCTCCTTGTGCAGGCCGCCGAGCCTCCATATGACCTCCGATCGAGATGGCCCAAATATCAAACTTGTGCGCCTCGACGATACGAACAACTCTCATGTTGATCACTTTTTCAAATAAGGCCATCTTGAATACTTTTCAAGGTCGTCTTTACCTTCCAGTCGGACTCGGTCTTGTAGTAGACTGAATTATCCGAGTCTTGTAGTGAATTTGCAGGCCATATACTATCTCTGATGATGATGACTCCAAACCAAAGTTTACCGTCTTGACGATACACACAACTTCTGTATTGAACACTTCTTCATCCGAGGTCATCTTGATAAACTTTCGGACCAAAGTTTCACTCGGATCCGAGCTCATCCACTCGGATATTAGAGACTTCCACTCGGACCATACGACTCGACCTTTTCACTCGGAAAACAATCTTTCACTCGGATGACTATATATTCACTCGGAAGACAAAATTTTACTCGATCGATAAGTTTTCACTCGACCTTTTACTCGATCGTTAGGTTTTCACTCGACCTTTTACTCGATCGGTAGGTTTTCACGAACTTTTACTCGATCGGTAGGGTTTCACTCGACCTTTTACTCAATCGGTAGGTTTTCACTCGACCTTTTACTCGATCGGTAAGTTTTCACTTGACCTTTTACTCGATCGGTAGGTTTTCACTCGACCAAAAACATAGCCTGATCTTGATTTGTCTCCCCAGGTCTCATACGACTTCGGATTGAGACGAATTATATATGAAAATTGATTGGCTCGACGAGACGAAACTTTCTCGTGTTGAAGTTTTTCCAATTGAAGGATTTCTTAAGGTCCGAATTGCTCGCGCGACCCATCAGACAGGGTGTCTGGTACTTCGCGCCATATTTCCATTCTGCTTCGGTCTGCAATGTATTGCCTCTAACTTATGCATATGAACTCGGATTGAGATGATTTATATATCAAAATCGATTGCCTCGACGAGACGAAGACAATTCCCTTAGAATACTCCTTCATCCGAGGTCGTCTTGAAGGCACGATCGGCCGAAAACCACTCGGAATATTGAATTCTGTCACTCGGAATACAATTTCGGCCCCTAAGATGGAGTCGGACGATGATAACCTAAACATCAAAGTTGTTCCACTCGGTGATGTGACACTTTTCATGCTGAAAACCCTTTCACTCGAAGCCATCTCATCTTCTTTTACACTGTGCCAAAATCTGATGTCAACAGACCGTGTCGCCGCCTTCCAACAAGGAATGCTCAACATGAACTGACCGGAGCTGACTGGAGCGGAACAAGAAGTAAAGCCGAAGGAAAAAGGATGCGTATGTAGGTCTAAGCATTACTCGTGATTAGAGATATATTATATGGTTGCATTGGATTGGTTTGTGGGATGGATTGATTCATGGTCTTTGATCCTGACTTTGAGAAGTTGAACTTGTACAATGTAAGGTGCACAATAAAATGAGCCAATTTTTCTCAAGTATCATGTGCTTATCTCCATGTCGAGGTGTCTAATTAAGCATTTATTTTTTTACAAATAAGCATTGATGCTTAGGCAAAAATCAGCATCCCCAAGGTGGTTCAACAAATGTCCCCTAGATATCTGCATTGGACAGTTCAGACTTTTTTGCCATACAACGCTGGCATCAATTTTGTGCGGATGAACGAAATCCACACGCTGGAACCAAATGTAGGGAAAGTTTGCTGCCATTCTGACCTCCACCACGTACGCCTCCGAAAACGTGGGCCCGCATACAAAACTCTTGCTCCAGTCTCCACGCCGCATTCACGCTGATCAGAGCGGATGTGGCGGAGTCGAACGAGACGACATGATATTTCCCTATACACATTGATACAGAGCTGACCCGTCTACCCCAGTCCCTGTCTATTATTTAAGTCGTCTAGCCACGGATGCAAACCCTACACCATCGCCTATCTTCTCTTATCCTCTCCCAAAATCCGCTCCGATGGGCCAGGCGGCGTCTCGAAGTGGTTCTTCACGACCTCAACGGTGGGGGTGCTTCATCTCATGGCATCGCCGACCGCGTTTTTCGGGACCATCTGCATCGACTGCTCCCTCGCAGGTGAAATCAGATCCCATATAATCGGACTACTAGGAGCAAGAGTAGCTGCCCATCCTCACGGAGGCCGCCGCGACGAATGAGCAATTTGCATGGCAGATGGAGCTTCTGCTGGAGTGGTCACATTACAACCGCGGTCAAACGCCGCCATCCCTGCCATTCCCGCATGTGAGAGAGGAGCTATCATCCCTGCCACACTATCGTCTCTGCCACAACAAGGAGGTGGCTATTGTTCTCGCCTCTTTAGCAGCCCGAGAGCCAGTGGCGCCCGATTGCCTTCAAGAAGGAGGAGCCACCCTCCCTGAGTCCGGGAGCCAGTCTTGCCCCATCGTTGTGAAGCAGGAATCTCCCTTCCTGGCGATCTCCAAGGAGCGCAACTGCCTCACCTACTACCTCGATGTGGCAGCGGCGACTCCTCCAGAATGATAGTGGCCTCTGAGGCAGCCTCTAAGGCAGCCCAACATGCAGTGTCGTTCATCGTTCATGGGTTTGAAAGTCATGCCGCTCTGGGTCCTGGAGAACCCCTCACTCTCGGTGGTCTACACCATTGATCAGTCTGGGACCACCGTAGAGATCTCCACCAACTGTCGTAGTCAAATCAGCGGCCACCAGGTCCTCAAAGAGGGGCTGGAGGAGTCCAAGCGGTTTGCCACCCCAAAGGCAACAACGGGTGGCGCGAGGTCGACTCTGTAACCAACTGTTGCCGCTAGGTAGAGGTGGCCAAGCGGTTGCGCCATGAGCACGCAACAACGACTGATCATGGTTGTGTAATGGTTGGCGTACGTTCCACCACTGGAAGGACTATCATAGTCAAATCAACGGCCACCAGGTCCTCAAAGAGGGGCTGGAGGAGTCCAAGCGGTTTGCCACCCCAAAGGCAACAACAGGTGGCGTGAGGTGGACTCTGTAAGTGTCGTGGATTTGTCACGGCAGATGTCCTCTTGCAAGGACTTGATCGTAGGGCCATCGCAACTAGGAAGCTTGAAGAGGTTAATTGGGACAAAGAACACGACAGAGTTATACTAGTTCGGCCCCTTACGGTGAAGGTAAGGCCTACGTCTAGTTGGGTTGGTATTGCTTGATGTTTCAATGACCAGGGAGCGAGATCCGCTATGCCTGGTTCTCGATGAGTTGTTTCTTACCCTAAGCCGCCAGCGGGTCATCCCCTTATATACACGGGTGGACGCCGTGCGGCCTACAGAGTCCCGGTCGGCTCATAGACAGTGTCCGGCCCGGTGACTAGTTAAGTCTACCTTATGTTACAAGTCATATCATCACGACGGTTTACCACTATGGGCCTTAGCCGCTTGTGGGCCTTAGACCCTTTATTGAACTGCCATCTTCATGCTTGGTCTTGGGCTTCTTTCTGATGAGTCTTCTTTACATAACCCGACCCCTCCAGGGCGGCTTACACAAATAGTTATATCCCCAACATTAGGCCCCAGATTGATTTGAACCGGTTCATGTCAATCTTAAAATACCTTAAGAAATAAGCCTTTAGTCTTCTATCTGTGCAAAAGGGTTTAACCCGCCATGACGTCATCTTCTGGATCCACGTTAACCCGCCGTGACGTCATCTCCAATTAAATCCTTATTTTATCCTGCTATATCTTCAACGGATCTTTGCCTTTACTGATTGTCCCGAAACCCGAGGCGTCGGGGTCGCTGGATAATAATATCCAATCTCCTCGTTTCTCGCACCGTCCCGGTCGGCCCTTCCCTATAAATAGGCTCGACCTAGGTCTTCTTCATTTTCTCCCTCAGTCGTTCGTTTTCTTCCTCTCGCTGTCTCTCTGCCGCTCGAGCTCCGCCGCCGCCGCCGTCGTAGATCTCCTCGTCCTCGCCAACTCAGGCCGCTGCATCAACCTGATTTGACCAGAAAAACGCGATGAACCTCTGCAGCAACTCTGCATCTGTAAGTTTCCTCCTTCTTGTTCCTCAGATCCGCATTAGGACCTTCGAGTTCCTCGGTGTTCTTCATTGTTCGTCAGGAACCCCTTATAGATTTCATCACCACCGCCGTTTCTTGATCTTTAAGATGGTATAAAACTGATGCGGTAGCTATTTCGCACCCATTTCGAATGCAAATAGATCCCTTTCCGTCGCACAGAGGCCCCGTTCGAGCCCTTGAGCTTCATTTGTGCCAGTCCTAGGTCTAGAAATTTTTCTTTTTAGAACAGCCGTTTGATCCAAAATAATAGCCACAACTTGTGAAACCTGTTTGTTCCACCCTTAAATAAAAAAACTGCCTCTGTCGAATTTGTTTAACCACGACTATCCATGTGGCCGGTTTAGATAAATGACACTGATTTGTCAACCTTGCTTGCTTCTCGTGACTTAAGAAAATTTAACTGCCCTTGATACCTGTAGCGGCTTAAATATCACTGCATAGTTACCCATATATCATTAGGCCCCTTCTTAAGCCGCCATCTTGAATAGACTTAAAATGTTTTCCTCCAGGTTAAATTTGAACCGGAACCTCTTATTTTGTCATAGGCTTCAATTTACGTAATGGCACCCAAGGCTCCCAAAGCTCCTGTGACCTGCAACTGGGTCAAATCCACTGTTACAGAGAGCAGTCTGTCTGATTTTGTGAAGTACGGCCATCTGCCCAAGAAGAAGGAGGTCATGTCTTATCATGCTCCTAACCCGTCAGAGGAGAAGCCTCAACCTAAAGAGGGGGAGGTGATCGTGTTTACTAATCACATGAACCGGGGCTTCGCTCCACCCGGTTCAAAACTCTTCAGGGATGTTTTGCATTTCTTTGACCTCAGACCTCAAGACATCGAACCTAATTCCGTTTCAAACATTTGAAACTTCCAAGTCTTCTGCGAGGTGTACCTTGGAGAAGAGCCCAGTATACTTTTATTTAGAGAGCTATTCTATTTAAACCGGGAGAATGAACGTGCCAACGGGCCCAGTCTTGAACTTGGTGGCATCTCGATTCAACGGCGGAGAGACTGCCTCTTTCCTTACGCTGAACTGCCGAGTCACCCAAAGGATTGGAATCAGACGTGGTTCTATTGCCAGGACACTTCTTCGGCTGAGGAAAATCCTCTGCCCGGCTTCCGCGCCCTGCGCCTTGAATCCAACCACCTGCTGCCGGATAAACTGACTGCTGTTGAACGTCTGCCACTTGCTCCCACCATTAGAAAAATCAAAGCTCTTTTGGGAAATTGCTTGGACGGCATTGACCTGGTCCGAGTCTAGGTTACTTGGCGAGTGCTACCGTTAAGTCGCCGCCCCGGCTTAATGTGCACTTACTCCGGCGAGAAGGATGACCCATTGTGTCATAGCCCCGATGACTTACCAGAGGATGTGGTGGAGGCCACGACCCAAACGTTGTTGAAAGAGGGCACGGTGATCAGCAATGCCTTTGGCTTACTTCCTTTCTGCAAGAAGAACCCGACCCCCGCAGTGAGTCATCAACCTCAATGAATACTTTTTACTATATTACACCTTGCTTTTACTCATAACCCCTTATCTTTTTTCATAGGCTGATGACAACTTCTGGAAGGTCAAGTATGACCATGAAGCTGCCAAACAAGCCAGAGCAGCCAAGAGAACCGAAAGAAAAGCCGCCAAAACAGGAACTTCAAGGAAAAAGAAGCCAAGCGCTTCAGATTTATTCAAATTGGACGACACTTCTGATGATGAAGAAGAGGTAATCCTTAACTCTCCTAACTCTTTTGTCATTATTTTATTGACATTCTATCCTTTCAGGAGGATACGGGAAACAGCCAAGCGATTGACGAAGAGGTAACTATAATCTCCTCCGACTCAGAGCCTTTGCCAAAGCAAAAAATCTGAAGGGTGACCCGGAAAGTAAGATTTTCACATCCTCTAGCTTATCAAGATCCTCAATTTCTTTTGAAGAAACAACAGTTTGAAAGCCGGAGGCAGACCCGGACCAGCAAGGATGTAGAGCTCTCCTGCGGCTTACCTGATGTAACCATGAAGCGTTGGACTGAGGTTATCTCTGATTTACATTCCGTTTTACCTTTGGCGGGTTTAATTCGCCAACCTCTCAATTCATCTGACTCCAATTATCAGGATACCTCTCCTTCCTCCGGCGAGTCTATGCAATCTAACATGCCGGCTTTCAAAACTGCCCCCGGGTAATGTATTTTTGTTTACCTTATGCTTTACCTTACCCATGTTTTTGTACTCATCCTTCTGCCTTTGTCCACAGCGTGCAAGTGAAGCCTAGTAAGAGGGCAAAAAAGAGTAAGCCGTCTCGAGACCCGGTCGTGACTGAACCGGAGCTTGGCATGACTGCTCCTGATAGTTCTACCCATCAGCCGCCGCCTGAACCAGCCTATGACATTCCAGCACCAACCTCTGATCCAGCTGTCAAAGATACTCTCAACAGCTCTGATAATCCGGAAGCTCCTAGCCCGGCCAAGACAATTGATCTGGACGTTGAGATTCTGAAGACTCAGTTTGTTGAGCCAGTGCGGCCCACTGTTCTTGCCAAGTGCTCTGCTAAGGAGGAGCTTCTGGAACACCGAAAGGCCAAGCTAGACATTGCTGACTATACTCATTTAAGCATTGGAGATATAGTCTCTGGCTATCTCAGTCAAGTACATAGCAGCCATGACCTAGAAATTGACATGGTGAAACAAATACAGCACAAATCTGAGGTATAACTTATGCTACTTTCCTGAATCTTACTTACTGTATTAGCCCCCAAGTCTATTGCTTATGAATAAATATGTTGTAGACTTAGAAAACTGCTTAGCACTGCTCTGTCCGGTTCAGAAAGAAGATATTTAATCCGGTTGTAACATGATACCTTGATCTTGCGATACACATTAGCCCCCAAGTGTCAAGTATCTTTACTTGCAAAGTGCTTGGGACTTAATTTGCATGAATCGGCATTGTTAGTTAAAATTCTTCAGCATACATTAGCCCCCAAGTGCCAAGTATCTTTGCTTGCAAAGTGCTTGGGACTTAATGTCATCTTACCATAATTCTGACTATAACCCGGCATCAATGCAGGCCACCATAAGTCAATTTGAGTTGGAGATTGCTGACCTGAAGAGCCGTCTGATAGCTCAAGAACTTGAAATTCAAAAGTCCAACTCCAAATTTGAATTTAGCGTGTCTGAACAAGAAAAGTTGAAGAAGAATTTTGAGGCAGAGAAGAAAATCTGGGCTGATGAGAAGGCCTCACTAGTGACCCGGGTCTAGACGGCAGAGGCATTGTATGCAGAAGCAACATCGGAGCTATCCGGCTTAAAGCACCAGATATCTCAAATGATCTCAGCAATCTTTGGTAAGTTACTCATATAAACTTTAAACTTTGCAAACCTTCTTTCAATGATTACTTCAATTGTCACCTCCGGCTCACCTTATGTTTAATAATACAGGCCCCAGGAGCACAAACCTTAAGCAGAACATGTTGATCAAGCTGAATGCGGTTTATACTCTTGTGGAACAGATCTACAGCGGGTCACAACGTGCTTTGGCCGTTGTGGCTTTATCAAATGATGTTCCTCATCTTCTGCGAGATGTGCTAAAGCAGCTTGTTGTGCTACCTCAGCGGGTTCAGGATCTAAGGCGGGCGTCCGCAAGAGCCGGGGCCATAGCTGCGTTGAGCCGAGCGAAAGCATGGATTCCGGAGCTAGACCCGGCCGACCTCGCTCTTGGATACCCCAGTCTGAAAGAAGATGGGACCGTATTTGATGAACATGACTTCACCGCCTGTGTCAAAGATATACGCCCCGTGGCTACTCTTATCGGGAACGATACTGATCTTACCAAATATCAGCCGGGCTATGACAGTGAAAACCAGAGAATTCCAACACCTCACTATAATGAAGTCAACCTGATCCCTCCAATTCGTAACCACACCTTTGCCCCTGAAGTCAACCCAACCGGTTTAATAGATGATGAAGCCGAGTTTGAATCCTTGAGTGGCATTGACTGGGCCTCGTCAACCTTCCAGGACAGGGCAGCCGATGGAGAAGCGGAGAAGGATAACCCGGAATCTTCAAGTCCACTAAAGGAGTGAACCTCCAGGCGTTTATAACTTTGCGAAAACAATGCTTCATTATTTAGACTCGGGGAGTCTTGTAATAGGGTAGAAAATACCTCTTAATTTTGTTATGCCTTCACGCATGTTTATGGCGCTTAATAGTTTCGCAAGCCGCCATCGCTATATACTTCTAGCTTATGTTGATCTTTTATTTCCTTGATGTTAAATTTGCTTGCCTTATCCTGCATATGAAACGAGCAAAAAATTCCCTTGGCGGTTTATCGCATCGGGGATCTCATAAGGTATTGATAACCCAGAGTGCGAACCAAAACATCATATAAAGGCCGAGTTATGATTATATTTATTAAATATAATCACAATAGTATACATGCGATCCTTTTGGTAATCTTGCCTGCTTATATAACCTACACCATGCGGGTAAATTCAACTCCTGAAAGTTGGAACATATAATGTTCACCTGGCACTTAACAACCTGGGGTGATCAATATTAAGCCGGAAGAACAAAAAACCATCTCATAGTGCTTTCAAGAAGGTCTCAAGATAGTCAAATAATTATGCTTATGATATATAATGGATAATAAATAAAGGCTTTTGATTCGAATACGATCAGTAAACCGTTCCAAAGGGGTTAAGCTAAGATTCAGATACGATCATATAGCCCCCAGTGGCTTTGGCGATGCCGATCAAGTGGGTATCGACAGCTATGTTCTCTTTGGTTCGAATACGACCTATGTTTGAACAGGAAGCCCCCAAGTGACCATAAGAGTTATTTAATGACGCTGATTCGAATACGATCCACGTCAGACCCAAAGGGGTTAAGCTATGATTCAAATATGATTAAGAAGCCCCCAAGTGGGTTTGGCAGTATGCCGATCAAATGAGTATCAACAACTATGTTCTCTTTGGTTCGAATACGACCTATGTTTGAACAGGAAGCCCCCAAGTGATCATGGCTAGATTCAGATATGATCATAAGCCGGACCAATGGGAAAGCCAGATTCAGATATGATTCGCTCCCTTGTTGATAGTTTCCACCACCTGATAAAGAAGACATATAGACCTTTGAGGGTAAAAAGGACAGAGGTCCTGCTTTATTGCTTTATATAATATATACATCGTCAAAATATATACATCTTGAGAGCCGGTGGCTCAAGTATAGTAAGGCCGAAGATGGGCGATATTCCACGGCCAGCGGGTCTCCTCCTCCGACTTACGTGAGTCTTTGTGCTCTCGAACATCGATGAAGTAGTATGACCCGTTGTTCAGATTCTTGCTGATCACAAAGGGTCCTTCCCAAGGAGGGGATAGCTTGTGCATATCAGACTAATCCTGGATGAGCCGAAGCACTAAGTCGCCTTCCTGGAAGGTTCTGCTTCTAACCCAGCGGCTGTGATAGCGGCACAGGTCTTGCTGGTAAATCGCCGACCGGGCTATTGCCAAGTCTCGCTCCTCATCCAACAAGTCAAGTGCATCCTGACGATATTTTTCCTTATCAGCCTCAAGGTAAGCCGCCACACGGGGTGAGTCGTGCCGGATGTCACTTGGCAGGACTGCCTCTGCTCTGTATACCATGAAGAAAGGGGTGTAACCTGTAGATCTGTTAGGCGTAGTATTGATGCTCCACGGTACAGAAGGTAACTCCTCCACCCAACAACCCGGAGTCCGCTGTAAGGGGACCAAGAGCCGTGGTTTGATACCCTTTAGGATCTCCTGATTAGCTCTTTCTGCTTGACCATTGGATTGAGGATGAGCAACTGCCGAAACATCAAGACGGATATGTTCTCGTTGACAGAACTCTTCCATGGCACCCTTGGAGAGATTAGTGCCATTATCAGTTATGATGCTGTGTGGAAAACCAAAACGAAAGATCACCTTCTTGATGAACTGAACCGCCGTGGCTGCATCACACTTACTGACCGGCTCTGCCTCAACCCACTTTGTAAACTTATCCACTACCACCAGGAGGTGTGTCTTTTTATCCTTAGACCTCTTAAAAGGTCCAACCATGTCAAGCCCCCAGACTGCGAACAGCCAAGTGATTGGAATCATCCTCAACTCTTGAGTCGGCACATGAGCTCGTCGTGAGAATTTTTGACATCCGTCACATTTGCTGACTAGATCCTCTGCATCAGCATGAGCCGTCAGCCAATAGAAACCATGACGGAAAGCCTTGGCCACAAGAGATATTGAGCCGGCATGATGACCACAATCTCCTTCATGGATCTCATGAAGTATCTCTTGACCCTCCACAGGTGACACACAACATTGAAACGCCCCAGTGACACTGCAGTGATGTAAGTCGCCATGAACAATCGTCATAGATTTGGACCGCCTGACGATTTGTCTCGCCAAGGTCTCATCCTCTGGCAATTCTCCCCGGGTCATGTAGGCCAAATATGGCACTGTCCAATCCGGGATGACGTGAAGAGCTGCCACCAGCTGTGCCTCCGGGTCTGGCACTACTAGTTCTTCCTCTGTGGGTACCTTGACAGAAGGATTATGCAAAACATCGAGAAAGGTGTTAGGCGGCACTGGCTTGCGCTGAGATCCCAACCGGCTTAAAGCATCAGCCGCCTCATTCTTCCTTCGATCAATGTGCTCCACTTGATAACCTTTGAAGTGCCCAGCCACAGCATCTACTTCACGATGGTAAGCCGCCATAAGGGGATCCTTGGAATCCCACTTGCCTGACACCTGTTGAGCCACGAGATCTGAATCGCCCAAGCACCTTACCCGGCTCAAATTCATCTCTTTGGCCATCCGGAGACCATGGAGTAAGGCCTCGTACTCAGCCGCATTGTTAGTACAAGGAAACATAAGCCGGAGCACATGACAAAATTTGTCACCTCGAGGGGAAGTTAAAACAACTCCAGCCCCTGAGCCTTCTAATTGCCTGGACCCATCAAAGTGAATAGTCCAATATGTGTTATCTGGCTTCTCCTCAGGTGCCTGCAACTCTGTCCAATCATTGATAAAGTCCACCAAGGCTTGAGATTTAATAGTAGTACATGGCATATACTTCAAGCCATGAGGCCCAAGCTCAATAGCCCACTTGGCGATTCGTCCTGTGGCCTTCCTGTTCTGAATGATGTCTCCCAAGGGGGCAGAACTTACCACCGTTATAGGATGACTTTGGAAGTACTGCTTCAGCTTCCGGTTTGCCATGAACACTCCGTAAACAAGCTTCTGCCAATGTGGATATCTTTTTTTAGACTCAATGAGCACCTCACTGATGTAGTAAACCGACCGTTGAACCGGATGCTCCTTGCCTGCCTCCTTACGCTCCACCATGATGGCAACACTCACGGCTCGTGAATTAGCAGCCATATATAACAGCAACAGTTCTTTATCAATGGGAGCCGCAAGGACCGGTGGCTCAGACAACTCTCTCTTTAAATCTTCAAAGGCAGCATCAGCAGCATCACTCCAGACAAAAGTGTCTGTTTTCTTCATCATCTAATACAGCGGTAGAGCCTTCTCACCTAACCGTCTTATGAACCGGCTCAAAGCAGTAACACGACCCGCTAGTCGCTGAACATCATTGATGCACACCGGTTTAGCCAGAGAGGTAATTGCCTTGATCTTCTACGGATTAGCTTCGATGCCTCTGTTTGAGACCAAAAAACCCAAGAGCTTGCTTGCAGGTACACCAAATACACATTTGGCCGGGTTAAGCATCATCTTATAAACCCGGAGGTTACCAAAGGTCTCTTTCAGGTCAGATGTCAAGGTTTCCTTCTCTCTGGACTTCACCATGATGTCATCCACATAAGCATGAACATTGCGCCCAATTTGATCATGGAGACAGTTCTGTACACATTGCTGATAAGTCGCCTGAGCACTCTTGAGCCCAAATTTCATAGATACATAACAGAAGGCTCCAAACGGAGTGATGAAAGCCGTCTTCTCCTGGTCCTTAACTGCCATTTTGATCTGATGATAACCAGAGTAAGCATCCAAAAAGCTCAAACGCTCGCAACCCGCCGTAGCATCAATGATTTGATCAATACGGAGGAGAGCAAATGGATCAGCCGGACAAGCCTTATTTAAGTCCGTGTAATCCACACACATCCGCTAGGTGCCGTTCTTCTTGAGCACGAGCACCAGGTTAGCTAACCACTCTGGGTGAAAAACTTCAATAATGAACCCAGCCGCTAAGAGCCGAGCGACCTCCTCTCCAATAGCTTTCCGTCTTTCCTCATTAAACCGCCGAAGAAATTGTCTGACGGGCTTATACTTTGGATCAATATTAAGGGTGTGCTCAGCGAGTTCTCTCGGGACACCCGGCATGTCAGAAGGTTTCCATGCAAAGATGTCCCGGTTCTTACACATGAACTCAATAAGCGCGCTTTCCTATTTAGGATCCAAGTTGGCACTGATGCTGAACTGCTTAGAAGAGTCGCCTGGATTGAAATCAACAAGCTTGGTTTCAGCAGCCGATTTAAACTTCATCGCCGAGTCATGTTCGGTGGTTGGCTTCTTTAAAGAGGTCATATCTACCGAGTCAACATTGTCTTGATAAAACTTCAGCTCCTCTGCTGCACAAACAGACTCAGCATAAGCCACGTCGCCCTCCTCACATTCCAGGGCTACCTTTCGGTTTCCATGCACAGTGATGGTGCCCTTGTGACCCGGCATCTTAAGCTGAAGATAAACATAACACAGCCGTGCCATGAACTTGGCATAAGACGGCCGTCCAAACAGAGCATGATATGGACTCCTGATTTTGACCACTTCAAAGGTTAATTTCTCAGCTCTTGAATCATACTCATCTCCAAAGGCCACTTCCAGTTCAATCTTGCCAATTGGGTAAGCCGACTTACCAGGAACCACTCCATGAAAAACAGTGTTGGACGTCTTCAACTTCTTATCAGCTAACCCCATGCGTCGAAAGGTCTCATAATAGAGGATATTGATGATGCTACCCCCGTCCATGAGTACCTCAGTGAATTTATATCCACCAACCCGAGGCGCTACCACCAAGGCTAACTGACCCGGATTATCAACCCGGAGGGGGTGATCTTCCCTGCTCCACACAATGGGCTGTTCTGACCACCTCAAATAACGGGGAACCGCCGGCTCAACAAAATTTACGACCCTCTTATGAACCTTCTGGTCATGTTTGCACAAGCTAGTGGTAAACACGTGATACTGCCCACTATTCAGCTGCTTCGGATGGCTTTGATAACCCGACTGCTGCTGCTGTTCTTCCCCTTGACCAGATTGCTGCTGATTATAACCGCCTTGATGTCCCTGAAAGCCAGAACTTGAACCGCCGCCCGGGCCATGAAAACCGCCAGCTCCTGAGCCGCCGCCCGGACCATGATTGCCATCAAACGTGTTGGAATTCTTAAAAGCCTTCATGATCGCGCAATCTTTCCATAAGTGGGTGGTGGGTCGTTCCCGGATGCCGTGTCTCGGGCACGGCTCATTGAGTAGCTGCTCAAGAGATGGGCCTGACCCGCCAGATCAAGGGGGCGGTTTGCCTTTACGTCTCTGATTGTTACCTTGTGCATTGGCGTTGGCTACAAACTCTGGGTTACCCTCCGCCTTACGCTTATTGCCCCCTTGATTCATCGGGTTATGTTACTGACCCTTTCCATTGCCGTTCTTCTTTCCCTTCCCTGTGTTTTCCTCATCAGACGCGGGATCCTTGGTACTATCCGAGTCGGCATATTTGACTAAAGCTGCCATCAGCGTACCCATGTCATTGCAATCACACTTAAGGCGCATCAGTTTCTGCCTCAGCAGCTCAAAGCGGTAATTCTTCTCCAACATGAGGACTGCAGAGCCGGCATCCATCTTGTCAGACGAATGTATTATCTCCCTGACTCGATGTACCCAATGAGTCATGGATTCACCCTCCTCCTGCTTACAATTTGTCAAGTCCATAATCAACATAGATTGCTTGCAGGTGTCCTTGAAGTTCTGGATGAAACGGGCCTTTAACTCTGCCCATGAACCAACGGAATTGGGTGGCAAACCCTTTAACCAAGACTGGGCCATTCCATCTAACATCATGGTGAAGTACTCAGCCATTGCTGCGTCGCTGACCTCCAACAGCTCCATGGCCATCTCATAACTCTCGATCCACGATCCAGGCTGTAAGTCGGTCGTGTAATTCGGCACCTTTCGAGGTCCCTTGAAGTCCTTGGGTAGGCGTACATCACGAAGAGCCGACACCAAACAAGGAACACCGTCGGTTCTAGTAGCCACCCCTGTCTCTACGGAAGTCATCGGATACTCTGGGAAATCTTGATGAGCCGTCTGTTGAGCCGCTAGCTGAGCCGCGCGCTCGTTCTCCTGACATATCCGATCTTGTACCGGGTTATAGCCACCGGGCTGGTTCCGGTGCTGGGCATTGCTTGACAAATCATCTGACTCCATGTGCCTGCTGTAACTTGGACTCCGGTTTTGGCGAGGCGGTGCAAACCAAGGCGGAGGAGTCGAATGAATCCTGTCCCGGCTATAAGAATAAGTCTCTTGCTGAGCCAGGGCCGTCTGAACAAGTTCCCTGATCCTCCGGGTCTCCACCGCCGTCGGATCATCACCATCCACTGGGAGAGCCGCCAAACACGCCGATGATGCGATTAAGTTCTCCATGGGGTTGGAAAAGTGACCCGGCGGTATCGGCACGTAACGGGGCGGTGCCATGTTCCCATGAAGAGGTGCCATCTCCCGAGGCTGAGCCGGTCCTCCTGTTCCCGTTGTCATAAACTTATTTGCATCTGGCGGGTTACTTGGGCCGGCTCCGGGTGTAGAGAAAAGATTCTGAGGGTCATAAATCGGAGGCAAACGGGATTGAGTTTTCTGGTGCCTCCTTCTCATCACCTCATAAGATGCGTTCGGGTTCATTGTAAGCTGGAAAGCCTCTAACTGGAGCTGCTGCACCCGTGCATCCAAAGCCACCCGTTCTATGGCTAACCTGGTGTCCTCAGCTGCCAAGGCCTCCTTGGCCCGAGCTATTTCCTCGCGCACCCGTGCCACCTCCGCGTCATGCTCGTCTTTATTTGCCGGAATAACTGTGGCGGTTAACAGGGCCGTAAGCTTATCCATGAGATCTATCAGCACCTGAGACGATGGGTGCACAGGGCCTCCTGCCACGACCGCTCCTGACCCGGCCGTTATTGCAGCAGCGGCTGTAGAATTTTGGCCGGGTTGAGTCCTAGCCATGAAGACTCCTGCCCAGCTTGGCGGCTCATAGGGGTCCAGAATAATGGAGCCATCGGAACATCCCCCAAGCACGCCATCTTGCACTTGATACAGCGAATCTGTTGAACCGGCGGACGAATCACCGTCGGAGAGGACGGCCATCTCACCACCATCTTCAGATCCTTCAGAAAGTTCTTCTCCGTGGATGCAGCTCACAAAGACACGCTTCATGCCAGGTTGAACTCGGGCGGGTCTCGCATGTTGAGCCATCTCGACGAGGTCGGTGCAGTTGTCCGGCTCAGGGCCCGGCTCACCAATCCGGCCGATGAAGACGTGGATTCCACCGAAGGGGACCCGGTACCCGTACTCAATTGAGCCGGCGTCGGGGCCCCAGCCTTCCTCGTCGATGTAGTGAAGGAAATATGCCCTAGAGGCAATAATAAAGTTATTATTTATTTCCTTATATCATGATAAATGTTTATTATTCATGCTAGAATTGTATTAACCGGAAACATAATACATGTGTGAATACATAGACAAACATAGTGTCACTAGTATGCCTCTACTTGACTAGCTCGTTTATCAAAGATGGTTATGTTTCCTAGCCATGGACAAAAGAGTTGTCATTTGATTAATGGGATCACATCATTAGGATAATGATGTGATTGACTTGACCCATTCCGTTAGCTTAGCACTTGATCGTTTAGTATGTTGCTATTGCTTTCTTCATGACTTATACATGTTCCTATGACTATGAGATTATGCAACTCCCGTTTACCAGAGGAACACTTTGTGTGCTACCAAATGTCACAACGTAACTGGGTGATTATAAAGGAGCTCTACAGGTGTCTCCGAAGGTACATGTTGGGTTGGCGTATTTTGAGATTAGGAGTTGTCACTCCGATTGTCGGAGAGGTAACTCTGGGCCCTCTCGGTAATGCACATCACTATAAGCCTTGCAAGCAATGTAACTAATGAGTTAGTTACGGAATGATGCATTAAGTAACGAGTAAAGATACTTGCCGGTAATGAGATTGAACTAGGTATTGGATACCGACAATCGAATCTCGGGCAAGTAACATACCGATGACAAAGGGAACAACATATGTTGTTATGCGGTTTGACCGATAAAGATCTTCGTAGAATATGTGGGAGCCAATATGAGCATCCAGGTTCCGCTATTGGTTATTGACCGGAGATGTGTCTCGGTCATGTCTACATTGTTCTCGAACCCGTAGGGTCCGCATGCTTAAGGTTTCGATGACAGTTATATTATGAGTTTATGAGTTTTGATGTACCGAAGGAGTTTGGAGTCCCGGATGAGATCTGGGACATGACGAGGAGTCTCGAAATGGTCGATACGTAAAGATCGATATATTGTACGACTATATTCGGAGTTCGGAAAGGTTCCGAGTGATTTGGGTATTTTTCGGAGTACCGACGAGTTACGGGAATTCGCCGGGGAGTATATGGGCCTTATTGGGCCATACGGGAATAGAGGAGAGAGGCCAAAAGGAAGGAGGCCTGCCCCCCTGGTCCGAATTGGCCAAGGGGCGCAGCCCCCTTTTCCTTCTTCCTCTCCCCCTCTTTCCCCTTCTCCTACTCCAACAAGGAAGGAGGGAGTCCTACTCCCGGTGGGAGTAGGACTCCCCTTGGCGCGCCCCCTCCTAGGCCGGCTGCCCCCTCCCCCCTTGCTCCTTTATATACGGGGGCAGGGGGCACCTCTAGGACAACAACACAAGTTGATCTTCGTGATCGTTCCTTAGCCGTGTGCGGTGTCCCCCTCCATCATATTCCACCTCGGTCATATCGTAGCGGTGCTTAGGCGAAGCCCTGCGTCGGTAGAACATCATCATCGTCACCACGCCATCGTGCTGAGGGAACTCATCCCTGACACCATGCTGGATTGGAGTCCGGGGATTGTCATCGAGCTGAACGTGTGCTAAACTCGGAGGTGTCGTACGTTCGGTACTTGGATCGGTCGGATCGTGAAGACGTACGACTACATCAACCGCGTTGTCATAACACTTCCGCTTTTGGTCTACGAGGGTACATGGAAAACACTCTCCCCTCTCGTTGCTATGCATCACCATGATCTTGCGTGTGTGTAGGATTTTTTTTGAAATTACTACGTTCCCCAACAGTGGCATCAGAGCCCAGGTTTTATGCGTAGATGCAATGTTGGGGATATCGCTTATCGGGAACTTATCGGTCGACCCAGGATATGGAGTAAATCGGCTAGTTTATCGATATATTGGCCAATTTATCGCCATATCGGCTGATTTATCAGCCAATTTATCTTATCGATTAGACTGCGATAAGAGATAAATCAGACGATTTATCAGAATCTCGAAAGATATCTTGAACATTGCGTAGATGTTATATGCATGAGTAGAACACAAGTGAGTTGTGGGCGATAAAAGTCATACTGCTTACCAGCATGTCATACTTTGGTTCAGCGGTATTGTTGGATGAAGCGGCCCGGGCCGACATTACGCGTACGCTTACGCGAGACTGGTTTTATCGTCGTGCTTTGCACACAGGTGACTAGCGGATGTCTGTTTCTCCAACTTTAGTTGAACCGAGTGTGGCTACGCCCGGTCCTTGCGAAGGTTAAAACAACACTAACTTGACGAACTATCGTTGTGGTTTTGATGCGTAGGTAAGAACGGTTCTTGCTCAGCCCGTAGCAGCCACGTAAAATTTGCAACAACAAAGTAGAGGACGTCTAACTTGTTTTTGCAGGGCATGTTGTGATGTGATATGGTCAAGACGTGATGCTATATTTTATTGTATGAGATGATCATGTTTTGTAACCGAAGTTATTGGCAACTGGCAGGAGCCATATGGTTGTCGCTTTATTGTATGAAATGCAAATGCCCTGTAATTGCTTTACTTTATCACTAAACGGTAGCGATAGTCGTAGAAGCAATAGATGGCGTGACGACAACGATGCTACGATAGAGATCAAGGTGTCGCGCCGGTGACGATGGTGATCACGACGGTGCTTCAGAGATGGAGATCACAAGCACAAGATGATGATGTCAATATCATATCACTTATATTGATTGCATGTGATGTTTATCCTTTATGCATCTTATCTTGATTTGATTGACGGTAGCATTTTAAGATGATATCTCACTAAATTATCAAGAAGTGTTCTCCCTGAGTATGCACCGTTGCGAAAGTTCTTCGTGCTGAGACACCACGTGATGATTGGGTGTGATAGGCAAATACAACGGGTGCAAAACAGTTGCACACGTGGAATACTCAGGTTAAACTTGACAAGCCTAACATATACAGATATGGACTCGGAACAAGGAGACCGAAAGGTCGAACGTGAATCATATAGTAGATATGATCAACATAGTGATGTTCACCATTGAAACTACTCCATCTCACGTGATGATCGGACATGCTTTAGTTGATTTGGATCACGTGATCACTTAGATGACTAGAGAGATGTCTGTCTAAGTGGGAGTTCTTAAGTAATATGATTAATTGAACTTAAATTTATCATAAACTTAGTCCTGGTAGTATTTTGCAAATTATGTTGTAGATCAATAGCTCGCGTTGTTGCTTCCCTATGTTTTTGCTTCCCTATGTTTTTATATGTGTTCCTAGAGAAAACTAAGTTGAAAAATGTTAGTAGCAATGATGCAGACTTGGTCCATGATCTGAGGTTTATCCTCAGTCTGCACAGAAGAATTATGTCCTTGATGCACCGCTAGGTGACAGACCTATTGCAGGAGCAGATACAGACGTTATGAATGTTTGGCTAGCTCAATATGATGACTACTTGATAGTTTTGTGCACCATGCTTTATGGCTTAGAACCAGGACTACAAAAACGTTTTTGAAACATCATGGAACATATAAGATGTTTCAAGAGATGAAATTGGTATTTCAGACTCATGCCCGTGTCAAGAGGTATGAGACCTCTGACAAATACTTCGCCTAAAAGATGGAGGAGAATTGCTCAACTAGTGAGCAAGTACTTAGATTGTCTGAGTACTACAATCGCTTGAGTCAAGTGGGAGTTAATCTTCCAGATAAGATAGTGATTGGCAGAGTTCTCTAGTCACCATCACCAAGTTACTGGAACTTCGTGATGAACTATAATGCAAGGGATGACGAAAACGATTCCCGAGCTCTTCGTGATGCTAAAATCAACGAAGGTAGAAATCAAGAAAGAGAATCAAGTGTTGATGATTGACAAGACCACTAGTTTCAAGAAAAGGGAAAAGGGAAAGAAAGGGAACTTCAAGCAGAATGGCAAGCAAGTTGTCACTCCCATGAAGAAGCCCAAAGCTGGACCAAAGCCTGAAACTGAGTGATTATACTGCAAAGGAAATGGTCACTAGAAGCGGAAATGCCCTGAATATTTGGTGGATAAGAAGGATGGCAAAGTGAACAAGGGTATATTTGATATATAGGTTATTGATGTGTACCTTACTAGTGTTTATAGTAGCCCCTGAGTATTTGATACTTGTTCGGTTGCTAAAAAATAGTGACTCGAAACAGGAGTTACAGAATAAACAGAGACTAGTTGAGGGTGAAGTGACGATGTGTATTGGAAGTGGTTCCAAGATTGATATGATCATCATCGCACACTCCCTATACTTTCGGGATTAGTGTTAAACCTAAATAAATGTTATTTGGCGTTTGCGTTGAACATGAATATGATTTGATCATGTTTATTGCGATACGGTTATTCATTTAAAGTCAAAGAATAATTGTTGTTCTGTTTACATGAATAAAACCTTCGATGGTCATACACCCAATGAAAATAGTTTGTTGGATCTCGATCGTAGTGATACACATATTCATAATAATGATGCCAAAAGATGCAAAGTTAATAATGATAGTGCAACTTATTTGTGGCACTGCCGTTTGGGTCATATTGGTGTAAAGCGCATGAAGAAACTCCATAAAGATGGATTTTCGGAATCACTTGGTTATGAATCATTTGATGCTTGCGAACCGTGCCTTTTGGGCAAGATGACTAAAACTCCGTTCTCCGGAACAATGGAACGAGCTACTGACTTATTGGAAATAATACATACCGATGTATGCGATCCGATGAGTATTAAAGGCTCGCGGCGTGTATCATTATTTTCCGACCTTCACAGATGATTTGAGCAGATATGGGTATATCTACTTGATGAAACATAAGTCTGAAACATTTGAAAAGTTCAAAGAATTTCAGAGTGAAGTGGAAAATCATCGTAACAAGAAAAATAAAGTTTCTACGATCTGATCGTGGAGACGAATATTTGAGTTATGAGTTTGGTCTTCATTTGAAACAATGTGAAATAGTTTCGCAACTCACGCCACCTGGAACACCACAATGTAATGGTGTGTCCGAACGTCGTAATCGTACTTTACTAGATATGGTGCGATCTATGATGTCTCTTATCGGTTTACCACTATTGTTTTGGGGTTATGCATTAGAGACAGCCGCATTCACATTTAATAGGGCATCATCTAAATCCGTTGAGACGACACCGTATGAACTATGGTTTAGCAGTAAACCTAAGCTGTCGTTTCTTAAAGTTTGGAGTTGTGATGCTTATATGAAAAAGGTTTTCAACATGATAAGCTCGAACCCAAATTGGAGAAGTGCGTCTTCATAGAATACCCAAAGGTAACTATTGGGTACACCTTCTATCACAGATCCAAAGGCAAGTTATTCATTGCTAAGATGGATCCTTTCTAGAGAAGAAGTTTCTCTCAAAAGAAGTGAGTGGGAGGAAAGTAGAGCTTGATAAGGTAATTGTACCTTCTCCCGAATTTGAAAGTAGTTCATCACAGAAATCAGTTCCAATGACCACTACACCAATTAGTGAGGAAGCTAATGATATTGATCATGAAACTTCAAATCAAGTTACTACCGAACCTCGTAGGTCAACCAGAATAAGATCTGCACCAGAGTGGTACGGTAATCCTGTTCTGGAAGTCATGTAACTAGATCATGATGAACCTACGAGCTATGAGGAAGCGATGATGAGCCCAGATTCCGCAAAATGGCTGGAGGCCATGAAATCTGAGATGGGATCCATGTATGAAAACAAAGTATGGACTTTGATTGACTTGCCCGATGATCGGCAAGCCATAGAAAATAAATGGATCTTCAAGAGGAAGACGGACACTGATAGTAGTGTTACTATCTACAAAGCTCGACTTGTTGTGAAAGGTTTTTCGACAAGTTCAAGGTGTTGAATACAATGAGATGTTCTCACTCGTATCGATGCTCAAGTCTGTCTGAATCATGTTAGCAATTGCCACATTTTATGAAATCTGGCAAAAGGATGTCAAAACTGCATTCCTTGATGATTTTATTAAAGAAGAGTTGTATATGATGCAACCAGAAGGTTTTGTCAATCCTAAAGGTGCTAAAAAAGTCTGCAAGCTCCAGCGATCCATTTATGGACTGGTGCAAGCTTCTCTGAGTTGGAATATATGCTTTGATGAGTTGATCAAAGCATATGGTTTTATACAGACTTTTTAAGAAGCCTGTATTTACAAGAAAGTGAGTGGGAGCTCTGTAGCATTTCTAATATTATATGTGGATGACATATTGTTGATTGGAAATGATATAGAAATTCTGGATAGCATGAAACGATACTTGAATAAGAGTTTTTCAAAGCAAGACCTCGGTGAAGCTGCTTACACATTGAGCATCAAGATCTATATAGATAGATCAAGACGCTTGATAAGATTTTTCATGAGTACGTACCTTGATAAATTTTTGAAATAGTTCAAAATGGAACAGTCAAAGAAGGAGTTCTTGCCTGTGATGCAAAGGTGTGAAGTTGAGTAAGACTCAAGACCCGACCATGGCAAAAAATAGAAAGAGAATGAAAAGTCATTCCCTATGCCTCAGTCATAGGTTCTATAAAGTATGCTATGCTGTGAACCAGACCTATTGTATACCTTGCTCTGAGTTTGACAAAGGAATACAATTTTGATCTAAGAGTAGATCACTGGACAGCGGTCAAGAATATCCTTAGTGAGGACTAAGGAGATGTTTCTCGATTATGGAGGTGATAAAAGAGCCCGTCGTAAAAAGTTACAACGATGCAAGCTTTTACACCAATCCAGATGACTCTAAGTCTCAATCTGGATACATATTGAAAGTGGGAGCAATTAGCTAGAGTAGCTCCGTGCAGAGCATTGTGGACATAGAATATTTGCAAAATACATACAACTCTGAATATGACAGACCCGTTGACTAAACTTCTCTCACAAGCAAAACATGATCATACCTTAGTACTCTTTGGGTGTTAATCACATAGCGATGTGAACTAGATTATTGACTCTAGTAAACCCTTTGGGTGTTGATCACATGATGATGTGAGCTATGGGTATTAATCACATACAGATGTGAATATTGGTATTAAATCACATGACGATGTGAACTAGATTATTGACTCTAGTGCAAGTGGGAGACTGAAGAAAATATGCCCTAGAGGCAATAATAAAGTTATTATTTATTTCCTTATATCATGATAAATGTTTATTATTCATGCTAGAATTGTATTAACCGGAAACATAATACATGTGTGAATACATAGACAAACATAGTGTCACTAGTATGCCTCTACTTGACTAACTCGTTTATCAAAGATGGTTATGTTTTCTAGCCATGGACAAAAGAGTTGTCATTTGATTAACGGGATCATATCATTAGGATAATGATGTGATTGACTTGACCCATTCCGTTAGCTTAGCACTTGATCGTTTAGTATGTTGCTATTGCTTTCTTCATGACTTATACATGTTCCTATGACTATGAGATTATGCAACTCCCGTTTACCAGAGGAACACTTTGTGTGCTACCAAACGTCACAACGTAACTGGGTGATTATAAAGGAGCTCTACAGGTGTCTCCGAAGGTACATGTTGGGTTGGCGTATTTCGAGATTAGGAGTTGTCACTCCAATTGTTGGAGAGGTATCTCTGGGCCCTCTCGGTAATGCACATCACTATAAGCCTTGAAAGCAATGTAACTAATGAGTTAGTTACAGAATGATGCATTACGTAACGAGTAAAGAGACTTGCCGGTAACGAGATTGAACTAGGTATTGGATACCGACGATCGAATCTCGGGCAAGTAACATACCGATGACAAAAGGAACAACGTATGTTGTTATGCGGTTTGACCGATAAAGATCTTCATAGAATATGTGGGAGCCAATATGAGCATCCAGGTTCCGCTATTGGTTATTGACTGGAGACGTGTCTCGGTCATGTCTACATTGTTCTCGAACCCGTAGGGTCCGCACGCTTAAGGTTTCAATGACAGTTATATTATGAGTTTATGAGTTTTGATTTACCGAAGGAGTTCGGAGTCCCGGATGAGATCGGGGACATGATGAGGAGTCTCAAAATGGTTGAGACGTAAAGATCGATATATTGGACGACTATATTCGGAGTTCGGAAAGGTTCCGAGTGATTCGGGTATTTTTCGGAGTACCGGAGAGTTACGGGAATTCGCCGGGGAGTATATGGGCCTTATTGGGCCATACGGGAATAGAGGAGAGAGGCCAAAAGGAAGGAGGCCTACGCCCCCCTCTGGTCCGAATTGGACAAGGGGCGCGAGAGTCCCTAGTCAGCGCTGCAGGCGCTCGCTAAGGAGCCGGTGCTCGCACTGTCGCTGCCATGGGCCGGCCCACGAGCGCACTCGCTCGATCGCTCGGGGAAACGAATTCCATCGCTAGATCCGTCGCTGGCTTGGACGCTCGCTAGGAGCCAGTTTTATTTTTTCCTTTTTTTTGCTGAAAAACAACCCAGTTTTCCTATTTCTTACGAAATAAAAACAAGTTTACAAATGTAAAGAAAAAGTTCATGCATTTGAAAAAAGTTCATCTCTTTCAAAAAGGTTCATCGATTTTTGGAAAACGTTCATTGATATTGAACAAAGTTCATCAATTTTGAAAAAAATTCATAGATTCTGAAAAAAGTTCATCAATTTTGAAAAAAGTTCATCGAAATTGAAAATAGTTCATCAAAATTGAAAAAAAGTTCATCCAATTTGGAAAATTTCATCGAAATTCAAAAAAAGTTCATGAATTATGAAAAAAAGTTCATCAATTTGAAAAAATGGTTCAACGGATTCAAAAAAGTTCACATACTTGGGGACAATTCATCGGTCAAGGAAACAGAAGAAAAAGAAAAAACAGAAACCAAAAAAGGAAAAACGGAAATGGAAAAAGGAAAAAGGGTCGAATAAAAGTAGAATAGTTAGATGGTTAGCACAACTGCCCTTGTTGGCGTGGTGGTTACTGCAGCAAGCCCTCGAGGAGGAGGTAGCAGGTTCAAATCCTTTACAGCGCGGTCATTTTTTCCTTTTTAACAGAAAAAGGAATAGCCCAAACTGGGCCGAGCCCAACAATCCGCGCCTGCAGGCGCCCGTTTGCGAATGGGCGCTTAAGCGCCAAATAGGAATCGCCAAGGGGCGCAGCCCCCTTTTCCTTCTTCCTCTCCCCCTCTTTCCCCTTCTCCTACTCCAACAAGGAAGGAGGGAGTCCTACTTCCGGTGGGAGTAGGACTCCCCTTGGCGCGCCCCCTCCTAGGCCGGCCGCCCCCTCCCCCCTTGCTCCTTTATATACGGGGGCAGGGGGCACCTCTAGGACAACAACACAAGTGGATCTTCGTGATCGTTCCTTAGCCGTGTGCGATGCCCCCCTCCACCATATTCCACCTCGGTCATATCGTACCGGTGCTTAGGCGAAGCCCTGCGTCGGTAGATCATCATCATCGTCACCACGTCGTCGTGCTGACGAAACTCATCCCCGACACCCTGCTGGATCGAAGTCCGGGGATCGTCATCGAGCTGAACGTGTGCTGAACTCGGAGGTGCCGTACATTCGGTACTTGGATCGGTCGGATCGTGAAGACGTACGACTACATCAATCGCGTTGTCATAACGCTTCCGCTTTCGATCTACGAGGGTACGTGGACAACACTCTCCCCTCTCGTTGCTATGCATCACCATGATCTTGCTTGTGCGTAGGATTTTTTTTGAAATTACTACGTTCCCCAGCATGTAGATCTTGCCACGACGACTCTTGGTATCCGGCCCACTGCGTATCCCTTGAGCCCTTCGAAGTTGCCCTTCAAGAACTCAAATCCACCGTGCGCTCGCCCCACGGTGGGCGCCAACTGTCGTCACGACAGATGTCCTCTTGCAAGGACTTGATCGTAGGGCCATCGCAACTAGGAAGCTTGAAGAGGTTAATTGGGACAAAGGACACGAGAGAGTTATACTAGTTCGGCCCCTTACGGTGAAGGTAAGGCCTACGTATAGTTTTGGGTTGGTATTGCTTGATGTTTCAATGACCAGGGAGCGAGATCCGCTATGCCTAGTTCTCGATGAGTTTTTTCTTACCCTAAGCCGCTAGTGGGTCGTCCCCTTATATACACGGGTGGACGCCCTGCGGCCTACAGAGTCCCGGATGGCTCATAGACAGTGTCCGGCCCGGTGACTAGTTAAGTCTACCTTATGTTACAAGTCATATCATCATGACGGTTTACCAATATGGGCCTTAGCCGCCTGTGGGCCTTAGACCCTTTATTGAACCGCCATCTTCATGCTTGGTCTTGGACTTCTTTCTGATGAGTCTTCTTTACATAACCCAGCCCCTCCTGGGCGGCTTACACAAATAGTTATACCCCCAACAGTAACCGACTGTCGCCGCCAGATAGAGGTGGCCAAGCGGTTGCGCCATGAGCACGCAACAACGACTAATCATGGTTGTGTAACGGTTGGCGGACCTTCCACCATTGGAAGGACGATGGCATGATGGAGTTGTTAGCGGCCTCGGGAGCCATGCCTATGAGCTATGAGTCCCCC
>NC_041385.1:138808959-138825759 GCF_002162155.2 Triticum dicoccoides
CTAAATATAAATATTTTATACATCCATATGTAGTTCATATTGAAATCTCTAAGTCTTTTTATACATCCGTATGTAGTCCATATTGCAATCTCTAAAAAGACTATATTTACGAATGGAGGAAGGGTATTTTTCAGTTTAATTTTTTTGTTAGTTAAAACTCTGTTAAATTTCAGCCCTTTTGATTGTACTAATATAAAAAAATAACAAATATCATCCGTTAGCATGAATTTTTGTCCCTTGTTTTAAAAATCCCATTTGAAATGAAACAGACATTTGGTGCTTAGGGTTAGATTGGCCTCCGTCATGTCCACGGACATTTGGTGAGGTCTATTTTGTGATCCGCATTGGAGTTGCTCTAAGTACCTTCCCTTGTATACAAGGCTTTAAGTGTTTGGTGAAAAGCCACTAGCTAAACTTGAATTTTCGTGGAGTAATAAGAATGGGTTACATCTAAAGGTTCTCATGTCACTCACTGGTTACTGGTAGACAAAGAAGGCATCTGAAAGGAACATGTCATCCGCCGCAGTTCATGGCCTGCCCATTGCATTTTTGCATATACATTGCCCTACAGTTTACCAGGCCTGGATTATCTTCTGGCCATGTATGTTGTTTACTTGCTAGTAGCATGCATCTCGTTGCAACTTGCATATAACTTGCTAGTAGCATGCATCTCGCTTAATAGTAGCGAGATCTGCCTCTTTGCCCGTAGCATAATAGGGTTCAGCTCAGACAGTCAAAACTCAGAAGCTCTCCTCAGAAGCAGTTGACTCGATCGCTATTGGATGCCGATTCCAACCTAACTGACTCTCTTCCTCATGAATGGACAGTTACCCTGACCCCTCCTATTACCGTCTTTCAAATGGGCCAGCATTAAACTACACACTTGCTTATGGAAACAAATTCTTCAGCACAGACTTCAGGCTGTGACAGTAGAGGCCTCGATCTGCACTGCACGCTCCTCAGACCCCCCACTTAGAAAGATCGGAAGGCCAACCACATAGGCAACTAATAACATGGGCCGCTTAAAAGAAGACCAGATCATAAGCTAACCACATGGGTGAGCTGATTACAAAATCCCATTTGATTAAGCTCACTCGTCCACTACCGTTACGGTAGCACTGCTCGCCCGATGATCTACACAAATGAAATGATCTACTCCACCATATAATAAAAGATCTCGCGCATCTAATCTGATGGACCATTTGTGCGTGGTTTGTTAGATGGGCATAGTTTAATGGTGATGATGGTCGCGCAGCCTCTGGTTGGTTCGATCCTTTTGTCTGACACTGTGCAGTGTGGTTGGTTAATCCTTTTCTTTTGTCTGACACTGTGCAGTGTGGTGAGTTCTGAATTGACTATCTGCAGAATCAATGAATGGTTACCATATGATCCGCCATGAGGAACGGATCACAAGATAACATGAGCCAACCTAATTGTTGGCCTCTAGTGTCACTGAAAATGAGCAACCACATCGGCTCCTCAACTACTTGGGTGTTCTCGTTCAGTTCAGATGGTGCCAGTGTGCCAGTGCTATTCTTTTTTTTTTCCTCTTCTTGGGTGTTCTCGTTCAGTTCAGACGACAGTGCCAGTGTGCTGAAATCCGCGTTCAATCAAGTGCCACCATTTTCTCAATTCTCATCCCTGATTCCCATAGAAAGAAGACCATTCAATTGTCTCTTGTTCAATACTCCCTCCGTTCACTTTTATAAGGCTTTGTAGATGTTTCAGACATTGTGCAAAACAACTCAATTTCATTTGTCTGAAACGACTTATAAAAGTGAAGGGAGGGAGTAGCACTATTCTTGCAGGAAAAAAAAAAGGCCAAAGAAGAAGGAATTCTTGTGTCAGTCAAGCAGCTGTGAGTGACTGTGACTGACAGGCAGAAGATGGCACTATTCCGGTGCTTGCAATCTTCTTGGCTAACAGGCAGAAGCGGTCCGTTTAACCAGCTATCCTCTAGGCGCGGAGAACGCGAGTGGTGCAGCTAAGCTGGTGGCAAACTAGTTAATCGATAGTGATGGGGCTTTGATCCAAAAAAGTAACGGCGATGGATGGTAATGGTGATGTTGATGGACAAGCTGCGTGTGTGCTAGTTTAACACGAAAACGGAACACGCGTGAGAGAGAGCGTCGCCAACCAAAATGGAACGTGACATCCCCTTTTCTTCGTTATATATGCTTCTTGCGAGCATAGCAAGCCACATTTTTCTCGACTTCTCACATCACTGCGCTCTGTATGAAAAGGCACTCGAATCGAAAGGGTTAAAGCAGCAGCCGCGCGTATAGGATTCTACGACCAAACACTATATACACATGCAAGCACTTCCCCACAGAACTAAATTAAGAGGGGTAAAGCTGCACATGTGGGCTAGTAGATGTTTACGTGCGCGCGCTAGCAAGATGGATGATTATCATCAGATTAATCAAAGGGAAAGTATATATGGATAAACTGCAGTTGCCACTTCGCCAAACGTTTCATTTATGCAGCTGCTTCATGTGCTGATGGAGAAATATATATTGAGCATGTATAATGTCGCGTCTGTTGCGATCTTGTAAGCACCCATTGAGCAAGTTGCATGGGCATTTGTTCGTATGGGTCATCTTTTTTGTGGAGAAGTCTCTCGTAGCTTGTTTATATCTGGCTGCGAGCTTACCAAACTAAACCACTCCAGCTGTGCATGAATTTCAAACACAATAATGCTACTTTAGCTTTTCATTTTTCTTTTTGCGGGTGAAAATTGTACCGCTCAGCACATATATGTACAACACTTCTGCTTCGGTACAACCCCCTGAACACATCAATGGCTGAGACTACCCCTTCATAATAAAGGGCAAGATGGTCTTTTTTTTTTCTAAAATACGTCATGAGTTGTATACAAATTACACGGGCCATCCCATTAAGGCACGGCACGTTTAATATAAGCGTAAAAATACTGAGAAAAAAAGAGCTCATGAGGAATTTGAACCCAAGACCTCACACTTGATGCCATGCGCTGCAAACCACTTAACCCAACGATTGCTTTGGTTACTTTACAGCGCAAACTATTTAATAGAACATAACAGTGTTCACATATCAGAAACATTTTCTGAAAAAATCCGAAACCTTAACCAAAAAAATGTGAACAATTTGAAATTCCCAATAGTTATTGAGTTTATGAACAAAGTTGAGAAAACATATTTTGAAATTTGAACAAAATTTCAAAACATGAACAATTTCCGAACATCTTTCAAAACATGAAAAGTTTTAAAAATTTGTGGTTTTATTTTTTGGATAATTAATTGTCGTCTTTTCCTTCTATTTTTTCTCTTTACTTTATTAAAATTCATGAACTATTTTAAAATTGTGAACCTTTACTAAAATCCGTGAACTTTTAAAATTTGTGAATATTTTCTTAAGTTTACAATCTTAGTTTTAAAATCCATGAAATTTTCTCCAAATCTACAAATTCTTTTTAACTTTTATGAACAATTGTCAAAGGCCGCAATTTTGTTTCAAATCATCAACATTTCCTTTCAAAATTGATGAACTTTTGTTAAGTCAGCGAACGCTTGGGTCGTCCCAAAAGCACCCAACGGGAGCGATGTCATCGCCTAGTTAAAGCAAGGCCTAAGTGTATTTTTTATTTTTTAGTTTTTTTATTTTCTTTTTTGGTTGATTCATTTTTCTCCCTTTTGAACTTTATAATTAGAAAAAAACTGAATGCGCATGGCTGCGCACCCGTCTGGCCTAGTTTAGCACACTCCTCTCAAATGTTATTTTTTTGACATAGATAAAAGACCCCAACTTCTTGCAGGAGTCTGACATGGATATATGAGGCATCCATGCCAGGTCTGAACGATTTTCGACACTGTTTGCATGTTGCGGCATGTCCGGCCATTTATCGGCCCTTTTTCACGAGAGAACTCTAGAAAATGCAAAACTTGTCAAAAATCCAAACAATTTGGCAGGATGCCTTGAATTTGTAACATAAGTTGATGTAAAAAATTTGGGGCCATTTGACGGATGTCAAAAAAGAATGTGCTTTCAAAAGGTCCCTTCTAGCCCTAATCAAATACCCTTGGTTGCGAATGGTCTATTTTCTGACATCCTTCAAATGACCCAACTTTGCAAAAGGACCCTTCTAGCCTACCTGAAATCCTTCGTTGAAATAAATACGCTCTAAAACGGGCCCTTCTAGCCTACCCGAAATCCTTCGTTGAACATAGTCTATTTTTGGACATGCATGAAATAACCCCAACTTTTTCCATTAGCTGGGCATGCCCATGGTGGGCATCCATATCTGTTTTGAATGAATTCTGACACTGTATACAAGTTGTGTCACGTTCGGCTATTTATCGACTATTTTTCACCGGGTAAACTCTAGAAAATACAAGAATTGTTGAAAACTCAAACAACTTTGCATGGTGCCTTGAATTTGTCATACAAACTGGTGGAATTTTTTTTGGCCATTTGAAGGATGTCGAAAAAAATAACGTGCTCTCATAGGGAGCCTTTTGGCCAGCCCGAACTCCTGGTGGCTGCAACACAGGGAGATGGGGACTCGATGGAGCTCGAGGTAGTTGGAGCCGTGCAGAGAGGCAACGGCGAGAGCTTGGGAGAAACACGAGAAGCGACTTCTCTCAAGGATCCAGATCCTGCAACAGACGTTGTTGCGACGAGAGAGATTGCAACAACGGGTCAGTTGTAAAAACCTAGTGTTGCTGGCCATGAGGCACGTGACATGCAGAGAAGGCGGCGGACGCGGAGCTGCGGTCCTCCAGGTGATCTATATTGTTTTCCATTTTAGAAGGTCCGCAAATTAAGAAAAGGAAAAAAAAGAAATAATGAAAAAAATAAAATGGAGAATGAAAAAACCCTGAAGAAAAACGGAAAAACTGAAAAAAAATCAGATTGGAGACACATGCTTTTTTATTACCGTTATCGTTCAGTAAGGAGAAGGAAACAAGTACTTTGGTATGACTGTTAAGCTATCCTAGTGGTTAGCTCCTTTGAGTATTGAAGGAGCAGCGTGCATGTTCGAGCCCCACATAGTGCAGCCGTTATTTTTGAAGATTAAAAAAAACAAGGTGCAAATAACTATATTGACATTCGCTATATATAAATACGTACATACAAAACTGTGTATGATATGTAAAATGACTATATTGTCTTTTATACGTTTTGTGAGGGGGTTGTACCGAAGCGAACCAACCCAAGTCATGATTCTACCTTCAATTATAGCAAACTTAGCTAAGCTATCACTAATTCTTTTTTAGTGTGGTTAACATGCGTAATACAGTACAAGAATCATGAAGAGACATAAGGTGCTTGATCTCCTTAACTATAAAAGAATAAATCGATCTGCCCAATTCCCTCTCCTGGATAAGTTTGACTGCAATTGATAGAATATATCTCAAAGATGATTAGTAGGTCACTTCTTTGGATAGAAAAAGATAGACCTTACATGCATGCACACAATTCAGCTTCCAACGCTTCCCCACAAGAAAAAAGTTCTCTGCAAGATGAGAAAATAACGATCCCTTTGTCTTCGTGTAGCACCATATCCATACCAGCTCCTGCTTTGCCATCCTCATCATAAGAGCCATCAACTGTTCAGCTTAACCCAACCAGCACTAGGTGGGCACCAGCACCACTATGTTGGCGCTACTTCCGCTATTATCGCACGTGGCGGACAACAGCTAAGTCGTATTCCCTTCGTTCGGAATTACTCGTCGAAGAAATGAATGTATCTACATGTATTTTAATTGTAGATACATTCATTTTTGTGACAAGTAATTCCGAACGGAGGGAGTAACTCGTAAGCTAAAATAACTTTAGCTTTACTAGGATCAGGAGATAGCTCAACTGTTTTGCCAATCAATGAATTGAGGTAGCTTACCAAGAACCTTCTGGACACTTCCATAGGGAGCGATGGTTT
This sequence comes from Triticum dicoccoides, assembly GCF_002162155.2. Taxonomy (NCBI): domain Eukaryota; kingdom Viridiplantae; phylum Streptophyta; class Magnoliopsida; order Poales; family Poaceae; genus Triticum; species Triticum dicoccoides. Next base: position 138,814,877 of record NC_041385.1, read on the forward strand.
TTGGTAAACTACCTCATATACGAATTGTCTCTCTCGTTGAGTTGTCCATCATTAACTAGTAATATTCGGGTGACCTCCATCTTCAATTCTATTTGATATTGCGGTACATACGCTCTTGTTATTGACATGACATGGCAGACCGACATAATTATCATAAAATAATACGATCTAGACAATGCTAGAAAACTGAAGATGTTGTTTTATGAATGATTATTCTGGTTGAAACTAACTTTAAGTTGTCAAAGGAAGCATTTGGCCGGACAGTTGTTCTTGTTCCCAAGAGAGGCGCCAAGGCGGGCGATCGTGGAGCCCTAACCGCCTCCTGTCGCCTACCACTCTTGTTGCCACTGGGGCGCGGCATCAGCGGCACCAAGGAGGCCCAGATCGGGGACAGCCTACTGCGGATGCGCTCGAGGGTTGTTCTGTGACAACTTAGGAGATGGTTGCTTGAGCGACAGTCTTCGTCAGCTGGTGCGCCAGGATGGCGTTGATGAAGTCGGCACTAGAGGGTTGTTGTGCGCCGGCGAAGAAGATTTGGGTTCAAGTTTTTTTGGGGGTCGAAGTTACACTATTAGAATAATCATGGAAAACTTCGACACTTTATAGGGTTGACTTGCTATTTTTAGGGCCTTAAATGAATTTCTAGGTATTAAATTGAGGTAAATGACTTATGATTTTAAATACGGTGAATGAAGTCTAAAAATGAAACTTGGCCATGGTGTCATGGTATGATAAATAAAGGGTGTTATAAAACTTTGAGATAGTTATAGAAAAGGTGTGATGTACTTCACTTCGATACTGAAGAGTCTCCGATGAAGTATCAGAGTTTCGAAGCAGAAGTGCCAAGTTTGAACGGAAAATCAATTTTATTTTAAGGGTCTTTTACATCTGTGTCCCTAACTCGAACCCACTACTCAGATTTGCCCCAAACTTCAAAGCCTGCTCAAATTTGCCTCTCCGCCGTCAAGTCTCCTTATAGAAATGCCCCTCCGTGCCGTTTCCGTCAGGTCAAAGGCCTTTGGCCGTTTTTTGGGCGTTTGTTGGACATTTTGCCCCTGGAAAAAAATAAGACAGAAATTTAAAAAGAAGAGAGAGAGCGCATGCTAGCTTTTGGCCCAGAAAAGCCCAGCCAGCCCAGCCCACTGGCTGGTCACCTTCTTCGTCTTCAGAGGCTAAGGGTGTGTCCGCCCGCCCCTTCACCCGAGCGCCGCCGTTAACGTGGCCAACGATGGCAAGAAGCCGGACCGCCGTGTCTACAAGGCCCGTCGTAGAATAGAGCATCACCACACCGTAGATCTGGACCTCGGGTGCCTTGCAACTACGCAACCGACGAGATCAGCGCCACCTCTGCCCACCGGCCGCCGTCTTCGATTTGCTGTCGTACGAGGTCCCTCGGTGCTCCCTTATCGTACAGGAGATCCATATGGTGTTGCGGAACTGCCGGACATGTCGCCGACGAGCTCTTCTTCGTCCAGACGCCTCCCCACGACGCCTTGCTCCGGCGGCCGTAGGCGAGGTCCATGTGCTCATGCTCGGCCGTCCCCAGACCATTTGAAGACTCTGGCATGCTCGCAGTGAGACGCTGATGCCGACCCCTCTCCCTCCTGCTTTCTAGCCCCCTGCCACCTAGCTTTGACCGCCGCCGCCGCCGGCCTCGGCCATGCCCGACACTCTGGCCGTCCCCGCTCGCCCTACCACTTCTATTCAACGCGGAGCAAGCCCAGGAGCACAAAGGACCATTCCACCAGTCGTTTGGTCGCTGGAACAGAGCTCCCCTGCCCTCCGCCGTGGCGTGTGCTCACCGGCGGCTTAACGCCGGTGGTTCGATTAGTACTAATGGGCTTCCTATGACATGTGGGGCCCCTTAGCTATATTAGCACTAATCCTAGCGTGTGTTAAATATTATGCTAATTACCAAGACTAATCGGCAGGCCCTACCAATTAACAAAACTGCTAAACTAATTAAAAAAATAACTAGACACTTACATGTGGGGTCCCACGTGTAAGTGAGAGAGAGGGTAGAGAGAGTGAGGGGTGAGAGAAAGTGTTTTTCCTTTTTATTTTTTCTCACTCGGTCCCACTTGTAAGTGACACATGGAGGTAGGGGCAAATTGTCCAAAAAACGTCAGTTAGACGGTCAAACCCCTTTGACCGGACGGAAACGGAGCGGAAGGGCATTTCTATAAGTGCACATAACGGCGGAGGGGCATTTTTGAGCAGGCTTTTGAATTAGGGGTATATCTGATTAGGTGGTTCGAGTTAGGGACAGAAATGCAAATAGCCCTTATTTTAATAATTTTCCCTTCAAACTTTTCTATGTTGATCATACACCATTTCTAGTTTTATGTTCAATTTTGGGATAATATGATATATTTACAACATTTAATACATTTGTAGCTATTTAACAAACTAAATGAAATCTAAACTACGTGTACATTAAAACATACCCGAAAATGGTGCAAAAATCCAGTTTAAGTTCCCGAGTATGCATTTAGGTCATATATGCAGGAAACAGCTACAGGTTCAATAATTTGATATGCGGCGCGTGTGTCTTCAATTTCTGAACAATCTACATCATAAGTCTTAAATATTTTTAAAATTTTAACCACGTGCCATACTTGTTATTTTTTGCCGGAACACGCGCTATACTCATTTCTTTTTGAACATCAGTACAGACACAAGCACTCATATACACACGCTATACTCGTTGAAGCAACCTTACGCATTATAAGCATCGATAAAAAGGATTATATCTTTTTTTAGACAAAAAGATTATATCTAAGAAGCTTAACCAGCAGCACTAGCGTTTTTGCCACCAACTGCACCAGTCAGTCGCTTGTCCCTATCGAATGGATCAACACGCCTAACCCTTGCACGTAGTCACTCCATGGACCCGGTAGCTTTCGGGCCTCTGGTTACTTTGCACCTAAACTAGAGGGGACACGCGCCTTGCCCCTCGAAGATCGAGACGAATTCTCTTTGTATCGAGAAATAAGAGATCCAGTGCTTCCCGCGCCTCCTCAGAAGCTCAGCGGATTCTGGCCGTCCGATCCGTTTTCCTGATGCATTTCTGTCCGTTAGATCGATGCGGTGAATGATTTTGGCCATCGGATCGACCCCGCGCGCCTGTAGTAATGAATAGTTACCGCCCCCTCCCGGTCTCCCTCACTTCGCGGACTCGTTCCGGTCACACTGATCTGTGGGGTAGCTCACGTGTGGGTCCCGTCTGTCAGTGGCTGGGTCTAGCAGAAGTCCCGTGCGGCTCGTCCGGACGAATCCAGCAGGTAAATATCTCGCCACCGCCGGTAATTACCACGGCCCGCCGAGGGCATTTTTGGGTTTTCATGCGGTGGCACTGTGCGTGCTGGTCGCTGGTTGGATGAGGGAGTCCATGAGGTGGGGGCGGGCGGCTGGCTTTCCCTTTCGTGCTCCCCATTCGGCGAGTCAGCGAGCACCGGCTGGAACCCTAGCCATTCTTTCTCCCGCACGTCTCTCTCAAGCCTCCGCCGCCACCAGCCATCCTCCCCGTCCCGCCTCTTCTCCTCCCCATCGCCCCCTCCCCCCGTCGGTCGTCCTGCTGCATCTCCTGAAGGGGCGCCGCGGCCGGTGGCGCCGCTGCTCCCCCGTCGAGCTTGAGCGTCCCCATCACAAGGAGGAGAGGAGGTTGCCGCTAGCGTTGCTGCTCGGCCATCTCTTCCCCACCACGTTGATCCGACGCACCACTCCTCCGCGGGCGGCCACGTCTAACCCTATCGCCACGGTCGCCGGTGCACGGCGGGCGGCTACGGCTAACCCTAGCGCCATAGTCGCCGGTGCACGGCGTCGCCCATGGACGACGGCGCTGCGCCTGCACCTGCGGTTGGTCCTCCCCGAGACTGGTTCTTGCCAGATCTGCTGTTGTGCTCATTGATTTGCAGGTATGTTTTTGTGCATACGCTGTTCTTGCCACTGGTTGCTGCTCGTGTCTGATTTTCCCTTGTTTGCCCTGCAGCCTCGTCCGCTCCTGTCTGTGCATATTTTGATCCGAGCCGGTTGCATCTTAGTTCACGGATCTTTGGGTCATCTGCAGGTCAACCCCTCTTTTCCACATACTTTTCAATCTTATTTTAGTGCTAGGTGTATGCCGGTGTGGCCATGTGGTTTTTTAGGCTCGCTATATTCTGTTTGTCGTGCGTGCTGGTATGCAGGCTGGGAAGTGAGGGCCTTCTGTTGTTTTTTCTTGTCTTTGCAAAATGCCAAAAGTGCTACTGCTTGTTATTGCTGGAGCATATATGTATGCCTTTTCTTATTTGTCTGGATCCTTGTAGGGCGTGTGATTGCTGCTTCTCTGTTGGTGGAGTGTTGCTGTTTTTGTTGCTTTAGGTCTAGCTAGGCTTCAAGGAATGGGCTTTTTGGATCTGTCTTATTTGGCTAGGTTGAATTTTGTTTGATAAAGGTGATAATTAGGACAAATACGTCGTGCTTACGAGGGGATTAGTCCTGTCGGGTTCATGTTGATAATTAGGACAAATACGTCGTGCTTACGAGGGGACAAATACGTCGTTGCATTTTATTTTGATTTTTCAGGTTCATGTTGATATTGTTCAGTAGTAGTAAATGAGATGGCACAGGAATGCACGCTTTTGTGTTCTTGATAGTTGTTGTGGATTATTTAATTGTTGCTCTTGAACGGGTAGACCGATGTGCTTTCGGCATGACTTTGCTGTCAAGGAGAGTTTAGACCTGCCAGGTTTCTTGAGGTCATGTGATAATTAGGAGTACCCCATGAGATGCTTTAGTGCTTTGGTGTGGCCCTTATGATGGGTGTTTTTGGATGAATAAATGGATCTGGTGAGAGATGAAGGCTAAAATAGAGTTAGGGGATTTTTGGATCTGCCTTGTTTTGCGGGTACTTTGTTGTCCAGGGGAGCGTTGGATCTAGCTTGGTTTTCTTCATAGAGTATGGCTTTGTTGTTGAGGAGAGGGGTTAGGCCTGCCAAGTTTCTTGAGGTCATACGAAAAGTAGGAGTACCCCACTAGATGCTTTGTTGTTTTAGTGTGCCCCTAATTAATGTATGCACAATATATAGTTGTTTGTGGTGGTTTCTATTTTAGTTTACAACAGCAATAAAGAGCAATTAGACATGACACTTGTTTCTCAGCCTTGATTGTTTGCTTTCCGTGCATGCCTTATAGTCTTAAATCTTACATACTTGGTTAGGTTGATATTTCTATTGCCTAATTCTATTGCTGGCTATTTTTTACAGGCCTTACCTTGAGCTCTCTGGAATGATTGTTGTAGGTGCGCTCTCATCTTCGCGCCATTGTCCACCTCTCCCCTGAGCTCGGCTCAATTCCGTGGCTGGGGTCTGCTCTGTGTGCGACAACATCTATCCCAAAAGAGTAGGAGTCCTTGGACAGAGTTGGACTTTCTTGTCGGCAAGCTTGCCAATTCCATCTTGTTCGTAGGTATACCAGCTCCCTCATGTCTCTCTTTTATTCTTTTGTGCAATTAATGATTTATAGATGGGTGATGTGCAATGTTCTTAATGGTAAATTTTTATATTGTTGCTTTATGGTCAATAAAGCAGCAAAAGCAGATATGCAAATTTGAGACCAGTATAACGATACAGTGCTTACTAAAAAATAATAACGGTGACATTAGTTGGTTCTCCTGATCTCTGAATGTATGTCTCATATGTGCATGCTGAGTAGATCTGTTTTTTTAAGTAAGACAAGAAAATTCTAAAGCCACCCTTCATGTGCATCGACTGATAAATCCATGTAATACTAAGGACCAAAATCGATTCCCATCAAATGTAATTTCTTTCTCACCTTCCCTCACTGCTCAGTCTCTATTTCAATACAGAAAATGTAGGACATGCCTGACGATAGTATGTATCCATAATTTATTTTCCAGTTTTTGCTCTAATTTATCCCCATAAAGAGTATCAACGTGCTCTAATTTATAGTGAGGTTTAGTCTAGTATTACTAATCATAGGTGTGACTTTATGCAAGTTATGTTGCTGATGGTAGGCGTCACTCTGGATTGCAGAAAACATGATAAGAGCATGGAGATGGATTGCTGCATATATATGTTGTTCCTTTTAATCTCCATATGAGATAGAAGATTCTGGTTGTGCTCTATTAACATGATTGGATTTTGTGTGTGTTTTAGAAAACATGGTAAGAGTATGGATGGATTTATGCAAATTCATGTCATTGATGCGGGATCACGCCGGCCCTCCCTTGTGCTAGCCAGCCAACAGGAAGCTCCTGGTGGTGCTCCTGGATGTGCTATACATCACCTCATCCTCTCCTTGGCCGCTTCGGTGCTCGTGGCATTCGCGCTCATCGGTGGGACGGTGCAAGGTGCAACTCCGATGCAGCGACGTGGATGTGCGATGTAGGAAGCGGTTCCTCGCCGGCTGGACGGCGTTCAGGCGCAACCCCGTCGCCCACTGAGTACTGCCTCGGCTATAACCTCCCTCGTGAGCTTCATCTTCCTCCTGCTCTGCTTCGGCTACTGCATGGGACATGGCCAGGGCTACAATGATCAGTTATGGCTGATATAGGCATGCTCTCGAGCAATCGAGGCACTTGTGGGTATTAATTTGGATCCCCCCTCATTTCTTTGAGCCATTTTGATCACGTTCTTATTTTAGTGGCTCTGTCCTTGGATGGTCATTTCTGATGAGTGATAACCAGGGCAGTTTCACCCTCATAAGAACATCGAGAAATAAGGGATTCAGTCACTCCCGCGCCTCCTCAGAGCTCAGCGGATTCTGGCCGTCTGATCCATTTTCCCGATGCATTTTTGTCCGTTAGATCGATGTGGTGAATGATCTCGGCCGTAGGATCGAGCCCGAGCTCCTGTAGCAATGAATAGTTACTCCCGCGGTGAGATATCTCGTGACGCCGCGTTCGAATCACGTGCCCCATCGGTCGGAAGCCATTCTTGCTAGGGCGATGATGATTAGCGTGCCTTTGAGCAATTGAGGCACCTGTGGGTATCAAGTTGGATCCTCCCTCTTGTCTCTAGAATCCTTTTTGATCATGTGATACTTATTGTTCTGTCCTTGGATGGTCATTCTTGTTGAATGATAACCAGGCAGATCCACTGTATAAGCAGATTGATCTGGTGAAAGAGATGATGGGGCTAGATTATATGACCGAGGAAAGGCGAATGTGAGCCCACTATGCATTCAACCCTGAACCCTTTTTATTTGTATTTAAAAGTGTTGCTTATTTATGCTCCGGTGTTTATAGCCGTCTTATGTAAGTATTTCTTCTCTCTCATTCCTTTGATCTTTTATTGTTTGTTGTTGGTCCTTGATCTAATCTGGTTAAGAGTAAGTTGCACTTTGTTATTCTGGGATAAGCGATGGTTCGGCAATGCTATTGGTTCTTCATGATGAGTTCAATGGAGGATTTTTGATATTATTTTATTGTTAACGAGTCATGCGAGTAAGCTTTCTTGCAGGTACCCACACTTCTCTCTCCCTCCTGATTAGCCTGATCTCTTTTCTATACGTGTCTAAAAGTTGTCTGTCTACAAGCTTTTTGTTTAGCTTAACAGAGAAAGACTAAAATACATTTTGTTTCTATCACAAGAATGGATGCAAGTGTCTTGTGCATTGGATTCCAAGGGGAAGTCACATCCAGAAAAAGAAACAACAATCAATTGTATGGTTGTGCAAAAAGTCAATAACAAAGAAACAAAGTATGCTAATGTTTGCTCTGATTTATATGATGACATTTCTTCTTGAAACTTACCACTTTGTAATGTTTTGGACAAGCTTTTACCCAAGTGCAGTATTTGGTTTACTGTTTGCCTCAGTGTACCCAACTTTTCTGGTAGACCAAATGCCTAGCAACACCATGTAATATAGGAAGGAAAGAAAAGTTAGTATACACATAATGTTGGCATTTTTCATATGGTGAAGTTCTGATTTTGTACTTAATCTCAAACATTAGTGCTATGTTTTACTTTGTTGGTAACCTGTCAATTTGTAAGCATCCTGCCCTTCTCATTTTCAGTGGAACTTAATAATATCATCTCTCATTAATTTTGTCCCTCGTTATTTTATATCATATGAAAGTTGTTTACACATCGGTATCTTTTTGCAGAAAGGACTGCATACATTGGACACTTGACTGGAGGTTTAATTCATTTGATATTGTCTTCACTAACTGTGAGTGAGTTTACATTTATCTATCATTACAAAATGATTTCTTCTGTTCTTCCAGTCTGCATGTTTTGTGACCTTACAACTTCTCCATGATGGCAATATATCTGCTTATGACTATTCTAATTGTTCTCATGGTTGCTTTCCCTTTTGATGACTCATATGCATGATATGTCTTATCCTTAAATTTCTTATCACATTTTGTTTTACTTGACCGTTGCATCTAGGAAATTTTTGCGTAAACAGATCTACCATTGGTATATATGTTGAAGTAGTAACTTTAAACCTCCTCGCAATACAAAACAATAGTTAGTTTAAACCATATGCAAGCCCATTTTACATGAAATTTTCTGGTTTTATCACATTGCATTGTCCACCGATGAATATAACCTATACAGACTGTTGTATGAATATCATCACCTTTTTTAAGTTGATCTGCCTTCAGTGGTATGTACTACTATTTTCTTCGACATATAACAATGGATAGAATGTGCACAATTGTGTTTCTATAGTTATTTGCCCTTCATAAAAAATTTCTACCTGCTTAATGATTGTCATTCAGAATTTAGATGTTTTTTGGATGAAAAATGATGTTTCATTCTTTTCGTAGTCCACTGGATAGTCCAAAATCTCGTTTACATAGTTAATTATTCGTTGGTAACTCAGAAGTGGTTGTTCATAACTAATCGTGCATGCATGTTTAATTATGTACCTTGAGCTTTATTGTAGTCTGCAAGAAGTTTCCTACTGTTCCACTCCTCATTTGTGCATCTTATCAGTAGGTGCTTATTTATTTAATCATCTTGATTATTTGATCAGCTGACGGTTCAATTCCACTTTGATGCTTGAATGTCTCGAAAAGAAGGTAAAGATGGATATATGCACCCTGTTGAAGTTACAATTGTTTTTTCTTACTTCTATAGTTTTATTCAGTTTCTAAAGGCCTTTCAAGCTTTCTATTCTTATGGATATCTACATTTCCGTACATTTTCTCAAGTTTTGGATTTGGAGTGACCAGTATGATTGGGTTCTCCATTAGACATTATCTACAGTCTCCCCGACATTTCTTATTTCATATGCAAGCAGCTAACTGATGTAACATGATTATGTTTTGGGTGTAGTTCTACTTTTTCAAGGATGTATTTCGTAGCTATAATGTTTTTTTAAGTATCACATTTTATGGATGATTGTACCTATAATGTTGTTCATATAAGATACAGGGCAAAGTATTTGTGCAACCTCTGTCCCTGCCCAACGTGTTGTGCGTTGTAGGAGGAGCAAGCGGACCCCGGTCTGGCATCAAGCCGAGGTGAGCCCCTCCTTCCCATGCATCCTTTTTGTTTGGGAGATGCCGCCTTTTCTTGACTTGGCTTGCTGTCTTGCGTGCAGCCATGTCCAGGTTGGAGCGGTGATGGCAGCTGCAGCGGGACAGACGGCGCCGGCAACAAGCACAGTTCCTCATCTTTGTCTCCGACGAAAAAGATCATCCGGTGACAAAACACCTCCTCCTTCTCTTCTCTGTGTGTGCTCCTCCCATTGATGATAAATAGATAGAAGTTGTTTCAGGACAGGGTATCTTGCTGGGAAACAGACTACGTAGTCTGTACTGTATGTGCCATTAAAACTGTTTATTGTTATTGCAACTGAAGCTGCATAAAAGGGCTTTCGGTTGTTTATACATTACTCAGCCTCCAGTCTCATTAGTACAAATGACTTGATCTAATCATTATGAAAGACCTATGGGGTGTGTTGCTTTCTGTATAAATAACTTGCTATAATTGTAGGTTTGTTCTATTTCTTTTTTTTCAAACTTGATGCGTCGAGCTTTGAGCTACTATAATAATTTGATGATCCTTTTTGGAAGATAGTTCAATAGTGAATTTGACCACTTATGTATAGGTATTTGTTGTTGTGTTATGTATGGAGATGCAGATTCTCAGGCTTAAGGTTTTAGTTTGGTAGTTTTAAGTGTTATTGATTGTTTTGCTGCAACTGGTTGTTGCTCGGCATGATAACCAAAGGAATGCCTCTTGAAAATTGAGATCCTTATTATGTGTTCTTTCTTTGAGATTGGTGTGATGTGAACTTATATTCTTGGTGAAATGTGTACCAAGTTTATTTTTTTGGATTTGATGTGTTGGACCAAGGGTTGAAGTAGGCAACGCTTGCCAGGGCGCGCTAACTATCTCATTTTTGCGCTCTTAGTACTAAACTTATTGTCAAATGGCTACCTTTTGTGGTCTCATGAAAGCACTGAACTTGAACTTTATGCTGCCTTATATAATCTTATGACGATGTTGAACTCAGATGATGTCTTGCTTCTATTACAAGTGAATTTTTTTCTTTCTTTTATTTTGTTGAATGCATATGCTAACGAGGATTCCTACTAACATGAACATTCCTTGTTTGATCAAATTGTTCGGACCGGCACCCTCGCGCCAAGGCGTGATTCCGATCTAGTTGCAATGGAAACAAGCCGATGGCATGGTCTATGCCAACGTTTCCTTCACAATCTTCGAGTTGTTTTTCTACACAATCTTGAAGTTGTTAGAGCAACTCCAACGGGCCGACCCAAATGGGCGGCGCTTTTGTCCGCTTTTTGTTCGTTTGGGTCGGCCGCCCGCCCGGCGTCCGTCCTTTTTCAGATTTGGGTCGGCAGCGCCCAACGCACCGACGCATTTCATGACCGTGCGTGCTTTTAGATCATGCCAGCG
>NC_041385.1:138825956-138883704 GCF_002162155.2 Triticum dicoccoides
GCGCTGGCTTTGGAGCTCCAGAGCGCGGGAAATGTTCGCGCGCTTATTTTGGCGCGCCGTGGCCGGCGCTCATTATAAGAAGGCGCTCCCTCCACACTCAGTCTGCCGCCCACTCGTCTCGCCCCCTCTCACTAGCCTCGCCGCCTGTGCGCCACCATGTCTATGCGCATCCTCGGTGCTTCAGATTTTTGCGAAGTCCGCGAGCGCCCCTCCGTCGCCTTCTCCGCTGAGATCTTGTTTGGCGAGAAACGCCTCATTCTCGGCACCTTCGACACTGCAGAGTAGGCGACCCGCGCGTACGACGCGGTGGCATGGCGCCTCCTACGGCCTAGTTGGGAGATGAATTTTCCTGACATGTCGAGCCAGCGGGCGCAGGATCTGGCACCTCTCCCGCGGCTTTTCACCGACGAGGATCGTCGCGTCCACCGGAGGCGGCAGCGTCACCTCGCCATCGCCGAGATGGATGTGCAAGCCTTGGTGGTGTGGCGCGAACGCTTCCCACAGGACATTGTCGACGAACGTCAGTTCTATGAGCAGAGGATGACGGAGAGGAAGGCGAGGAGGACGGAGCGAGCCGCCTATCGAGAGTGCAAGCATGCGCAGAAGCAGGCCGTTCAATTGAGACTGAAGCTGCGAGAAACATCGGGGTGGGACTTCACGGACGAGCAGGCTGCTGACGCCTATATTTAGACACGGAGGAGGACATTACCAAGTCAATGTCGGAAAACGATGAGTAGTTGATCTTTTCTTTTATATTTGTACGCAAGAATTATCTATTTATCCTTTTTCATCGAAAAAAAATGGTCGGCGGTGTCGGCGACGAAGCAGGCGGTGGAGGTTGTGCGAGCGTGGGGGGGGGGGAGAGGGAGAGCGCGCGCGTCCATCGTGTATCCGCGCCGACGCAAATTGTGACAGCCTGGTTTTTGCCCTCTTTTCTCTTCTGGTTTTCAGTTGGGTTTTGATTTGAATTTTGAGTTTGAATCATTTCAGTTGGACTTAAAACACTTGGGCATCACCTTGGCTTTCACCCAAGTGGCTCACTCCTCCTCCAAACCATCATTTCCTCTCTGTTCTACCTAAAAATAATGTCATGGATATTTTTCTTTAATGAAAAATATTCATTTTCCTCTCAAAAACCCTAAACAGAAACTTGTGCTTCAAAGCAACCCCTATTTTTCTTGCCCACAAAAATCTGAGAAAATTCACAAAAGTCCTTTGAACCCTAGGGAAACTCCCTGAGCAAAAATATCACACCACTTTTTGGAATATTTTTGCTACAGAAATTATTTTCTATTCTAGACAGAAATGGTAGTTTCTACATCAACTACCATTTTACTTGCTCCATTGGTGCTGCATTTTCTTGTGCATCACTACCCTCCTAGCTCATTGCTAACCACCAAAGCACAGCTCCCAATTCCCAACCGTTTAACCACGGCAAGCTCTCAAAGTTACTATCCAGTAACTTGGAGTGATGTAAAAAACATGTTCACTGCGTCTGAGCTCAAACCAAAGTGTGGTAACCTCTAAATCTACCATGAACAACACGCCAGACATGAAGTTTAGGCTTAGCTCGGCCTGAGGTCAGAGTTCACGCGGTGACCGCGTTCGTCCAGGCGTGCTGGCATGCAGCCGACGTGCTCTGCGTCGCGCCCGAGCCTCTGTTGCTCGCGTGATCGCTCCCCCACCTGCCAAACCTTGCCAAATCCCGCCACCATCACCGTCTTGACGCCATTAACTTCACCCTGGTGCTCGCCGATGCCGGAGCTCACCGCAGCGAGCACAGGCGCGATCCGGCCAACCCAACAGTGCGCTGCGCACCGTGTTCATCGCGTTCCCCTCGCTCCTGTGCTCGTCTCCGCTAGCCCACAGTTCCTGCGTGAGTTGCGTCGCCTTCCCCCTCTCTCTCTGGCGCTGCTCGTCGCCGGGCGCAGCGTCCAGGTGTCCTCCGGTGGAGCTCGAGCACCTCTGCTCGCTCGGCTAAAAATAGAGCTCTCCCCAGCATCCTCGAGCATCATCCACTCCTCACACACACTCCACAAACCTGTAGAAAGCCGTGGCCTGACCGGGCAGGCCTCGGGCCGCCGTCCCCGAGCTCGAGCTCGCCGGTGATCCCCTCTGTCCGCCTGCACCGCTCCAGCCCCTCCCAAGCTCAGGCGACCCTTCCAGGGCCTCCGCCGCGCCCCGGTGGTGCCGTTCCACCCGATTGGAGCCCCTGGTGCTGCCTCTAGTCACCGTCGTTTTCAACTTCGGCGACCTCTGCTTTCTGTCGCTGCTGGAGAGGCCATTTCCGATGCCGTCCGACCACCCCTAGCTAACCTACGGGTACGGGCAGGTGCGCCTCCGTCCCCTCTTTTGATCCCTCCCTCCAGTTTTGGCCAAGGAGCCCTCCTCGCCGGCGTGTGCTCCGGCGGAGCCCCGCCGCCCTCTGTGTCTTTCTCCCCCTCCCTCTCACCTGACTAGCGGGGCCCACTAGTCAGCCACTCTGTACGCGCCTGAAGCGGTACAAGTTGAGGCGCCCCGCGGGGTTTACGCCTTCGACGTCACCCCCCAGTTCTGTTTATTTAAATTCAAAATTTAAATCATTCCAGAACACTTCAAACAGCCATAACTTTTTAACCCTAAGATGGGATGTTTCCCTGCTGCTTAGATTTTCTGGTAAATTTCAGAAGGGTTCTTGATGTTTTCTTTTTGTGTTTATAATTGTTTTCAGAGAGTGAAGCTTGTCTTGAGGATCACCAGGAGGAGTGTGACCCTCATCTGCACTAAGGCAAGCCACACCAACATTTTCATGGTGCCATTGCAATATCTGTGATTTATTTTCAACTTGAATTGTTAAAATAGTTCATGTATTTAAATCACCTAGTTAAATAATTATTTACATTCTGTTGCAAGCTTATTCATGTGGGTATGTTGTTTAGTAGAAAGTTAAAAGTTAACTAAGTGTGATTTGAGTTATTATAAGTAATGATAGGTTACGGAGAATTAATTTGCTTATAAAACGAACTAGATTGGAGAATATTGTCTTGAGTAAGAAGAAGAGTATGTTAAGTTATTTCCATGATTAGTTGCTGCATAAACATGACCAGAATAGTGCCATGAGTTTCTGAAATGTTTGGTTAGTGTTTGATATAAGTTGACCCGATATGGTTCTGATGATTAGCGAAGCATGTTATATGAGTGCATTTGCATGGCATGTCATGACACCGGTCATTTTTATCTTAAGTTGAACCTGATAATAAATCAACTTGAACATATCGTTGATCGGGTCATGGTGCCACTGAATCGAGTTTTTCCAAGCGCAACCACATTTGCCTTTATGGGAAGGCCTTTATTCGGTCTGTTGTCATGCCTCTTGTCGATACCTCCAAGAAGGGAAGGTTATGGGTGTGCGGTACCCTGGCCCGATAAGCAGACATAACCTTGTGTGCCCGTTGATGTTGTTATGGTACCTTGTCCCCGTTTGGGACCGTTTTGCCACGATGTGGCCATTTGCCACGACAGTGGCCGTTGGTGTCTGGGGTAGACACGGGGCCACTCATGATTTAGCTCAATGGGGAGTTAGTCGGAGTGGCCGAGAGAGTGTCGTGGCAATGGAGGGGTTTTGTTGGAATGCCGTTGGTCCACCCGAATGGGAGTGCAAGGCCGTGGGTTCCTTGGTGTGGGTACAGTGCGCTACCTCTACAGAGTGTATTAAATCTATCTATAGCCGAGTCCACGGTTACAGACATGCTCGAAAGTAGGTCACACCATGGGTCAACATTTTAAATAAATCTTGCACACTAAAATAACATGGCACTGTTGGAAAGAGGATGGTTGAAGAACCATGTTGATGTTGATGACCAAGATGTTGGTCCGTTTGTGATTCGAGAAAGATCACCGTTTGGTTGCATGGCAACCCGTTTGATGACCACGTGGTTGGTCCGTTTTGTGATCCAAGAGAGATCACCATTGGTTACTTGGTAACCCATTGGTAAGCAAGTCCGGGGGACTTGAGGCACAAGATTTGATTCACTACATCCATAGCATGATCTTGCATTGATGATTCAATTGGTTAATATCATGATATTGTTTGTCATTATGTTTATGATTGTTGTGAGCTTGCAAGTACATTCAATGTACTGACTTGGCGTGTCATGCCAGATTTCAGGAAATGTTCGTTGGAACGGAGTGCTGTTCGAGTCTAGACCGTTTTCACATCGGTGTCCCTGTGCTATGGAGTCCCTCTTCGTCGTCGTTCCCTTGCCGCGTAGTCGTCATGATAGAGGCCCCCTTATGTTCATTAAATAATGTACATAGTGTTCAACTGCACCGTGTGTGCTGCTTGGCCTCCTAACTTGTTGTAATATGAACTATGTTCCGCTAGCATCAATAAAGCGGTTGTATTCTGTACCAAGATGTTGTGTGTTGCCATAAGACATGGTCTCTGGGCTGGCAATGCAAGGTAAACCGGTTGCTCTGAGCTGGGGTGCCACAACGCTTGGTATCAGAGCCGCGCTGACTGTAGGACACGCTAGACTCCCGCCGCGTTACTGGACGTTAGTTAGTGTAAAAGTTGAGTAGCGATAGTTTTTTTAGCTGGTTGTTGCATTGCATGCACTTGGTTATTTTATTTCAAACTTCTAATGGCTGTGAGTGTAGATGGCTCCGGTGCCGTATCCGTGCCAGTTGCAGCTGATGACGTACACGTCACCGCATATTCTTCGCAACGTGTGAAGTCGACTGTATCCTCACAGTGACGACCCAGTCTATCGTGTGTACCGGGAGCGTCTGTCAGATTCAATGTATGAGTATCACGCCGTGGTTACTCTACGCACTAGTTCATCTTCCACATCTTACACTCGCACTTCCAGGAGCAGTTACGCTTCTACCGCTTCTCAGGCTGTCCAGTTTGCTGCATTTGAGGTCCTCGTCGAGCTACGCTATAATGAGGTCCGAATGCAGAACCATCCAGGTTTCTACTACTATCCCTCCCTGCACGATAATGGTCGTGTCTATTTTCCTACCATTGATCCGGAGTCCGATAGTACTACTAGCCACCTTTCTCAATACATTACTGCTAGCTACCTTCTGATCCACGAGCTGACTCGAGAGCTGACTCATGTCCGTGTTGCTTTAGCCGCTACTAGAGCTGTCAGTACTCCATCGTCTACGGGATTTACTCCTTATCTTCCATCCAGTTCTAGCTCACCAGTTTCACCAGTTGCTCCCCCGAGTAGCTCGGGCACCTCAACTGTGAACCCTCTTAGTGCTCCCGCTGAGTGGGTTTCTCTTCTCACTAACCCTGTAGACCCGATGTTTCAGCCTCATCCTGCACCTGCTCCTGAGGGAGAGCCCTCGAGGCAGCGCCGTCGTGTTACATTTAACCCGGAGGTCGCGGATAACACCGTCAGTTCAGGATCCGAGTCCGCTTCAGGAGAGGACACCGCAGCACCAGCAAAGCATTAGAGCGCTCGAGTATTCGCAGTTATCAGGTTGATGTACGAATGTAGTCGTACGAGTCATGATGTTCCGTTCGATGTATGAGAGTAGTTGAACTTATTATGTCATTTATGTACGGGTCTATGTATAATTATGTTGGACTTTCCCTTATTCGATGGGTTTCCTTCGGACTTTCGCTTTCTTCCGGGTTTTTGTTGCTGGCTTTTCCCCACTGTGTTTCTTTTTGGATGTTGCTCATCTCGATCGTGTTGTCTTGAAAAAAAATAGGATGACGCGGGAAGGCACCAGTAGCGACGCTTGTGAGGATACCCCTGTTCGTCGTTCCGCACGACAGGTAGGACACTCCCTCGAGCCGTATGTTCCACCATTGCATCCACCGCCAAATCCACCCTCCACCGAGCAAATTCTCCGTATGTTTGAAGAAAGGCGAAATAATGATCTGCTTGAAATGTTGAGAAGTGTGCAAGCTATGGTTGGACAGAATGGAAATCAAAATGGTCATCAGTCCAAATTGTCAGACTTTTAGAGAACCAACCCTCCCAGTTTCAGTCAGGTTATTGATCCATTGGATGCAGACGACTGGTTGCGAACTATTGAGAAGAAACTTGAGATTGCCCATACTGATACAAATGACAAAGTCCCATTCACAACCCATTATCTTGAAGGCGCTGCTGCAATATGGTGGGAAAATGAAAAAGCTATGTGGCCTGCTGATGAAGAAATCACCTGGGTAAAATTCAAGGACCGGTTCGGTAAATACCATATTCCTGCTGGAGTTATGAAGGTCAAATAGCATGAATTCCTCGCGGTCCTCCAAGGGAGCCAGTCTGTGAGTGAATATTTGAATAAGTTCAATCATTTGGCCCGCTATTCTCTTCATGATGTGGCCACCGAAGAAAGGAAGATTGACCGTTTTCTTAGAGGACTAAATCAACATCTCTAATGCACCCTCAGCATGTTTGATTTCACCAATTTCCAAACTCTGGTAAACAAGGCCCTCATTGCTGAGAGGGAGCACAAACTGATACACGACAACAAGACTTCAAACAATGATCACAAGCACAAGTTTGAACCAAGGAAGGAGGTTCAGCCTATGCAAAAGGCTCGTACCTAGCAGCAACCGCAAGTAGAGTACAAGCCCAATTGGCAGCAGAATATTAACAAGGCCCCTACGCAAGTCAAAAATGTCATAACCAACCCGGTGTGAGAAGAATGCCAGCGTAACAATTCCTGTTATAGTTGTGGGCAAACCGGACATTACGCCAGACAGTGTCCCAAGGGCGGCAGGAATAACTCTCCATTCAGGCCACAAGTCAATTATATTGGGGCATACCCTGTCCAGGAAAACATCACCGGACAAGTCCACGCCCTCTCCACAGACGAAGCCCAAGAGAAATCCGAAGTCGTCATTGGTATGTTTTCAGTTAATAGCATACCTGCCGTAATTTTATTTGACTCTGGGGCTTCCCACTCTTTTATTTCGCGGAGTTTTGTTGCCCAAAACAAATTTCCTTGTTCGACTTTGAGTAAGAATATGCTGGTACAATCCCCGGGATCTTTGCTTAGAAGCAATCTAGTCTGCCGTAATCTGGAAATAAATATCAATGGAGTCCACTTTATTGCTTCCTTGATAGTCATTGAGTCTGTTAAGTTGGACATCATTTTGGGAATGAATTGGTTGACACAATACCAATCTGTATTAACTGCGCAACCTGAGAAGTCACCTTGACCAGTCCAGAAGGGCAAGCTACAAAATTCCATGCCAGCAGGAGCATACCACAGAAAGAAATGGTTTTTGCCGCTGTGGCTGAGTTGGAATTAATTCCTGTAGTTAGTGAGTTTCCCGATGTATTACCAAAAGAGCCGCGAGGCATGCCACTAGACCGAGAGCTCGAGTTTGCAATCGATCTTGTGCCCGGAACAACACCGTTATACACGAAATATTATCGAATGTCATCATTAGAATTAGTGGAGCTAAAGAAACAGCTTGATGAGATGCTCCAAAAAGGTTATATCCGTCTCAATTCCTCGCCATGGTGATCACCTGCTATATTCATGGAGAAGAAAGATGGAAGTCTCCGTATGTGTGTAGATTACCGTCAGCTGAATGATGTCACCATCAAAAATAAATATCCACTGCCCAGGATTGATGACTTATTTGATCAACTCAGTGGGGCCAAAGTATTTTCCAAGATTGATTTGAGGACCGGATACCACCAACTCAAGATTAAAAAGGAAGATATTCCTAAGACCGCATTCACTACTCGGTACGGTCTTTATGAATATACTGTTATGTCCTTCGTCCTCACCAATGCCCCTGCTTTCTTCATGCACATGATGAATAAAGTATTCATGGATTTCCTCGATAAATTTGTGGTGGTTTTTATCGATGATATTCTCATATACTCAACAAGTGAAGACAAGCACAAAAGACACCGTGACCATCAACTGTACGCCAAGTTCAGTAAATGTGAGTTTTGGCTCAAGCAAGTTGGATTACTTGGGCACATAATATCCGCGGAAGGTATAGCCGTGGATCCAAGCAAAGTAAAAGACGTGCTTGATTGGTTGGCACCCACAATAGTGTCTCAAATCCAGAGTTTCCTTGGATTAGTCGGATACTATCGCCGGTTCATTGAAGGTTTATCTAAAATTTCCAAGCCAATGACAGAGCTTCTCAAAAAGGATAAGAAATTTGAATGAACTGAGGATTGTGAGAAAAGTTTCAGCGAGCTGAAAATCAGATTGAGCTAAGCCCCTGTGTTGACACTTCCAGACATCTACCGCAGCTTTGATGTATACTGTGATGCTTCCAGACAGGGTCTTGGATGCGTATTGATACGTCTCCATCATATCTATAATTTTTGATTGTTCCATGCCAATATTATTCAACTTTCATATACTTTTGGCAACTTTTTATATTATTTTTGGGACTAACATATTGATCCAGTGCCCAGTGCTAGTTCCTGTCTGTTGCATGTTTTATGTTTCGCAGAAACCCCATATCAAACAGAGTCCAAACGGGATAAAACGGACGGAGAATTATTTTGGAATATTTGTGATTTTTGGGAAGTAAAATCAACGCGAGATGGTACCCGAGGTGGCCACAAGACAGGGCCCCATGCCCACTCTAGGTGGGCGTGCCCCCCACCCTCGTGGGCCCCTCGTAAGGCGGTTGATGCCCTTCTTTGGCCGCAAGAAAGCTAATTTTTGGAAAACGATCTGGGCGAAGGTTTCAATCCAATCGGAGTTACGGATCTCCAGATATAAAAGAAACAGTGCCAGGGCAGGATTCTAGAATGCAGAAACAGAGAGATAGATCCAATCTCGGAGGGGCTCTCGCCCCTCCCAAGCCATGGGAGCCAAGGACCATAGGAGAAACCCTTGTCCCATCTAGGGAGGAGGTCAAGGAAGAAGAAGAAGAAGGGGGCCTCTCTCCCCCTTGCTTCCGATGGCGCCGGAGCGACACCGGGGGCCATCATCATCAGCGCGATCTTCACCAACACCGCCGTCATCTTCACCAACATCTCCATCACCTTCCCCCCTCTATCTACAGCGGTCCACTCTCCCGCAACCCGATGTACCCTCTACTTGAACATGGTTCTTTATGCTTCATATTATTATCCAATGATGTGTCGCCATCCTATGATGTCTGCGTAGATTTTTGTTGTCTTATCGGTGATTGGTGAATTGCTATGATTGGTTAAATTTGCTTGTGGTTATGTTGCTGTCCTATTGTGCCCTCTGTGTCACGCAAGCGTAAGGGATTCCCCCTGTAGGGTGTTGCAATATGTTCATGATTCGCTTATAGTGGGTTGCTTGAGTTACAGAAGCATAAACCCGAGTAAGGGGGTTGTGGCGTATGGGACAAAGGGGACTTGATGCTTTAATGCTATGGTTGGGTTTTACCTTAATGATCTTTAGTAGTTGCGGATGCTTGCTAGAGTTCCAATCATAAGTGCATATGATCCAAGAAGAGAAAGTATGTTAGCCTATGCCTCTCCCACATAAAACTTGCTATAAGTCTAGTAAAGTAGTCAGTTGCTTAGGGACAATTTCACAACTCCTACCACCACTTTTCCACACTCGCTATATTTACTTGATTGCTTCTAAACATCCCCTACTTTTTATTTACGTGCTCTTTACTATCTTGCAAACCTATCCAACAACACCTACAAAGTACTACTAGTTTCATACTTGTTCTAGGTAAAGTGAATACTAAGCGTGCATAGAGTCGTATCAGTGGCAAATAGGACTTGAGAGGATATTTGTTCTACCTTTAGCTCCTAATTGGGTTCGACACTCTTACTTATCGAAAGAGGCCACAATTATCCCCTACACTTGTGGGTTATCAAGACCTTTTTCTGGCGCCGTTGCCGGGGAGTCATAGCGTGGGATGAATATTCTCGTGTGTGCTTGTTTGCTTGAGGATCATTCATGTGTTGAGAAAGCATATGTCCTAGATGCACCGCTAGGTGAAGCACCCGTTTTCCTAGCAACTCAAGACGTTATGAACGCCAGGCAGTCGTGTAGTGATGATTACTCCCTAGTTCAGTGCGGCATACTTTACAGCTTAGAACCGGGGCTCCAAAAGTGTTTTGAGCAGCACGGAGCATATGAGATGTTCCAAGAGCTGAAAATGGTTTTCCAAGCTCATGCCCGGATCGAGAGATATGAAGTCTCCGACAAGTTCTATAGTTGTAAGATGGAGGAGAATGGTTCTGTCAGCGAGCACATACTCAAAATGTCTGGGTTGCACAACGGCTTATCTCAGCTGGGAGTTAATCTCCCGGATGACGCGGTCATTGACAGAATCCTCCAGTCGCTCCCACCTACCTACAAGAGCTTTGTGATGAACTATAATATGCAGGGGATGGTGAAAACCATTCCTGGGGTATTTTCAATGTTGAAATCAGCGGAGGTGGAGATCAAAAAGGAACATCGAGTGTTGATGGTCAATAAAACCACTAGTTTCAAGAAAGGCAAGGGTAAGAAGAACTTCAAGAAGGACGGCAAGGGAGTTGCCGCGCCCGGTAAGCCAGTTACCGGGAAGAAGCCAAAGCATGGACCCAAACCTGAGACTGAGTGCTTTTATTGCAAGGGAAGCGGACACTAGAAGCGGAACTACCCCAAGTACTTAGCGGACAAGAAGGCCGGCAACACCAAAGGTATATGTGATATACATGTAATTGATGTGTACCTTACCAGTACTCGTAGTAGCTCCTTGGTCTTTGATACTGGTGCGGTTGCTCATATTTGTAACTCAAAACAGGAGCTGCAGAATAAGCGGAGACTAGCGAAGGACGAGGTGATGATGCGCGTCGGGAATGGTTCCAAGGTCGATGTGATCGCCGTCAGCATGCTACCTCTACATTTACCTACGTGATTAGTTTTAAACCTCAATAATTGTTATTTAGTGCCAACCATGAGCATGAACATTGTATCTGGATCTCGTTTAATACGAGATGGCTACTCATTTAAATCCGAGAATAATGGTTGTTCCATTTATAGGAGAGATATGTTTTATGGTCATGTCCCGCTGGTCAATGGTTTATTCTTAATGAATCTCGAATGTGATGTTACACATATTCATAGTGTGAATACCAAAAGATGTAAGGTTGATAACGATAGTCCCACATACTTGTGGCACTGCCGCCTCGGTCACATTGATGTCAAGCGCATGAAGAAGCTCCATGCAGATGGACCTTTGGAGTCTCTTGATTACGAATCATTTGACACATGCGAACCATGCCTCATGGGGCAAAATGACCAAGACTCCGTTCTCCAGAACAATGGAGCGAGCAACCAACTTATTGGAAATCATACATACTGATGTGTGTGGTCCAATGACTGTTGAGGCTCGCGGAGGCTATCGTTATGTTCTCACCCTCACTGATGACTTAAGTAGATATGGGTTTGTCTACTTGATGAAGCACAAGTCTTAGACCTTTGAAAAGTTCAAGGAATTTCATAATGAGGTAGAGAATCAACGTGATATAAAAATAAAGTTCTTACGATCAGATCATGGGGGAGAATATTTGAGTCACGAATTTGGTACGCACTTAAGGAAATGTGGAATTGTTTCACAAGTCACGCCGCCTGGAACACCTCAGCGTAACGGTGTGTCCGAACATTGTAATCGCACTCTATTGGATATGGTGCGATCTATGATGTCTCTTACCGATTTACCGCTATCATTTTGGGGATACGCTCTAGAGACAGCAACATTCACTTTAAATAGGGCACCGTCTAAATCCGTTGAGACGACACCGTATGAATTATGGTTTGGGAAGAAACCTAAGCTGTCGTTTCTAAAAGTTTGGGGATGCGATGCTTATGTCCAGAAACTTCAACCTAAAAAGCTCGAACCCAAGTCGGAAAAATGCGTCTTCATAGGATACCCTAAGGAAACCATTGGGTATACCTTCTACCTCAGATCCGAAGGCAAGATCTTTGTTGCCAAGAATGGGTCCTTTCTGGAGAAAGAGTTTATCTCAAAAGAAGTAAGTGGGAGGAAAGTGGAACTTGATGAAGTACTACCTCTTGAACCGAAAGTAGCGCAGCTCAAGAAAATGTTCTTGTGGTGCCTACACCGACTAGAGAGGAAGTTAATGATGATGATCAAGGTACTTCGGATCAAGTTGCTACTGAACTTCATAGGTCCACAAGGACACGCTCCACACCAGAATGGTTTGGCAATCCTGTCCTGGAAATTTTGTTGTTGGATAACGGTGAACCTTCGAACTACGAAGAAGTGATGGCGGACCCAGACTCCAACAAATGGCTTGAAGCCATGCAATCCGAGATAGGATCCATGTATGAAAACAAAGTATGGACTTTGACAGACTTGCCCGATGATCGGCGAGCGATAGAAAATAAATGGATCTTTAAGAAGAAGACGGATGCGGATGTTAATGTTACCATCTATAAAGCTTGACTTGTCGCTAAGGGTTATCGACAAGTTCAAGGAGTTGACTATGATGAGACTTTCTCTCCCGTAGCAAAGGTGAAGTCCGTCTGAATCATGTTAGCAATTGCCGCATTATACGATTATGAGATATGGCAAATGGACGTCAAAACGGCATTCCTTAACGGCTTCCTTAAGGAAGAATTGTATATGATGCAGCCGGAAGGTTTTGTCGATCCTAAGAATGCTAACAAGGTATGCAAGCTCCAGCGCTCCATCTATGGCCTGGTGCAAGCATCTTGGAGTTGGAACATTCGCTTTGATGAAATGATCAAAGCGTTTGAGTTCATGCAGACTTATGGAGAAGCCTGTGTTTACAAGAAAGTGAGTGGGAGCTCTGTAGCATTTCTCATATTATATGTGGATGACATACTGTTGATTGGAAATGATATAGAACTCTTGGTTGAGCAGAAAGGCCTACTTGAATAATTGTTTTTCAATGAAGGACCTTGGAGAAGCTGCTTATATATTAGGCATCAAGATCTACAGAGATAGATCGAGACGCCTCATAGGTCTTTCACAAAGCACATACCTTCAGAAGATATTGAAGAAGTTCAATATGGATCAGTCCAAGAAGGGGTTCTTGCCTGTGTTGCAAGGTGTGAAATTGAGCTCGGCTCAAAGCCCGACCATGGCAGAAGATTGAGAAAAGATGAGTGTCATCCCCTATGCCTCAGCCATAGGGTCTATTATGTATGCCATGCTGTGTACCAGACCTGATGTAAAGCTTGCCGTAAGTTTGGTAGGAAGGTACCAAAGTAATCCCAACATGGAACACTGGACAGCGGTCAAGAATATCCTTAAGTACCTGAAAAGGACTAAGGATATGTTTCTCATTTATGGAGGTGACAAAGAGCTCGTCGTAAAGGGTTACGTCGATGCTAGCTTCGACACAGATCTGGATGACTCTAAGTAACAATACCCGATACATATATATTTTGAATGGTGGGGCAGTAAGCTGGTGCAGTTGCAAGCAAAGCGTCGTGGCAGGATCTACATGTGAAGCGGAGTACATGGCAGCCTCGGAGGCAGCACATGAAGCAATCTGGATGAAGGAGTTCATTACCAACCTAGGAGTTATTCCCAATGCGTCGGGCCCGATGACTCTCTTGTGTGACAACACTTGAGCTATTGCCCTTGCCAAGGAGCCCAGGTTTCACAAGATGACCAGACACATCAAGCGTCGCTTCAACTCCATTCGTGAAAATGTTCAGGATGGAGACATAGATATTTGTAAAGTGCATACGGATCTGAATGTCGCAAATCCGTTGACTAAACCTCTTTTGCAAGCAAAACATGATCAACACCAGAATTCTATGGGTGTTTGATTCATCACAATGTAATTAGATTATAGACTCCAGTGCAAGTGGGAGACTGTTGGAAATATGCCCTAGAGGCAGTAATAAAATGGTTATTATTATATTTCCTTGTTCATGATAAATTTTCTATTGTTCATGCTATAATTGTATTGACCGGAAACCGTAATACATGTGTGAACCAAGTGAGCCTCTAGTTGACTAGATCGTTGATCAACAGATGGTCATGGTTTCCTGACTATGGACATTGGATGTCATTGATAACGGGATCACATCATTAGGAGAATGATGTGATGGACAAAACCCAATCCTAAGCATAGCACAAGATCGTGTAGTTCGTTTGCTAGAGCTTTTCTAATGTCAAGTATCATTTCCTTAGACCATGAGATTGTGTAACTCCGGGATACCATAGGAGTGCTTTGGTTGTACCAAACGTCACAACGTAACTGGGTGACTATAAAGGTGCACTACAGGTATCTCCAAAAGTGTCTGTTGGGTTGGCATGAATCGAGACTGGGATTTGTCACTCCGTATGACGGAGAGGTATCTCTGGTCCCACTCGGTAATGCATCATCATAATGAGCTCAATGTGACTAAGTAGTTGGTCGTGGGATCATGCATTACGGAATGATTAAAGTGACTTGCCGGTAACGAGATTGAACGAGGTATTGGGATATCGACGATCGAATCTCGGGCATGTAACGTACCGATTGACAAAGGGAATTGTATACGGGATTGCTTGAATCCTTGACATCGTGGTTCGTCGGATGAGATCATCATGGAACATGTGGGATCCAACATGGGTATTTAGATCCCGCTGTTGGTTATTGGCCGCAGAGCTGTCTCGGTCATGTCTGCATAATTCCCGACCCCGTAGGGTCTACACACTTAAGGTTCGATGACGCTAGGGTTATAAGGAAGATTTGTATGTGATTACCAAATGTTGTTCGGAGTCCCGGATGAGATCCCGGACGTCACGAGGAGTTCTGGAATGGTTCGGAGGTGAAGATTTATATATGGGAAGTTGTCATACGGTCACCAGAAATATTCGGGGGCGTACTGGTATTGTACCGGGGCCACCGGAGGGGTTCCGGGGGTCCACTAGGAGGGGCCACCTGTCCCGGAGGGCCTCATGGGCTGTAGAGGGAAGGGAACCAGCCCCTTGGAGGGCTGGGCGCAACCCCCCTAGGGCCCATGCGCCTAGGGTTGGGGGGAACCCTAAGGGGGGGGCCTCCCTTGCTTGGGGGGCAAGCCCCCTCCCCCCTTGGCCGCCCTCTAGATCCCATCTAGAGGAGCCGGACGCCCTTCCCCCTTCTCCTATAAATAGAGGGGCGAGGGGAGGGCTGCAGCACCACATCCAAGGCACAGCCCCTCCCCTTCCCAACTCCTCTCCTCCTCCGCAAGTGCTTGGCGAAGCCCTGCCGGAGAACTACCACTCCATCACCACCACGCCGTCGTGCTGCTGTTGGAGCCCTCTTCCTCAACCTATCCCTCCTCCTTGCTGGATCAAGGCGTGGGAGACGTTACCGGGCTACACGTGTGTTGAACGCGGAGGTGCCATTGTTCGGTGCTAAGATCGGAATCCACCACGATCTGAATCGCTTCGAGTACGACTCCTTCATCCGCGTTCTTGCAACACTTCCGTCTCGCGATCTTCAAGGGTATGAAGATGCACTCCCCTCTCTCTCGTTGCTAGTTACTCCATAGATTGATCTTGGTGATGCATAGAATTTTTTTTAATTTTTGCAACGATCCGCAACAGTGGCATCATGAGCTAGGTCTATGAGTAGTTTCTTTGCACGAGTAGAACACAAGTTTGTTGTGGGCATCGATTTTGTCAATTTACTTGCCACTACAAGTCTTATCTTGTTTCAGCGGCATCATGGGATGAAGCGGCCCGGACCGACCTTACACATACGCTTACGTGAGACAGGTTCCACCGACTGACATGCACTAGTTGCATAAGGTGGCTAGCGGGTGTCTGTCTCTCCCACTTTAGTCGGATCGGATTCGATGAAAAGGGTCCTTATGAAGGGTAAATAGCAATTTTCATATCACGTTGTGGTTTTGGCGTAGGTAAGAAACGTTCTTGCTAGAAACCTATAGCGGCCACGTAAAAACATGCAACAACAATTAGAGGACGTCTAACTTGTTTTTGCAGCATATGCCGTGTGATGTGATATGGCCAAAAGGATGTGATGAATGATATATATGTGATGAATGATATATATGTGATGTATGAGATTGATCATGTTCTTGTAATAGGAATCACGACTTGCATGTCGATGAGTATGACAACCGGCAGGAGCCATAGGAGTTGTCTTAATTATTGTATGACCTGCGTGTCATTGAATAACGCCATGTAATTACTTTACTTTATTGCTAAATTGTTAGCCATAGTAGTAGAAGTAATCATTGGCGTGACAACTTCATGAAGACACGATGATGGAGATCATGGTGTCATGCCGGTGATGATGATGATCATGGTGCCCCGAAGATGGAGATCAAAAGGAGCAAAATGATATTGGCCATATCATGTCACTATTTGATTGCATGTGATGTTTATCATGTTTTACATCTTATTTGCTTAGAACGACGGTAGCATAAATATGATGATCCCTCATAAAATTTCAAGAAAGTGCTCCCCCTAACTGTGCACCGTTGCGAAGGTTTGTTGTTTCGAAGCACCACGTGATGATCGGGTGTGATAGATTCTAACGTTCGAATACAATGGGTGTAAGCCAGATTTACACATGCAAAACACTTAGGTTGACTTGACGAGCCTAGCATGTACATACATGGCCTCGGAACACAAGAGACCGAAAGGTCGAACATGAGTCGTATAGAAGATATGATCAACATGAAGATGTTCACCGATGATGACTAGTCCATCTCACGTGATGATCGGACACGGCCTAGTTGACTCGGATCATGTATCACTTAGATGACTAGAGGGATGTCTGTCTGAGTGGGAGTTCATTATATAATTTGATTAGATGAACTTAATTATCATGAACTTAGTCTAAAATCTTTACAATATGTCTTGTAGATCAAATGGCCCACGCTAATGTTGCCCTCAACTTCAACGCGTTCCTAGAGAAAACCAAGCTGAAAGACGATGGCAACAACTATACGGACTGGATCCGGAACTTGAGGATCATCCTCATAGCTGCCAAGAAAGCATATGTCCTAGATGCACCGCTAGGTGAAGCACCCATTTCCCAGCAACTCAAGACGTTATGAACGCCTGGCAGTCGCGTAGTGATGATTACTCCCTGGTTCAGTGCGGCATGCTTTACAGCTTAGAGCCGGGGCTCCAAAAGTTATTTGAGCAGCACGGAGCATATGAGATGTTCCAAGAGCTGAAAATGGTTTTCCAAGCTCATGCCCGGGTCGAGAGATATGAAGTCTACGACAAGTTCTACAGTTGTAAGATGGAGGAGAATGGTTCTGTTAGCGAGCACATACTCAAAATGTCTGGGTTGCACAACCGCTTATCTCAGCTGGGAGTTAATCTCCCGGATGACGCGGTCATTCACAGAATCCTCCAGTCGCTCCCACCTAGCTACAAGAGCTTTGTGATGAACTACAATATGAAGGGGATGGTGAAAACCATTCCTGAGGTATTTTCAATGTTGAAATCAGCGGAGGTGGAGATCAAAAAGGAACATCAAGTGTTGATGGTCAATAAAACCACTAGTTTCAAGAAAGGCAAGGGTAAGAAGAACTTCAAGAAGGACGGCAAGGGAGTTGCCGCGCCCGATAAGCCAGTTGCCGGGAAGAAGCCAAAGCATGGACCCAAACCTGAGACTGAGTGCTTTTATTGCAAGGGAAGCGGACACTAGAAGCGGAACTACCCCAAGTACTTAGCGGACAAGAAGGCCGGCAACACCAAAGGTATATGTGATATACATGTAATTGATGTGTACCTTACCAGTACTCGTAGTAGCTCCTTGGTCTTTGATACCGGTGCGGTTGCTCATATTTGTAACTCAAAACAGGAGCTGCAGAATAAGCGGAGACTAGCGAAGGACGAGGTGATGATGCGCGTCGGGAATGGTTCCAAGGTCGATGTGATCGCCGTCAGCACGCTACCTCTACATTTACCTACGTGATTAGTTTTAAACCTCAATAATTGTTATTTAGTGCCAACCATGAGCATGAACATTGTATCTGGATCTCATTTAATATGAGATGGCTACTCATTTAAATGCAAGAATAAAGGTCGTTCCATTTATATGAGAGATATGTTTTATGGTCATGCCCCGCTGGTCAATGGTTTATTCTGAATGAATCTCGAACATGATGTTACACAAATTCATAGTGTGAATACCAAAAGATGTAAGGTTGATAACGATAGTCCCACATACTTGTGGCACTACCGCCTTGGTCACATTGG
This sequence comes from Triticum dicoccoides, assembly GCF_002162155.2. Taxonomy (NCBI): domain Eukaryota; kingdom Viridiplantae; phylum Streptophyta; class Magnoliopsida; order Poales; family Poaceae; genus Triticum; species Triticum dicoccoides. The sequence goes on from NC_041385.1 coordinate 138,844,078, forward strand.
TGTCAAGCGCATGAAGAAGCTCCATGCAGATGGACTTTTGGAGTCTCTTGATTACGAATCATTTGACACATGCGAACCATGCCTCATGGGCAAAATGACCAAGACTCCCTTATCCGAAACAATGGAGCGAACAACCAACTTATTGGAAATCATACATACTGATGTGTGCGGTCCAATGAGTGTTGAGGCTCGCGGAGGCTATTGTTATGTTCTCACCCTCACTAATGACTTAAGTAGATATGGGTATGCCTACTTGATGAAACACAAGTCTGAGACCTTTGAAAAGTTCAAGGAATTTCAGAATGAGGTAGAGAATCAACGTGACAGAAAAATAAAGTTCTTACGATCAGATCATGGGGGAGAATATTTGAGTCACGAATTTGGTACGCACTTAAGGAAATGTGGAATTGTTTCACAACTCACGCCACCTGTAACACCTCAGCGTAACAGTGTGTCCGAATGTCGTAATCGCACTCTATTGGATATGGTGCGTTCTATGATGTCTCTTACCGATTTACCGCTATCATTTTGGGGATACGCTCTAGAGACATCTACATTCACTTTAAATAGGGCACCGTCTAAATCCGTTGAGACGACACCGTATGAATTATGGTTTGGGAAGAAACCTAAGCTGTCGTTTCTGAAAGTTTGGGGATGCGACGCTTATGTCAAGAAACTTCAACCTTAAAAGCTCGAACCAAAGTCGGAAAAATGCATCTTCATAGGATACCCTAAGGAAACCATTGGGTATACCTTCTACCTCAGATCCGAAGGCAAGATCTTTGTTGCCAAGAATGGGTCCTTTCTGGAGAAAGAGTTTCTCTTGAAAGAAGTAAGTGGGAGGAAAGTGGAACTTGATGAAGTACTACCTCTTGAACCGGAAAGTAGCGCAACTCAAGAAAATGTTCCTGTGGCGCCTGCACCGACTAGAGAGGAAGTTAATGATGATGATCAAGGTACTTCGGATCAAGTTGCTACTGAAATTCATAGGTCCACAAGGACACGTTCCACACCAGAATGGTATGGCAATCCTGTCCTGGAAATCATGTTGTTGGACAACGGTGAACCTTAGAACTATGAAGAAGCGATGGCGGGCCCAGACTCCAACAAATGGCTTGAAGCCATGCAATCCGAGATAGGATCCATGTTTGAAAACAATGTATGGACTTTGACAGACTTGTCCGATGATCGGCGAGTGATAGAAAATAAATGGATCTTTAAGAAGAAGACGGATGCGGATGGTAATGTTACCATCTATAAAGCTCGACTTGTCACTAAGGGTTATCGACAACTTCAAGGAGTTGACTATGATGAGACTTTCTCTCCCGTCGCAAAGCTGAAGTCCGTCTGAATCATGTTAGAAATTGCCGCATTCTACGATTATGAGATATGGCAAATGGACGTCAAAACGGCATTCCTTAACGGCTTCCTTAAGGAAGAATTATATATGATGCACCCGGAAGGTTTTGTCAATCCTAAGAATGCTAACAAGGTATGCAAGCTCCAGTGCTCCATCTATGGGCTGGTACAAGCATCTCGGAGTTGGAATATTCGCTTTGATGAAATGATCAAAGCGTTTGGGTTCATGCAGACTTATGGAGAAGCCTGCGTTTACAAGAAAGTGAATGGGGGAGCTCTGTAGCATTTCTCATATTATATGTGGATGACATACTATTGATGGGAAATGCTATAGAACTCTTGGAGAGCATAAAGGCCTACTTGAATAAGTGTTTTTCAATGAAGGACCTTGGAGAAGCTGCTTATATATTAGGCATCAAGATCTATAGAGATAGATTGAGAAACCTCATAGGTCTTTCATAAAGCACATACCTTGATAAGATATTGAAGAACTTCAATATGGATCAGTCCAAGAAGGGGTTCTTGCCTGTGTTGCAAGGTGTGAAATTGAGCTCGGCTCAAAGCCCGACCACGGCAGAAGATAGAGAAAAGATGAGTGTCATCCCCTATGCCTTAACCATAGGGTCTATTATGTATGCCATGCTGTGTACCAAACCTGATGTAAACCTTGCCGTAAGTTTGGTAGGAAGGTACCAAAGTAATCCCGGCATGGAACACTGGACAGCGGTTAAGAATATCTTGAAGTTCCTGAAAAGGACTAAGGATGTGTTTCTCATTTATGGAGGTGACGAAGAGCTCGTCGTAAAGGGTTACGTCGATGCTAGCTTCGACATAGATCTGAATGACTCTAAGTCACAAACTGGATACATTAATATTTTTAATGGTGGGCCAGTAAGCTGGTGCAGTTGCAAGGAAAGCGTCGTGGTGGGATCTACATGTGAAGCGAAGTACATGGCAGCCTCGGAGGCAGCACATGAAGCAATCTGGATGAAGGAGTTCATTACCGACCTAGGAGTTATTACCAATGCGTCGGGCCCGATGACTCTCTTCTGTGACAACACTTAAGCTATTGCCCTTGCTAAGGAGCCCAGGTTTCACAAGAAGACCAGACACATCAAGCGTCGCTTCAACTCCATTCATGAAAATGTTCAAGATGGAGACATACATATTTGTAAAGTGCATACGGATCTGAATGTCGCAGATCAGTTGACTAAACCTCTTCCGCGACCAAAACATGATCAACACCAGAATTCTATGGGTGTTCAATTCATCACAATGTAACTAGATTATTGAATCTAGTGCAAGTGGGAGACTTTTGGCAATATGCCCTAGAGGCAGTAATAAAATGGTTATTTTTATATTTCCTTGTTCATGATAAATTGTCTATTGTTCATGCTATTATTGTATTGATCGGAAACCGTAATACATGTGTGAACACATAGGCCACACCATGTCCCTAGTGAGCCTCTAGTTAACTAGCTCGTTGATCAACAGATGGTCATGGTTTCCTGACTACGGACATTGGATGTCATTGATAACGGGATCACATCATTAGGAGAATGATGTGATGGACAAGACCCAATCCTAAGCATAGCACAAGATCGTGTAGTTTGTTTGCTAGAGCTTTTCTAATGTCAAGTATCATTTCCTTAGACCATGAGATTGTGTAACTCCCCGATATCGTAGGAGTGCTTTGGGTGTACCAAATGTCACAACGTAACTGGGTGACTATAAAGGTGCACTACAGGTATCTCCGAAAGTGTCTGTTGGGTTGGCATGAATCGAGACTGGGATTTGTCACTCCGTATGATGGAGAGGTATCTCTGGGCCCACTCGGTAATGCATCATCATAATGAGCTCAATGTGACTAAGTAGTTAGTCATGGGATCATGCATTACGGAACGAGTAAAGTGACTTGCGGGTAACGAGATTGAACGAGGTATTGGGATACCGACGAACGAATTTCGGGCAAGTAACGTACCGATTGACAAAGGGAATTGTATACGGGATTGCTTGAATCCTTGACATCGTTGTTCATTCGATGAGATCATTGTGGAACATGTGGGAGCCAACATGGGTATCCAGATCCCGCTGTTGGTTATTGGCCGGAGAGCTATCTCGGTCATGTCTGCGTGATTCCCGAACCCGTAGGGTATACACACTTAAGGTTCGATGACGCTAGGGTTATAGGGAAGATTTGTATGTGATTACCGAATGTTGTTCGGAGTCTTGGATGAGATCCCGGACTTCACGAGGAGTTCCGGAATGGTCCGAAGGTGAAGATTTATATATGGGAAGTTGTCATACGGTCACCGGAAATATTCGGGGGCATACCGGTATTGTACCGGGGCCACCGGGAGGGGCCACCTGTCCCAAAGGGCCTCATGGGCTGTAGAGGGAAGGGAACCAGCCCCTTGGAGGGCTGGGCGCAACCCCCCTAGCGTCCATGCACCTAGGGTTGGGGGGAACCCTAAGGGGGGGCGCCTCCCGTGCTTGGGGGGCAAGCCCCCTCCCCCCTTGGCCGCCGCCCCCCTCTAGATCTCATCTAGAGGGGCCGGCCCCCTTCCCCGTTCTCATATAAATAGAGGGGTGAGGGAAGGGCTGCAGCACCGCATCCAAGGCGCAGCCCCTCCCCTCCCCAACACCTCTCCTCCTCCGCAAGTGCTTGGCGAAGCCCTGCCGGAGAACTGCCACTCCATGACCACCACGCCGTCGTGCTGCTGTTGGAGCCCTCTTCCTCAACCTCTCCCTCCTCCTTGGTAGATCAAGGCGCGGGAGACGTCACCAGGCTGCACGTGAGTTAAACGCGGAGGTGCCATTGTTCGGCGCTAAGATCGGAATCCACCGCGATCCGAATCGCTTCGAGTACGACTCCTTCATCCGCGTTCTTGCAATGCTTCCGTCTCGCGATCTTCAAGGGTATGAAAATGCACTCCCCTCTCTCTCGTTGCTAGTTACTCCATAGATTGATCTTGGTGATGCGTAGAATTTTTTTTAATTTCTGCAACGATCCCCAACAGGAAGAGCGGATTGATCACCCGTGCCCACCTTCTAATTGGAGTAACTCTTCAACTCATACATTGTTTAATTCCCCTTCGTGCTTACCGAAGGATAGTTGCTATGATGATTGCTATGATCCCGTTGATTCTCTTGAAATATCCCTTTTTGATGATGCTTGCTATGCTTGTGGCCAAGACGCCAATATGAATGATGCTTATGGAGATGAACTTGCTATAGTTCCTTATGTTAAACATGAAATTGTTGCTATTGCACCCATGCATGATAGTCCTATCATCTTTTTGAATTCTCCCGACTACACTATATCGGAGAAGTTTGTGCTTATTAAGGATTATATTGATGAGTTGCCTTTTACCGTTGCACATGATAATTTTGATGAATGTAATATGCATGTGCTTGCTGCTCCTACTTGCAATTATTATGAGAGAGGAACTATATCTCCACCTCTCTATGTTTCCAATATGATAAAATTGCAAGAAACTGCTTATACTATGCATTAGCCTTTACTTGGTGTGCATGAATTGTTCTCTTATGACATGCCAATGCATAGGAAGAGAGTTAGACTTCGTTGTTTCTTGATATATGTTACTTTGTGCTCACTACTAAATTACAAATCATTGTTAATTAAAATTGGCTTTGATATACCTTGGAATCCGGGTGGATCCATTACTTGAGCACTATATGCCTAGCTTAATGGCTTTAAAGAAAGCGCTGCCAGGGAGACAACCCGGAAGTTTTAGAGAGTTATTTATTTCTGTTGAGTTCTTTTATATAGTTTAAAAACAAAAAAATAAAGAGGGGAACACAAAACTTTTCAAAAAGGAAAGTGAAAGTGAGAAAGACAAGCATTGTTGAAGTGGGAGCTAGCCTTGGACTTTGTTCATGCTCACAGAAACTTTGTGAATCTTGATTATAGAAACTTTTAATCAAAAATAATTATCCCCTTGTATAATTCCATTGTATTATAAAAGTAATGTGCCAAGGTTTGCCTTTAGGATGTTTACAATGCTTGTTGGTTTGTACGGTGAAGGACAGAAACTTTCGCTGTAGTGCGCGATTTTAGATTTTTAACTGGAAAGTCAAATGGTTCTGATTCTTTTTGCACTTTATTGCCGTACAACTTCTTTATTTTTCCTAATTTTGGTAGAATTTTTGGGGTACCATAAGTATGGTGAATGTTCAGATTGCTACAGACTGGTCTGTTTTTGACAGATTCTGTTTTTGATGCATAGTTTGCTTGTTTCGATGAATCTATCAATTTATATCAGTGGATTTAAGCCATGAAAAAGTTATATTACAGTAGACACAATGCAAAAACAAAATATGGATTGGTTTGCTACAGTACTTAGAGTAGTGATTTGCTTTATTATACTAACGGATCTTACCGAGTTTTCTGTTGAAGTTTTGTGTGGATGAAGTGTCTAATCGAGGAGGTCTCGATATGAGGAAAAGGAAGAGAGGCAAGAGCTCAAGCTTGGGGATCCCCAAGGCACCCCAAGTAAATATTCAAGGAGACTCAAGCGTCTAAGATTGGGGATGCCCCGGAATGCATCCCCTCTTTCTTCAACAAGTATCAGTATGTTTTTGTACTCGTTTCGTTCATGCGATATGTGCAAGTCTTGGAGCGTCTTTTGCATTTAGTTTTCACTTTTCTTTTATGCACCATGCTGGTATGATATAGTCCTTGGTTGATTTATAGAATGCTCATTGCACTTCACTTATATCTTTTGAGTATGGCTTTATAGAATGCTTCATGTGCTTCACTTATATCATTTGAAGTTTGGATTGCCTGTTTCTCTTCACATAGAAAACCACCATTTGAAGAATTAAACTCTCTTGCTTCGCTTATATCTATTTAGAGAGATGACAGGAATTGGTCATTCACATGGTTAGTCATAAAATCCTACATAAACTTGTAGATCACTGAATATGATATGTTTGATTCCTTGCAATAGTTTTGCGATATATAGGTGATGATATTAGAGTCATGCTAGTGGGTGGTTGTGGATTAGTAGAAATACTTGTGTGAGGTTTGTGATTCCCACAGCATGCACGTATGGTGAACTGCTTTGTGATGAAGTAGGAGCACAATTTTATTTATTGATTGTCTTCCTTATGAGTGGCGGTCGGGGACGAGAGATGGTCTTTTCCTACCAATCTATCCCCCTAGGATCATGTGCGTAGTACTTTGTTTTCAATGGCTTATAGATTTTTGCAATAAGTATATGAGTTCTTTATGACTAATGTTGAGTCCATGGATTATACGCACTCTCACCCTTCCATCATTGCTAGCCTCTTCGGTACCGTGCATTGCCCTTTCTCACCTTGAGAGTTGGTGCAAATTTCGCCGGTGCATCCAAACCCCGTGATACGATACACTCTATCACACATAAGCCTCCTTATATCTTCCTCAAAACAACCACCATACCTACCTATCATGGCATTTCCATAGCCATTCCGAGATATATTGCCATGCAACTTTCATCATCATCATCATATACATGATTTGAGCATTCATTGTCATATTGCTTTGCATGATCGTAAGATAGCTAGCTTGATGTTTTCATGGCTTGTCCGTTTTTTGATGTCATTGCTATGCTACATCATTGCACATCCCGGTACACCGCCGGAGGCATTCATATAGAGTCATATCTTTGTTCTAGATATTGAGTTGTAAGTAAATAAAAGTGTGATGATCATCATTATTAGAGCATTGCCCCAGTGAGGAAAGGATGAAGGGGACTATGATTCCCCCACAAGTCGGGATGAGACTCCGGACTTTATGAAAAATAAAAGAGGCCAAAGAATCCCAAATAAAAAGAGGCCAAAGAAGCCAACCAAAAAAGATATGAAAAAAGAGAAAATAAAAAAAATGAGAGAAAAGAAGAGAAGGGGCAATGCTACTATCCTTTTACCACACTTGTGCTTCAAAGTAGCACCATGTTCTTCATAGAGAGAGTCTCCTATGCTTTCACTTTCATACACTAGTGGGAATTTTCATTAAAGAACTTGGCTTGTATATTCCGATGATGGGCTTCCTCAAATGCCCGAGGTCTTCATGAGCAAGCAACTTGGATGCACACCCACTTAGTTTCAGTTTGAGCTTTCATACACTTATAGCTCTTAGTGCATCCGTTGCATGGCAATCCCTACTCCTCGCATTCACTAGCCGCGTCGATGTGAGACTTTCTCCCTTTTTGTCTTCTCCACATAACCTCCACCATCATATTCTATTCCACCTATAGTGCTATATCCATGGCTCACGCTCATGTATTGCGTGAAATTTGAAAAAGTTTGAGATTATTAAAGTATGAAACAATTGCTTGGCTTGTCATCGGGGTTGTGCATGATTAAATACTTTGTGTGATGAAGATAGAGCAATAGTCAGACTATATGATTTTGTAGGGATAACTTTCTTTGGCCATGTTGTTTTTAAAAGACATGATTGCTTTATTGGTATGCTCAAAGTATTATTGTTTTTATGTCAAATGATAGACTATTGCTTTGAATCACTCGTGTCTTAATATTCATGCCATGATTAGACATATGATCAAGATTATGATAGGTAGCATTCCAAATAAAAAATTATCTTTTTAATCATTTACCTACTCGAGGACGAGCAGGAATTAAGCTTGGGGATGCTGATACGTCTCCGTCGTATCTATAATTTTTGTTTGTTCCTTGCCAATATTTTTCAACTTTCATATACATTTGGCAACTTTTTATATTATTTTTGGGACTAACATATTGATCCAGTGCCCATTGCCAGTTCCTGTCTGTTGCATGTTTTATGTTTCATAGAAACCCCATATCAAACGGAGTCCATACGGGATAAAAACGGATGGAGAATTATTTTGGAATATTTGTGATTTTTGGGAAGTAAAGTCAACGCGAGACGGTGCCCGAGGTGGTCACAAGACAGGGGCCCACGCCCACTCCAGGTGGGCGCGCCCCCCACCCTCGTGGGCCCCTCGTAAGGTGGTTGATGCCCTTCTTTGGCCGCAAGAAAGATAATTTTTGGAAAACGATCTGGGCGAAGGTTTCAATCCAATCGGAGTTAAGGATCTCCGGATATAAAAAAATGATGCCAGGGCAGGATTCCAAAACGCAGAAACAGAGAGATAGATCCAATCTCGGAGGGGCTCTCGCCCCTCCTAAGCCATGGGAGCCAAGGACCAGAGGGGAAACCCTTCTCCCATCTAGGGAGGAGGTCAAGGAAGAAGAAGAACAATGGGGCCTCTCTCCCCCTTGCTTCTGGTGGCGCCGGAGCGCTACCGGGGGCCATCATCATCACCGTGATCTTCACCAACACCGCCATCATCTTCACCAACATCTCCATCACCTTACCCCCTCTATCTACAGCGGTCCACTCTCCCGCAACCCGCTGTACCCTCTACTTGAACATGGTGCTTTATGCTTCATATTATTATCCAACGATGTGTCACCATCCTACGATGTCTGCGTAGATTTTCGTTGTCCTATCGGTGATTGGTGAATTGCTATGATTGGTTTAATTTGCTTGTGGTTATGTTGCTATCCTATTGTTCCCTCCGTGTCGCGCAAGCGTGAGGGATTCCCGCTGTAGGGTGTTGCAATATGTTCATGATTGGCTTATAGTGGGTTGCTTGAGTGACAGAAGCATAAACCCGAGTATGGGGGATCTGGCGTATGGGATAAAGGGGACTTGATGCTTTAATGCTATGGTTGGGTTTTACCTTAATGATATTTAGTAGTTGTGGATGCTTGCTAGAGTTCCAATCATAAGTGCATATGATCCAAGAAGAGAAAGTATGTTACCCTATGCCTCTCCCACATAAAACTTGCTATCCGTCTAGTAAAGTAGTCAGTTGCTTAGGGACAATTTCACAACTCCTAACACCACTTTTCCACACTCACTATATTTACTTTATTGCTTCTAAACAGCCCCTACTTTTTATTTACGTGCTCTTTACTATCTTGCAAACCTATCCAACAATACCTACAAAGTACTACTAGTTTCATACTTGTTTTAGCTAAAGCAAACACTAAGCATGCGTAGAGTCGTATCAGTGGCAGATAGGACTTGAGAGGATATTTGTTCTACCTTTAGCTCCTCGTTGGGTTTGACACTCTTACTTATCGAAAGAGGCTACAATTATCCCCTACACTTGTGGGTTATCACGTACTTATGCAAGATGGCAAGGTAGTAGCTTATGCCTCTCGTCAGCTGCGACCCCACGAAGGGAACTATCCTACTCATGATCTGGAATTGGCCGTGGTCGTTCATGCTCTAAAAATCTGGAGGCACTATCTCATTTGAAAAAGGTGCCAAATATTTACAGACCACAAAAGCCTCAAGTATATATTCACTCAGCCAGATTTGAATCTCCGCCAACGCAGATAGATTGAGTTAGTCAAGGACTATGACCTTGGAATTAATTACCACCCGGGTAAGGCCGACGTGGTGGTTGATGCACTCAGCAGAAAGCCCGTCAGTTTAAATGCCATAATGGCAACTATGCCTTCCGAACTCCAATAAGAAATTGCTCAGCTCAATATGGTCATAGTTGAAGATGTTCTTGCTAATGTTATGGAAATTACTCCTACCCTCGAGGATGAGATTTGCAAGGCCCAGCCGGATGACACAATCTTACAAAAATATGTCAAGCAAATGCTAGCAGGACAGACCTCGGATTTTTCCAAGGACCATCTAGGTACACTGCGGTTCCACGGGAGGATTTGTGTACCAAGCCAAGAAGGTTTAAGGAAGAAAATACTATCCAAAGCACACGAATCCTTGTATTCTATCCACCCCGGAGGTACTAAATGTACGAAGACCTTCTCCAAATATTCTGGTGGGATGGAATGAAGAAGTACATAGCATATTTTGTGGCCTGTTGCGACATATGCAATAAAGTAAAGGCAGAGCACCAGAAACTAGCCGGACTCCTCCGACCGTTGCCCGTTCCACAATGGAAGTGGGATGACATCTGCATGCATTTTATCACCGGGCTACCAAAAACTCAGCGAGGCAATGACGCAGTATGGGTCATAGTGGATATGTTAACCAAGGTAGCACATTTCATTCCCATCAGAACCACATACCGTGTTGATCAGCTCGGACAATTATATGTGTCTAGAATAGTCTGTTTACATGGCGTTCCTCAAACGATCACTTCTGACCAGGGGTCCCTATTTACCTCCGCTTTCTGGTCCCGTCTCCATCAAGCTTTGGGAACAACACTGAAATATAGTACCGCTTACCATCCTCAGACCGATGGGCAGACTGAAAGAGTAAACCAAATACTTGAAGATATGCTATGAGCATGTGCCTTGGCCCAAGGGCCTAAGTGGGAAGACTGTCTGCCGTATGCTGAATTCTCCTACAACAACAGTTTCCAGGCCAGTTTAAAAATGTCACCATATGAGGCTTTGTATGGCCATAAGTGCTGCACCCCGCTGAATTGGTCACAAACCGGGGATAGCTGTCTCTTCGGAACAGACCTCATGATGGAAGCTGAAAGACAAGTACAAGAAATCAGAGACCGTCTGCGACTGGCCAAATCCTGACAAAAGAGCTATTATGATGCAAAGCACCGACAGGTCAGTTTCGAGCCTGGAAAACAAGTGTACCTCAGAGTTGCTCCTATGAAGGGAATAAAAAGGTTCCAGACTCGTGGAAAATTGGCATCCAGGTTTATTGGTCCATTCCCGGTTATGTCCAGAGTGGGTACTATTGCATATCAGTTAGAGCTGCCGCCAGAATTGTCAAAAGTGCACAACGTGTTCTATGTCTCCCAGTTGAGACGGTGCATATCACCGCCCGAGAAAAGGACTGCTATGACACAAATAGAACTGGCTAAGGATTTAACATATGAAGAGAGACAGTTAAATTTTTTGGATGAGATGGAAAGGGTCACTCGAAGCAAGACGAGAAAATTTTACAAGGTCCAGTGGGAGCATCATATAGAGGCAGAAGCAACCTGGGAGCACAAAGAATTTCTAAAGGCAAATTATCCAGAATTGTTTTCCCGAGCAACCGAATCTTGAGGACGAGATTCATCCTAAGTGGGGGAGGTTTGTGACAGCTTGGTTTTTGCCCTCTTTTCTCTTCTGGTTTTCAGTGGGGTTTTGATTTGAATTTTGAGTTTGAATAATTTCAGTTGGACTTAACACACTTGGGCATCACCTTGGATTTCATCCAAGTGGCTCACTCCTCTCCAAACCATCATTTCCTCTCTGTTCTACCTCAAAATAATGTCATGGGTATTTTTCTTTAATGAAAATATTCATTTTCCTCTCAAAAATCCTAAACAGAAACTTGTGCTTCAAAGCAACCCCTATTTTTCTTGCCCACAAAAATCTGAGAAAATTCACAAAAATCCTTTGAACCCTCGGGCACGTCCCTAAGCAAAAATATCACACCACTATTTGGAATATTTTTGCTACAGAAATTACTTTCTGTTCTGGACAGAAATGGTAGTTTCTACATCAACTACCATTTTACTTGCTCCATTGGTGCTGCATTTTCTTGTGCATCACCACCCTCCTAGCTCATTGCTAACCAGCAAAGCACAGCTCCCAACTACTAGCCGTTTAGCCACAGCAAGCTCCCAAAGTTACTGTCCAGTAACTTGCAGTGAAGTAAAAATCATGTTCACTGCGTCTAAGCTCAAACCAAAGTGCGGTAACCTCTAAATCTACCACGAACAACATGCCAGACATGAAGTTTAGGCTTAGCTCAGTGTGAGGTCAGAGTTCACGAGGTGACCGCGTTCATCCAAGCATGCTGGCATGCAGTCGATGTGCTCTGCGTCGCGCCCGAGCCTTTGTTGCTCGTGTGATCGCTTCCCCGCCTGCCAAACCTTGCCAAACCCCGCCACCATCACCATCCCGACGCCATTAACTTCACCCTAGCGCACGCCAATGCCGGAGCTCGCTCCAGCGAGCACGGGCGCGGTTCGGCCAACCCAACAGTGTGTTGTGCACTGTGTTCGTCACCTTCCTCTCGCTCCTCTGCTCGTCTCCGCTCGCCCACAGTTCCTGCGGAGTTGCGTCACCTTCCCCCTCTCTCTCTAGCGCCGCTCGTCACCGGGCGCAGTGTCCAGGTGTCCTCCGGTGGAGCTCGAGCACCTCTGGTCGCTCGGCTATAATTAGAGGTCTCCTCAGCCTTCTCGAGCATCATCCACTCCTCACACACACTCCACAAACCTGTAGAAAGCCATGGCCCGGCCGGGCAGGCCTCTGGATGTCGTCCCCGAGCTCGAGCTCGCCGACAATCCCCTATGTCTGTCCGCACCGCTCAAGCCCCTCCCAAGCTCAGGCGACACTTCCAGGGCCTCCTCCGCACCACGGTGGTGCCGTTCCACCAGATTGGAGCCATTGGTGCTGCCTCTAGTCGCTGTCGTCTTCAACTCCGGCGACCTTTGCTTTCTGACGCTGCTGGAGAGGCCATTTCCGACGCCCTCCAACCACCCTTAGCTAACCTACGGGTACGGGTAGGTGCGCCTCCGTCCCCTCTTTCAATCCCTCCCTCCAGTTTTGGCCAAGGAGCCCTCCTCGCCGGCGTGTGCTCCGGCGGAGCCCCGCCGCCCTCTGTCTCTTTCTCCCCCTCCCTCTCACCTAATTAGCGGGGCCTGCTAGTCAGCCACTCTATACGCGCCCGAAGGGGTACGAGTGGAGGCGTCCCGCAGGGTTTATGCCTTTGACGTCACCCCCCAGTTCTATTTATTTAAATTCAAATTTTAAATTATTCTAGAACACTTCAAACAACCACAACTTTTTAACCATAAGTCCAAATGAATTGATTCTTTTTGCATTGTGTTCTATATGAAAATCTCTAGCAGCACACCTAAGATGGGATTTTTCCCTGCTGCCTAGATTTTCTAGTAAATTTTAGAAGGGTTCTTGATGTTTTCGTTTTGTGTTTATAATTGTTTTCAGAGAGTGAAGCTTGTCTTGAGGATCACCAGGAGGAGTGTGACCCTCATCTGCACTAAGGCAAGCCACAACAACATTTTCATGGTGCCATTGCAATATTTGTTATTTATTTTCAACTTGAATGGTTAAATAGTTCATGCATTTAAATCACCTAGTTAAATAATGATTTACATTCTGTTGCAAGCTTATTCATGTGGGTATGTTGTTTAGCAGAAAGTTAAAAGTTAACTAAGTGGGATTTGAGTTATTATAAGTAATGATAGGTTATGGAGAATTAATTTGCTTATAAAAAGGACTAGATTGGATAATATTTTCTTGAGTAAGAAGAAGAGTATGTTAAGTTATTGCCATGATTAGTTGCTGCATAAACATGGCCAGAATAGTGCCATGAGTTTCTGAAATGTTTGGTTAGTGTTTGATGTAAGTTGACCCGGTATGGTTCTGATGATTAGTGAAGCATGTTATATGAGTGCATTTGCATGGCATGTCATGACACCGGTCATTTTTATTTAAGTTGAACCTGATAATAAATCAACTTGAACATATCGTTGATCGGGTCATGGTGCCACTGAATCGAGTTTTTCCCAGCGCAACCACATTTGCCTTTATGGGAAGGCCTTTATTCGGTTCGTTGTCATGCCTCTAGTTGGTACCTCCAATGAGGGAAGGTTATGGGTGTGCGGTACCCTGTCCTAGTAAGAAGACATAGCCTTGTGTGCCCGTTGATATTGTTATGGTACCTTGTCCCCATTTGGGACCGTTTTGCCACGATAGTGGCCGTTTGCCACGATAGTGGCCGTTGGTGTCTGGGGTAGACACGGGGCCACCCATGACTTAGTCCAGTGGGGAGTTAGTCAGAGTGGCCGAGAGAGTGTCGTCATGGAGGATTTTTGTTGGAACACCATTGGTCCACCTGAATGGGAGTGCGAGGCCATGGGTTCCTTGGTGTGGGTACAGTGCGCTACCTCTGTAGAGTGCATTAAATCTATCGATAGCCGAGTCCACGGTTGCGGACATGCTTGAAAGTAGATCACACCATGGGTCAAGGTTTTAAATAAATCTTGCACACTAAAATAACTTGTTGATGGAAAGAGGATGGTTGAAGAACCATGTTGATGTTGATGACCAAGATGTTGGTTCGTTTGTGATCCGAGAAAGATCACCGTTTGGTTGCATGGCAACCCGTTTGATGACCACGTGGTTGGTTCATTTTGTGATCCTAGAGAGATCACCGTTGGTTACTTGGTAACCCTTTGGTAAGCAAGTCCGGGGGACTTGAGGCACGAGATTTGATTCACTGCATCCATAGCATGATCTTGCATTGATGATTAAATTGGTTAATATCACGGTATTGTTTGTCATTATGTTTATGATTGTTGTGAGCTTGCAAGTACATTCAATGTACTGACCTGGCATTTCATGCCAGATTTCAGGAAAGGTTCGTTGGAACGGAGTGCTGTTCGAGTCTAGATCATGTTCACATCGGTGTCCCTGTGCTATGGAGTCCCGCTTCGTCATCGTTCCGGTGCCGCGTAGTCGTCATGATCGAGGCCCTCTTATGTTCATTAAATAACGTACATAGTGTTCAGCCACACCATGTGTGCCACTTGGCCTCCTAACTTGATGTAATATGAACTATGTTCCACTAGCATCAATAAAGCGGTTGTATTCTGTACCAAGATGTTGTGTGTTGCCAGAATACATGGTCTCTGGGCTGGCAATGCAAGGTAAACCGGTTGCTCTGAGCCGGGGTGCCACACAAATCCGTCTTAAAAATGGGCCAGGAATGGGTCGGCAGGCGGACGAAAGCGGACGCGCGTCCGTTTGGGTCGGCGCGTTGGGCTGACTTTTCTGTCCGCGCCGACCCAAACGGACAGCGGCAGACAAAATGGGTCGCCCCATTGGAGTTTCTCTTAGGATGTGATAGTACTAATAGGGCACGTAAGTATTAGTACATAATAGCTAAATGTCAATCGACTGACAATCGGATTTGGATCAGTCGATTTTGAGAAGGAAGAAGGAAGTGTCAGAGATATCACCGCCGATTTCTCAGAAAAACAACCCCACTATCTATTTTAGGGTGGCAGGTGCAGATTCGTCGAAGAAGCACCTCGTCTATCCACCTTAGGGTGGCAGGTAGGATGCTGCTTTGCCGGAGATTTTTTGGGTTTTCGCCGGGCTTAAAGGGGATGGCAGGGGGCGGCAACAAGACCGGCGGTAGGGGTGGTTCAGGGGAGGGTGGTGTGGCGATGTGGTTGCGGGAGCACCACAGCTAGTGGAAGCAGGCGGCTAGGCCGGCGGTGGCAGGGTGGCTTGAAGGAAGAATAGGGACAATGGGAGTTTAAACAAAGAGACTGGGCTCTTAATTTCGCATAGGACAAACCCAATGTTTTTTTTCAGATGAGTGACATATAGCCAGTCCCTTAAAACCATCTCCAACAGGCGAGCGATATTAGCACCGTGCTGGAAATATTGCATTTTTTCGCGCGCGCGGCCGTTTCGGACGCTCGAGCGAAGGCGAAAAAACGCGCGCGCGGCATAAGTGGTTCAGCTCGCGGAGTGAAACGGCATCGCACGCCGCTTGTTTCAAGTGCCCGCACCCGCGCGCTGCACACTCGAGCGCCCGCGCCGCGACTTCCACCTACTGCCATATCCAGGCCCTGGCGCCGCCGCCCGCATGCACCTCCCCATTTGCTCCGGCGACCCGATGGCGCTTCCCCGGCCTATCCCCGTTGAGGGAGTCCTGGACTATGGGGTCCTCGAGGACTCGGCCTATGTGACATGGGTCGGACTGATGGGCCGTGAAGATACAAGGTAGAAGGACCTCACCCGTGTCCGGATAGGACTCTCCTTTGCGTGGATGGCATGCTTGGTGTTCGGATCATGTATTTTCCTTCCTCTGTAACCGACCTTGTACAACCCTAGATCCCTACAGTGTCTATATAAATCGGAGGGTAGTCCGTAGGGCAAGATCACAATCATACAGGCTAAACATCTAGGGTTTAGCCATTATGATCTCGAGGTAGATCAACTCTTGTAACCCCTATATTCATCAAAGTCAATCAAGCAGGAAGTAGGGTATTACCTCCATTAAGAGGGCTGAACCTGGGTAAACATCATGTCCCCTGCCTCCTTGTTACCTTCGATCCTTAGACACACAGCTCGGGACCCCCTACCCGAGATCTGCCGGTTTTGACACCAACATTGGTGCGTTCATTGAGAGTTTCGTTGTGTCTTCACCAACAGGCGTGCGATATTTGTTGGGGAAAGCAGTAATTTCAACAAAATTCCTACGACCATGCAAGATCTATCACTAGGTGATGCATAGCAACGAGAGGGGAGAGTTTTGTCTATGTACCCTCGTAGACCGAAAGCGGAAGCGTTATGACAACGTGGTTGATGTAGTCATACGTCTTCACGATCCGACCGGTCCTAGCACAGAAGGTAGAGCACCTCGTGATCTGCACACATTCAGCTTGGTGACGTCCCACGAATTCTAGATCCAGCTGAGGTTGAGGGAGAGTTTCGTCAGCAAAACAGTGTGGTGACGGTGATGATGAAGTTACTGGTGCAGGGCTTCGCCTAAGCACTATGACGATATGACCGAGCTGTGTAACTGTGGAGGGGGCACCGCACATGGCTAAAACAGTTGTCAACTTGTGTGTTCTAGGGTGCCCCCTTGCCCCCGTATATAAAGGAGCAAGGGGGAAGGCCTCCCCTTGCCCCCGTATATAAAGGAGCAAGGGGGGAGGCCGGCCGGCCCTCATGGGGTGCGCCCCAAGTAGGATTCCTACTAGGAATCCTATTCCTAGTAGGTTTCCAACAAGGGAAGAGAGGGGCAAGGTAGGAGAGGGATAGAGGGAGAAGGAAAGGGGGGAGCTGCCCCCTTCCCTTGTCCTATTCTGACTCAAGGGAGGGGGGCGTGATGATGATATAGACCTGGGGTAGGGTGATAGGCCTGACCTATACATCCTACCCAAGGTCACTACCCTAGAAGCAAAGAAGCTCAAGAGACAACAAGGACTGCCCAACAAAGGCGTCGAGTGCAATCCACTCGACCAATCAATCACAAGGGTACCCCTCCTTCTTCATGTCACACAACCAGTCAACCACTCGACCTACTGAAGACCAGGAGTTGACTAGAACTGCAACGGTCAGGCGTTCACTTCGTAGTCTTTAAGATCATTAAAAGCACTTTATGGTTGGCTTTATCAGTAACGCCCCCTCTTTATGTACATTGAACTCTTGGTAACGGGGGATGGCTGGGGTCCTGGCGCACTCTATATAAGCCACCCCCCTCCTCTGGCACAAGGGTTCGCATCCCTATAAGACACACACATATAATCCAGTGGGCACCGAGACGTAGGGCTTTTACCTCCTCCGAGAGGGGCCTGAACTCGTAAACACTTGCATATAATCTCACCGTAGCTAAGACCTTGCCTCCTCATTCGTACCCCCTATACTTACTGTCTGACTTAGAACCACGACAGTTGGCGCCCACCGTGGGGCAAAGCGTCTTAGCGACTTCCGGTGAGGTAGCATCTTCTCCGATCTTCATCAGCATGGTTTCCGGTGGCGGTTTGGTTATGGGCCGCGAGTTCCGACTCGGCGCGCTCACTTTCATCGCCGACGACTCTGTTTGGCTCCAGGAGGCCCCCCTCGATGTCGAGGATCTCCCAGCTCGTGGCTCATCGCACTTCCGCGCGAGTGCCTGCGACGTCCTCCTTCGGCAGCCGTCTTCCCCGTACCAGTCGGTCATCGCATCATCGTCTTACTCCGCTGGACGCTGCCGCAAGCGGTCTGGGCGTTTGCGGCTCCAGTGGTGGGTGAGACACGCGATGGCTCTTCAGGCCTTCACCCCCCAAGTCGCGGCGATCGAGCCCGACGTATTTTCTCGCGGATCAGTCGACCTATCGACTGATCTTGCAGATACCTTTTCCGAGAGTGGGAGTTGTGACCCCCGCGGCGGAGGTCCTCATGGTCGACTCCCATCGCGGTCCGCCTGGTTTTCATCGCAGCAGCGATGGCGGCAGAAGCGGTGGCCCGTCACTTGACCAAGAAGAATATCAGCCCCAACCTCTCAGCTCGCAGTAGAGGGAGGAGCTGCATCACCGGAACATGGAGGCTCTCCACACCCCCATCATAGGGGAAATAGCCAAGGCCCGGGCCTTGGAGGCAGTTCGCCTGGCCAATCTGGCTGAGCGCACTCGTTTGGAGAATCTCCAACATTCTCTCGACGAGCGTGCCCATCGACTGACCCCGAGTCCAGTCGACGTCCATGATATGTCTCGATCGTATCTACTTTTCCAAACACTTTTGCCCTTAGTTTTGGATTCTAACTTGCATGAGTTGAATGGAACTAACCCGGACTGACGTTGTTTTCAGCAGAACTGCCATGGTGTTATTTTTGTGCAGAAATAAAATTTCTCGAGATGACCTGAAAATCCACGGAGCAACTTTTCAAAATTAATAAAAAATCTTGGCAAAAGAAATAGCGTCAGGGGGCCCACACCCTATCCACGAGGGTGGTGGGCGCGCCAGGATGTCCCCTGCCTCGTGGCCCCCCTAGACGTCCACTGACCTCAACCCCAACTCCATATATTTGCTTTCATGGAGAAAAAACTCAGAGAGAAAGTTTCATCGCGTTTTACAATACGGAGCCGCCGCCAAGCCCTAATCTCTCTGGGAAGGCTGATCTGGAGTACGTTCGGGGCTCCGGAGAGGGGGATTCGTCGCCGTCGTCATCATCAACCATCCTCCATCACCAATTTCATGATGCTCACCGCCGTGTGTGAATAATTCCATCATAAGCTTGCTGGATGGTGATGGGTTGGATGAGATTTACCATGTAATCAAGTTAGTTTTGTTAGGGTTTGATCCCCAGTATCCACTATGTTCTGAGATTGATGTTGCTATGACTTTGCTATGCTTAATGCTTGTCACTAGGGCCCGAGTGCCATGATTTCAGATCTGAACCTATTATGTTTTCATGAATATATGTGAGTTCTTGATCCTATCTTGCAAGTCTATAGTCACCTATTATGTGTTATGATCCGACAACCCCGAAGTGACAATAATCGGGATACTTCTCGGTGATGACCGTAGTTTGAGGAGTTCATGTATTCACTAAGTCCTAATGCTTTGGTCAGGTTCTCTATTAAAAGGAGGCCTAAATATCCATTAGTTTCCATTAGGACCCCGCTGCCACGGGAGGGTAGGACAAAAGATGTCATGCAAGTTCTTTTCCATAAGCACGTATGACTATATTCGAAATATATGCCTACATTACATTGATGAATTGGAGCTAGTTCTGTGTCACCCTATGTTATTACTAATACATGAGGAATCGCATCCGACAGAATTATCCACTACTGATCCAATGCCTACGAGCTTTTCACATATTGTGCTTTGCTTATGTACTTTACCGTTGCTACTGTTACAACTGTTACAAAACTGCTACCCTTACTTTTGCTACCGTTACCGTTACTTCCGTACTACTTTGCTACTAAATACTTTGCTGCAGATACTATGTTATCCAGGTGTGGTTGAATTGACAACTCAACTGCTAATACTTGAGAATATTCTTTGGCTCTCCTTGTGTCGAATCAATAAATTTGGGTTGAATACTCTACCCTCGAAAATTGTTGCGATCCCCTATACTTGTGGGTTATCAGTCCACGCCAATTGTTTCCACCGGAAACTCATGTATTACATACACCGATTCAGAATTTGGTAGCCGCTGCGCGTATTGCAGAGTCCATTCAGTCGTCCCGTTCGGAGGCTGAAAGAGGCTTGGAACAGATCAGAACGCTGCTCCAAGCAGCGGGAGACCAGAACTCTATTGTGTCCCATTCGCGGAACAGAATACATAGCAGATCAGTGAGAGCAGATACCATTCAGTCGGCACACAGTCCTAGGTCCCCTTTGCGGCATGGAGGTCGTGACCACCGCCAGGATCGGTACCTAGGAAGAGCTCATGGAGAATATGATCGTGAATACGCCCGCGACAACTACCGTCGAGCGCCTTCGCACCTTCCGAGGGACGGGTCGTACGCACCCTGGCGCAATGACGAGAGGCGTTCGTATGGAAATGACCACATAGTTCCAGTCAACCCCAGAGAGCCCGGCTTCGATGCGAGGTCTGTCCTTGTGCAGGGTTTGGTCGATCGGAACAAAGCATACAGAGAAGGGCTGGATATGGACAGACCCAGTGGAGGCAGAGTCCACGTTTCCGGCCCAGAGTGTTTTGGGAGAGTCATCGGAGCCGTTGAGATTCCCCATAACTTCAGACTGGCAACTGGCGTTAGTAAGTTTATAGGTGAGTCGAAGCCCGATACTTGGCTCGAAGACTACCGAGTGGTTGTGCACATTGGTGGCGGCAGCGATCAGGTGGCCATGAAGCACCTTCCTCTGATGCTTGAAGGTTCTTCCAGGGCTTGGCTAAATCAGTTGGCCCCTTGGAGCATTTTGAGTTGAGATGAGTTGGCCCGAGTGTTCACCAGAACGTTTGAGGGCACTTGCAAGAGACCTGCTGGTCTACCGGAGCTGCAGCATTGCGTGCAGAAACCGAATGAAATCCTGAGAGACTATATCCAGAGATGGTTATGTTATGGATGAAGAAACTACTAGAGATTTTCTTGCTTGCAATGATAGATCTCATCTTAAGAAGTTATTAGCTAAACTAAAACAGAAAACTCTGAATGCTAGAATGAAATATGACCCTGCTTTTGCTACTTCACCTATCTTTGTTACTGATAAGGATTATGAATTCTCTGTCGATCCTGAGATAATTACTTTGGTTGAATCTGATCCTTTTTATGGCTATGAATCTGAAACTGTTGTGGCACATCTTACTAAATTGAATGATATAGCCACCCTGTTCACTAATGATGAGAAATCTCGCTACTATTATATCCTTAAGATATTTTCATTCTCATTAAAGGGTGATGCTAAAACTTGGTTTAATTCTCTTGATCCTGGTTGTGTGCGTAGTCCCCAGGGTATGATTTATTACTTCTCTGCTAAATATTTCCCTGCTCATAAGAAACAAGATTCCTTGAGGGAAATATATAATTTTGTGCAAATTGAAGAAGAGAGTTTCCCACAAGCTTGGGGGAGGCTTCTCCGGTTACTTAATGCTTTGCCTGATCATCCTCTTAAGAAAAATGAAATACTTGATATCTTTTATAATGGACTAACCGATGCTTCCAAGGACCACTTGGATAGTTGTGCTGGTTGTGTTTTCAGGGAAAGAACAGTCGATCAAGCCGAATTGCTATTGAATAATATGTTGACTGATGAAAATAATTGGACTCTTCTTGAGCCAATTCCTGAGCCAACTCCTAAACCAACACAGAAGAAGAGAGGTGTTCTATTTCTCAGTCCTGAAGATATGCAAGAGGCAAAGAAATCTATGAAAGAAAAAGGTATTAAAGCTGAAGATGTTAAGAATTTACCTCTTATTGAAGAAATACATGGTCTTAATCTACCACCTATTGAATAAACACAAGATCTTGATAACATGACACAGGTAGTAAAGGTAAATTCTCTCTATAGATATGATAAAGTTGAAATCCCATCTACTAAGTTTCCTAGCCAATGTTTGGATGAATTTGATGACTTTATGGCTAGACAAGAAATTTTCAATGCTTATGTTGGTAGAGAATTAGAGAGTAATGCTTACATGATTGGACGCTTGATGATTATATGGATAGAGTTAAAGGTGAACTTAAACTCATTAGTAAATATGCTTCTGTGGTTACCACTCAAGCAAAACAAGTACTTAAAGATCAAAGTGATTTGCTCGATGATTTAAATAATAAACATGACTTTGCTGTTAGAGTGGCAACTAGAACTGGTAAAATGACTCGGTAACCATTGTATCCTGAAGGCCACCCTAAGAGAATTGAGCAAGATTCTCAGAGAAATAATGTAGATGCACCTAGTCCTTCTAAAAGGAAGAAAAAGAAAAATGATAGGACTTTGCATGCTTCTAGTGAACCTGTTGTAGACACACCTGAGAATCCCAATGATATTTCTATTTCTAATGTTGAAACACAATCTGGTGATGAACATGAACCTAGTGATAATGTTAATGATAATGTTCTTATTGATGCTCAACCTTGCAATAATAATTAAGTAGAGATTGAACCTGATGTTGATCTTGATAACCCACAATCAAAGAATCAACGTTATGATAAGAGAGACTTTGTTGCTAGGAAGAACGGTAAAGAAAGAGAACCATGGGTTCAGAAACCCATGCTTTTTCCTCCTAAGCCATCCAAGAAAAAGGATGATGAGGATTTTGAGCGCGTGGTTGAAATGATTAGACCTACCTTCCTACGTATGCACTTAACTCATATGCTTAAAGTAAATCCTTATGCTAAATACATGAAGGATATTATTAAATAAAAGAAAGATACTGGAATCTTAAATTTCCACCATGCTTGCTAATTATACTTTTAAAGGTGGAATACCAAAGAAACTTGGAGATCCAGGAGAACCAACTATACCATGCTCCATTAAAGAAACTATGTTAAAACTACTTTATGTGATCTTGGAGCCAGTGTTAGTGTTATACCTCTCTCTTTATATCGTAGACTTGAATTGAATAAGTTGACACCTACTAAAATATCTTTGCAAATGGCCGATAAATCAACTGCTATACATGTCGGTATTTGTGAGGATGTGCCTATTGTGGTTGCAAATGTCACTATCTTAACAGACTTTGTTATTCTTGATATTCCCAAGGACGATAGTATGTCGATTACCCTTGGTAGACCCTTTTTGAATACTGCAGGGTATGTTATTGATTGCAACAAAGGCAATGCCACTTTTCATGTTAATGGTAATGAGCATATGGTGCACTTTCCGAGGAAACAACCTCAAGTTCATAGCATCAATTCTATTGGAAAAATTCCAACTATTATTATTGGAGGTTTTGAATTTCCTCTTCCTACTATCAAGAAGAAATATGATATTCTTATTATTGGGGATGTTCATATCCCCGTTGAGGTAACATAGTGTTATTCGAAATTTCTCCGGTTCCATGTTATTCAGAATGAGTTTGTTAACAAGACTTGATCAACCTTGTTAGTGGATTCCTTTTGATGATCATGAGATGGATGAAATTAGAAGGCACAACCTTCTGTACCCTCCTTTTACTTTCTGTTATTTAGAGATTAAATAAAGTAAAAATAGTGTTACCTGTCTGTTTTTTGAATTATCCATGCAATAAAAAATATCCCGAAAATAAAAAATATCATCTACTTATTACTTCCCAATGCCTTCCTCTAGGCCCAAATCATGGTGAAGTGTCATGTAGTCGACGTTCATATAACACCACTAGAGGAGAGACAACATAAATCTCATCAAATATCAAATTAATACCAAATTCACATGATTACTTATAACAAGACTTCTCCCATGTCCTTAGGAACAAACATAACAACTCATAAAGCATGCGCATGTTAATAATCAGAGGAGTATTAATTATCATTAAGGACCTAAACATATGATCTTCCATCGAATAAACCAACTAGCATCAACTACAGGGAGTAATCAACACTACTAGCAACCCACAGGTACAAATCAGAGGTTTTGAGACAAAGATCAGATACAAGAGATGAACTAGGGTTTGAGAGGGGATGGTGTTGGTGAAGATGTGGACGAAATTGATTGACCCCTCTTGATGAGAGGATCGTTGGTGATGACAATGGCTTTGATTTCCCCCTCCTGGAGGGAAGTTTCCCCCGCAGAACAGCTCCGCCGGAGCCATAGATTGGTTCTGCCCAGGTTCCTCCTCGAGACGGCGTCGCTTTGTCCCGAAAGCTTCCTTCTTATTTTTTCCAGGTCAAAACACACCATTGATACGTCTCCATCATATCTACTTTTCCAAACACTTTTGCCCTTGTTTTGGACTCTAACTTGCATGATTTTAATGGAACTAACCCGGAATGATGTTGTTTTCAGCAGAACTGCCATGGTGTTATTTTTGTGCAGAAATAAAAGTTCTCGGAATGACCTGAAAATCCATAGAGCAAATTTTTGGAATTAATAAAAAATATTGGTGAAAGAATAAAGGCCAGGGGGGCCACACCCTGTCCACGAGGCTGGCAGCGTGCCCTACCCCCTGGGCGCGCCCCCCTGCCTTGTGGGCCCCCTGGTGCTCCACCGACCTCAACTCCAACTCCATATATTCACCTTCAAGGAGAAAAAAATTAGAGAGAAGGATTCATCACGTTTTACGATACGGAGCCGCCGCCAAGCCCTAATCTCTCTTGGGAGGGCTGATCTCGAGTCCGTTCAGGGCTCCGGTGAGGGGAATCCGTCGCCGTCGCCATCATCATCAACCATCCTCCATCACCAATTACATGATGCTCATCGTAGTGCGTGAGTAATTCTATCGTAGGCTTGCTGGACGGTGATGGGTTGGATGAGATTTACCATGTAATCAAGTTAGTTTTGTTAGGGTTTGATCCCTAGTATCCACTATGTTCTGAAATTGATGTTGCTATGACTTTTCTATGCTTAATGCTTGTCACTAGGGCCCGAGTGCCATGATTTCATATCTGAACCTATTATGTTTTCATGAATATATGTGAGTTCT
This sequence comes from Triticum dicoccoides, assembly GCF_002162155.2. Taxonomy (NCBI): domain Eukaryota; kingdom Viridiplantae; phylum Streptophyta; class Magnoliopsida; order Poales; family Poaceae; genus Triticum; species Triticum dicoccoides. The sequence continues at coordinate 138,868,982 of NC_041385.1, forward strand.
TGATCCTATCTTGCAAGTCTATAGTGACCTACTATGTGTTATGATCCGGTAGCCCCGAAGTGACAATAATCGGGACCACTCCTGGTGATGACCGTAGTTAGAGGAGTTCATGTATTCACCAAGTGTTAATGCTTTGGTCTGGTACTCTATTAAAAGGAGGCCTTAATATCCCTTAGTTTCCAATAGGACCCCGCTGCCACAGGAGGGTAGGACAAAAGATGCCATGCAAGTTCTTTTCCATAAGCACGTATGACTATATTCGGAATACATGCCTACACTACATTGATGAACTGGAGCTAGTTCTGTGTCACCCTATGTTATAACTATTGCATGAGGAATCACACCTGACATAATTATCCATCACTGATCCAATGCCTACGAGTTTTTCACGTATTGATCTTTGCTTAGTTACTTTACCATTGCCACTGTTACAATTACTACAAAACTGCTACTGTTACTTCTACCATTACCGTTACTTCCATACTACTTTGCTACTAAATACTTTGCTGCAGATATTAAGTTATCCAGGTGTGGTTGAATTGACAACTCAACTGCTAATACTTGAGAATATTCTTTGGCTCCCCTTGTGTCGAATCAATAAATTTGGGTTGAATACTCTACCCTCGAAAACTGTTGTGATCCCCTATACTTGTGGGTTATCAAGACTATTTTCTGGCACCGTTGCCGGGGAGCATAGCTCTATTCTTTGAGTCACTTGGGATTTATATCTGCTGATCACTATGAGGAACTTGAAAGACAAAAGAACTAAGATTTTTCCCTCAACTACGAGGGGAGGTATGGAACTGCCATCTAGCTCTGCACTTGATTTACCATCTATTTTGAGTAAGCTTGTGACACCTAAACCTGCTTCCGCTATTAATTCTGATATGTCGCATGTTATCGATGATGCCACTTCTGCTATGCATGATGCTTATGATGAAACTACTTCTATGCTTGATACTACTGTGACATTAGGTGAATTTCTTAATGAACAACTTGCTAGGGCTAGAGAGAATGAAATTATTGAAACTGATAATATTGATGAAAGTGATGATGAAGGTTCTCCCCCTAGATATGAACTGCCTATTGTGCCTGAGGGTTATGTTATGATGAAGAAGCTGCTAGAGATTTTCTTGCTTGCAATGATAGATCTGACCTTAAGAAATTATTAGCTAAGCTGAAAGAAAAGTCTCTGAATGCTAGAATGAAATATGACCCTGCTGTTGCTACTTCACCTATCTGTGTTACTGATAAGGATTATGATTTCTCTGTCGATCCTCGGATAATTAATTTGGTTGAATCTGATCCTTTTTATGGCTATGAATCTGAAACTGTTGTGGCACATCTTACTAAGTTAAATGATATAGCCACCCTATTCACTAAGGATGAGAAAACTCGTTACTACTATATCCTTAAATTATTTTCGTTCTCATTAAAGGGTGATGCTAAAATATGGTTTAATTCTCTTTATCTTGGTTGTGTGCGTAGTCCCCAGGATATGATTTATTACTTCTCTGCTAAATATTTCCTTGCTCATAAGAAACAAGTTGCTTTAAGGGAAATATATAATTTTGTGCGAATTGAAGAAGAGAGTCTCCCACAAGCTTGGGGGAGGCTTCTCCAATCACTAAGCTTTGCCTCATCACCCTCTCAAGAAAAATGAAATACTTGATGTCTTTTATAATGGACTACCCGATGCTTCCAGAGACCACCTGGATAGTTGTGCTGGTTGTGTTTTCACGGAAAGAACTGCCGATCAAGATGAATTGTTATTGAATAATATGTTGACTAGTTAAAACAATTGGACACTTCCCGAACCAACTCCTAAGCCAACTCCGAAGAAAAGAGGCGCTCTATTTCTCAGTCCTGAAGATATGCAAGAGGCAAAGAAATCTATGAAAGAGAAAGGTATTAAAGCTGAAGATGTTAAGAATTTACCTCCTGTTGAAGAAATACATGGCCTTAATATACTACCTATTGAAGAAATACATGGTCTTGATAACCCGACACAGGTAGTAAAGGTAAATTCTCTCTATAGATATGATAAAGTTCAAATCCCGTCTACTAAGTTTGCTAGAAAATGCTTGGATGAGTTTGATGAATTTATGGCTAAACAAGAAAACTTCAATGCTTATGTTAGTAGACAATTGAAACAAAAAGCTTATATGATTGGACACTTGAGTGATTATATGTCTAGAGTTAAAGGTGAACTTAAACTCATTAGTAAACATGCTTCTATGGTTACCACTCAAGTAGAACAAGTGCTTAAAGCTCAAAATGATTTGCTCAATGAATTAAATAATAAGAAAAATGATAATGTTGTTAGAGTTATGACTGGAGGTGGTAAAATGACTCAGGAACCTTTGTATCCTGAGGGCCACCCTAAGAGAATTGAGCAAGATTCTCATAGAACTAATGATGATGCACCTAGTCCTTCTAAAAAGAAGAAAAAGAAAAATGATAGGACTTTGCATGCTGCTAGTGAACCTGTTGTAGACACACCTGAGAATCCCAATGATATTTCTATTTTTGATGCTAAAACACAATCTGGTGATGAAAATGAACCTAGTGATAATGTTAATGATAATGTTCATGTTGATGCTTAACCTAGCAATAATAATGATGTAGAGATTGAACCTGCTGTTGATCTTGATAACCCACAATCAAAGAATCAATGTTATGATAAGAGAGACTTTGTTGCTAGGAAACACGGTAAAGAAAGAGAACCATGGGTTCAGAAACCCATGGCTTTTCCTCCTAAACCATCCAAGAAAAAGGATGATGAGGATTTTGAGCGCTTTGCTGAAATGATTAGACCTATCTTTTTGCGTATGCGGTTGACTGATATGCTTAAAATGAATCCTTATGCTAAGTATATGAAAGATATTGTTACAAATAAAAGAAAGATATCGAAAGCTGAAATTTCCACCATGCTTTCTAATTACACTTTTAAGGGTGGAATACCTAAGAAACTAGGAGATCTAGGAGTACCAACTATACCATGCTCCATTAAAAGAAACTATGTTAAAACTGCTTTATGTGATCTTGGAGCCGTTGTTAGTGTTATGCCTCTCTCTTTATATCATAGACTTGATTTGAATAAGTTGACACCTACTGAAGTATCTTTGCAAATGGTTGATAAATCAACTGCTATACATGTCGGTATTTGTGAGGATGTGCTTGTTGTGATTGCAAATGTTACTATCTTAACGGACTTTGTTATTCTTGATATTCTCGAGGACGATAGTATGTCGATTATCCTTGGTAGACCCTTTTTGAATACTGCAGGGGCTATTATTGATTGCAACAAAGGCAATGTCACTTTTCATGTTAATGGTAATGAGCATATGGTGCACTTTCCGAGGAAACAACCTCAAGTTCATAGCATCAATTCTATTGGAAAAATTCCAACTATTATTATTGGAGGTTTTGAATTTCCTCTTCCTACTGTCAAGAAGAAATATGATATTCTTATGATTGGGGATGTTCATATCCCTGTTGAGGTAACCTAGTGTTATTCGAAATTTCTCCGGTTCCATGTTATTCAGAATGAGTTTGTTAACAAGACTTGATCAACCTTGCTAGTGGATTCCTTTTGATGATCATGAGATGGATGAAATTAGAAAGCACAACCTTCTGTACCCTCCTTTTACTTTTTGTTATATAGATTAAATAAAGTAAAAATAGTGTTACCTGTCTGTTTTTTGAATTATCCATGCAATACAAAATATCCCGAAAATAAAAGTTCTCCAAATGACCTTGCAAATTTAGTATGATTTTTTCTGGAATATTTGAGAATATTTGGCACTGAGAACACAACAAGGGGAGCTGGCACCTGGCCATGAGGGTCCAGGGTGCGCCCCCCTGCCTCGTGGGCCCATGGTGGACTCCCTCCACTTATTCCTGCACCCACACACTTCATCTTCCTCCCAAAAAAATCACCATCCAGCTCAAGCACGAGTTCTAGCTCACTTTGCTACCATTTTCGATCTCCTTGCTCAAAGCTCCATTCACAAAACTGCTTTGGGAGATTGTTCCTTAGTATGTGACTCCTCCAATGGTCCAATTAGTTTTTGTTCTAGTGCTTTATTTATTGCAAAATTTTGTTTCCTAGGTGACCCTGTTCTTGAGCTTGCATGTTAAATTTATGAGGTCCCAAGTAATTCTAATGCATGATATAGGCTCTAGGCACTTGTGGGAGTAGTTGCTATCAGTTTTGTTGAGTTTGATTCACTTTTATTTTTAGTTACTTAAAATTTCAAAAAAATTCAGAGGAAGAAATATGTCTAGGAAAATGTACCAAGGTGGTTCTTCAAGAAAGAAAGGACCCAGGCTCGCAATGTGTGAGCTAGATGATGAACCACCAAGGGAAGCTGATGTGCGGCCTTGTGAATGGCCGTCAGAAGAGTTTATGGTTAATGCAGGCATCAGATGAATTTGATACATATGTGCGTAATGCCGATCTTGAGGACTTCATGCAAGATAAGTGTCCTCAGTACTACTATTTGACTGATTCATTCGTGAGTAGGTTTAAATTTACATCTTCGCGTAATTCTCCAACTGTCCTGTTTGATATTTATGATAAATCATATACCATGGACTTAGAAGATTTCACTACTGCTTGCAAACTCCCACAGTGGGGCAATGTTAATGAACCCCGTAAATCTGAGTATAAAGACTTTCCTGCTTGTATCACTGTGGGAGAATCTAGAGATATAGCACAAGCTACCATAGGGAGCATTCATTTTCCTGCTATACATTATTTTGCTCTCTACATTGGTAGATGCATTAATGATAAAGATGAAGCATGTCACATGTCTGTACCTGATCTTTGTGTTCTCAAGAGTGCTTTATTAGGTGATAAACAATACAACTTGGGGGCAATTGTTGCACGTAGGTTGCATAATAATGGTTTAGTTGGAGATTCGTTTGGAGGGATTTATGCGACCCGTGTGGCTAATTATCTTGGTATACCTCCACATGAATATGATAGGGAGTTGCCTCCCGCTTATTTAGATTATAATGCTATGGTTAGTAATAATTTCCTTGAGAGGAATGAACAATTCCTCCAGTATAGACTAATCTTTGACAGACATCGTGTTGTCCATATTACTCTCCCTGCTCCTACCCTTTTTGATTATCAGGCAAAAGGAAGATATGTTGTAACTAGGGAGGAGGCAACCGAGTACGAGAGGAGGACGGAGGCAGCTTGCCGCCATGCCGCAGCTCAGGAGGCAATGGCTGCTGCATCTTGGTACGACCCCAGTTACAACTTTGGATATCAATCAGGCTTCCCATGGCCATAGACCAACTTATGCCAAAAGCCTAAGCTTCGGGGGGTACGTATTTCTCACCGACATTACATTCATGTTCACACGCTCATTCTAGTTGTCGGTGCTCATACTTTTTCATTGTATTATCCATGCTAGTTTAATTTCTTTTTCTAGCTTTCTTCTTGTGTGTTTGATAAACCTTAAGAAAAACCAAAATAATAGTTAGTTTAATTTCCATGATGTAGTAGTAGTAACTAAAAGAAAACCCAAAAAGATTTCTCATTCTTCTTTTGTTTGTTGGGAGCTTTCCCATGTAAATAGTTTTATTTCTTTTCTTTCCTTTGGGGGTCGAGAGGAGAAGACCATAATGAAAATGTTTAGTGGCTCTCATATGCATGAATTTAACCAAGAGCTCATATTACCTTGTCTTCTCCCTTGAATTGAATGCTTACAGATTCCAGCTTAGTCCAATGCACGTGCACTATTATTATTATACACATCGTTCGGTCGTGCAAGTGAAAGGCAATAATGACGATATATGATGGACTGATTGAGATGAGAGAAGCTGGTATGAACTCGACCTCTCTTGTTTTTGTAAATATGATTAGTTCATCGTTCCTGATTCAGCCTATTATGAATAAACATGTTTGCAATGACAATTAGAGATTATAGTTGCTTATGCCATGCTTAAATAGCTAGGAGCTTATAATGGTTTACCTTGCATGCCAACATGCAATTAAAATGGTTGTGATGTGGTATGATAGGGTGGTATCCTCCTTTGAATGATTTGAGTGACTTGACTTGGCACATGTTCACGCATGTAGTTGAAACAAAATCAACATAGCCTTCACGATATTTATATTCATGGTGGATTATATCCTACTCATGCTTGCACTCGGTGTTGATTAATTTTAATGCATGTTCATGACTGTTGTCGCTCTCTCAGTTGGTCGCTTCCCAGTCTTTTGCTAGCCTTCACCTGTACTAAGCGGGAATACTGCTTGTGCATCCAAACTCCATAAACCCCAAAGTTATTCCATATGAGTCCACCATACCTTCCTATATGCAGTATTTACCTGCCGTTCCAAGTAAATTTTTATGTGCCAAACTCCAAACCTTCAAATGAAATTATGTTTTGTATGCTCGAGCAACTAACGTATCAACTAGGGATGTCTGTATCTTCCATGCTAGGTGGGTTATTCTCAAGGGGAGTGGACTCCGCTCCTCATTCACAAGAAAATGGTTGGTAACCGGGATGCCCAGTCCCATGATCAAAAGATCAAATCAAATCAAAATAATTAAACAAAACTCCCCCAGGATTGTTTCTAGTTGGAGGCACCCGTTGTTTTGGGCAAGCCATGGATTGATGCTTGTTGGTGGTGGGGGAGTATAAATTTTACCATTCTGTTTGGGAACCGCCTATAATGTATGTAGCATGGAAGATATCGAGATCTCATAGTTGTTATGTTGACAATGAAAGTATATCGCTCAAAATGTTATTCATCTCTATTTCAAAATCGAGCTCTGGCACCTCTACAAATCCATGCTTCCCTCTACGAAGGGCCTATCTATTTACTGTTATGTTGAGTCATCACCCTCTTATTAAAGAGCACCCGCTAGAGAGCACCGCTGTCATTCGCATGCATTACTATTAATTTATATTGGGTATGACTTGACTGGATCTCTTTTACCATGAATTACAATGTTTAGTCAGTCCTTGATCTTTAAGGGTGCTCTGCATTTATGTTTTGCGGTCTCAGAAAGGGCTAGCGAGATACCATCTTGTTATATCATATTATGATTGTTTTGAGAAAGTATTGTCATCCGAGTTTTATTATTATTGCTCGCTAGTTGATTATGCCATTGATATGAGTAAACATGAGACCTAAGTGTTATTGTGAATACGAATAGTTCATAATCATTGCTGAAAACTTGAATGCTGGCTTTAAATATTTACAACAAGAAGAGCAAACAGAGTTTGTAAAAGTTTTTCTTTATCACTTTCAGTTTGTCAACTGAATTTCTTGAGGACAAGCAAAGGTTTAAGCTTGGGGGAGTTGATACGTCTCTGTCGTATCTACTTTTCCAAACACTTTTGCCCTTGTTTTGGACTCTAACTTGCATGATTTGAATGGAACTAACCCGGACTGATGATGTTTTCAGCAGAACTGTCATGGTGTTATTTATGTGTAGAAATAAAAGTTCTCAGAATGACCTGAAAATCCACGGAGCAACTTTTCAGAATTAATAAAAAAATACTGGCGAAAGAACGAGCGTCAGGGGGCCCACACCCCACTACTAGGAAAAGGCCTACTAATGGCGCACCGGTTTTGCCTACTAATGGCGCACTACCGGTGCGCCATTAGTAGCACTCCACTAGAATTTTTTACTAATGGCGCACCACTGGTGCGCCGTTAGTATCTGGTATACTAATGGCGCACCAAGCAGTGCGCCATTAGTATGTAACTCCATGCGCCATTAGTATGCCTCCGGGGGGCATATGTAACCATGTGCTTTGTCATACTAATGGCGCACTCTGCCTTGATGCGCCATTAGTATCCTTTGGCATTCTAATGGCGCACTCTACCTTGATGCGCCATTAGTATGAATATTTGTTTTTTTTTCTTTTCTGATTTTTGCACAGGTTACAAAATATATTATTGGACAGAATATAGATAGCAGCACACAGCAACAATAGATTCATCGAATACAATAGAAGATTAGTCTCCGAATACAATTCATCATATTAGTCTCCGAATTCAAAAGACCGAACAAAGATAAAACATTACAAGTCTCAAGACCGCGATATCGATTTTGTCTTCACATTACAAGTCGATATCGATCATCTAAACTACCATCACATAAAAGAGAGCTGCGGTCATCATGATGAGCATCATCGCGATCAAACTGGTCTTCATCCGGTTCCTCCAACGCTCCCTCCTCTCTCCCGCTAGATAGCGGGCGTATCTAGATTCGGCCTCTGCCCTAGTGGTGTACCCTTTTTAACTGTTACCGCTGAAACGGTGAACCTGTCTCCGACACTCCTCCCAGTCGTCGTAGACTTCGGGAACCTTACCCTTGTACACGACATACGACGGCATCTCTATGCACAAGCCAAACAACAGACAATACATAAGCAATATGTAAGTATGCAACAAAAGGATGAGAAGAGAAAAGCAAGACATTAATAGCACGATTCATGATCCTACTAATAAATAGCATCGATTACATCTAAGTTGAATGATTGTCCAAACCAAAGAGACATACGAATTCATTAAAGTTTAATTACAACATGAGCCAATCAATGTTTTAGAACTACACATCACTACTTTCGACTCGACTCATCGGATAGGAGCGTGGATGAAGCCATCATCTGTCATGATGGTCATGAAATCGCGGTCGTTGTCACCCTGCATTTGTAGCGTTCCATCTATCTCATTGTTGGACGGTTGATATCTGAGGTAGAACTGCCAGGTATGAAGGACATCTTGATGGATGATGTCCACAAACTCCGACTGGATGCGAAAGAATTCGTGTCTGAGGTCCGCGTCCTGGGTTGCCGACAACCTCGCGGCCCAATCTTTGAGACTATCTGGTAGCAGAAGTTGATGATGGTCCCTTACGATCGCCCGCATGTGATGGAGGGCGTAGTAGGCATCCTTCTGACCGCCAGGCGGCTGCTTGACGCAGCAGAAATTCGTATTGTCTGAGAAGGTGTGCTTGTCGTACTTACGAACTGCCTTGGTGAAGGTGCCTCCAGATTTGGCGTAGCCGGGGAGAACATCATCAAGAACTTTCTTGACATTTGTGTAGTCTATCTTGGAGTTACGGTTCGGGTCGAAATATGTGGCCATGGAATATTTCGGGCTTAAGAGGATGAGTGTGCAATGTGTGTCATTGCACAAAACACGGAATGTTAGAAAAAAAGAACGATCGAAATCTAAGAAATCATATGTTACGGGGCAGTTAAGGGATGACTTACTCGGGAAAGTAAGCCACAATGAAGTTATCCTTATCTGGGTTTGCCAGAATGACGCCTTCGAGGTGTGAACTCGCAACTTGGCGGTCCCCAGCGCTGCTCAACTGCTTGGCACGCATGTAGAAGGGGTAGACTATCACGATGTCCGGGGTCTTGTCTCTAATGATCCGCATCTCCATACTCAGCGAAAACAGCCGAACAAAGGTGTAGAGCAGCAGATGAAGGTTAAACATAGCAAAGATGTCATCAAACCGCAGGACGATCATACCCCCGATGTCGCCATACACAAAGCCCTTGCCCTCTGGCACCTTGGCCACGAAAACCGGGTATGCCACATCGTTCTCTATGAGACACCGCTTCTCCAAAGAAAGAACACTGTCGTGCAGACTCCGCATATCACCGTTTGCAGCATTCAACATATTTGGCGGTAGCATCGCCCTACCCGCCACATGCACCCTCCTCAAGATATCCTTAGGTGAAGGTGGCCCGTCCTGAGCATGGATCAAACTCGGTGCCGGCTGGCTCGCACCGGCGCCCTTGTTAGTCTTTTGCTTCCGTCCCTTCTTCTTGATCTCCTGTAATGGGACCGAGTTCTGCTCACAGACCGCCTTCTTGAGCGTGTTGGGGCTGATAATATTTCGCACCTTAGCTATCTGAGGCTCGGTGAAGGCGGGAGCTGGAGGCGTGTCCTGAGAACTGAACGCTAGACGACGCCTATTGCAATTGGATTTCTCCGCCGTACCAGCTAGATTGCGGTCGTCTTGGTTGGGTTCATGAAAAAGAGGCCCGCAGAACTCGTCAGCGTACCCATGTTCGGCAAAGTACTTATCGACTTTGGTAAATGTATCGTCGTCGTTGTCGCCGTTGTCCGGATCCTGTGCCATAGGGATGTTTGTATCCTGTGCCATAGGGATGTCTGGCACAGGGATGTCCAGCAGGTCTGGTAGCGTTGCGGCGTTCTTGCCATGGCTTGGCGCCGGCACGACTGGCGGTCTTGTCTGTGGGGTGGTGTCCCCCGCCCCCAAACGAATCTGGCTCTTCTGCCAAAGCAGGGGGCCAGTTTACGCAGGCGCTTAGGGTCATCTCATCTTCTTCATCGGCCCCAGCGGGTCGAATCGGAGGTAACAGCTCGTCGCAGCCTGGCAGCACCTGAACCACTTCAACCCTATACATTGTGGGTGCCATCGGATTACCGTGGAACATGCGGTTGCCCGGTTGAACGATTTTGCCCTTGGCGACATCGACCAACTCGGCGCCCACGAAGTGCAGAAGAGTGCAAGGAACGTCGGCGGCGCCCTGCGAAAACATGTACAGGGAGTCAGGGATGCCTAGTCAAAGGCAAGGAGATGAAGTAATCGGCCTAGAGGCTTAGTTACCGTGATGCCGTCGAGCTCGTCTAATGTCGAGGCACCGCCAACGGCGGGCGTGCAACTGACAAAGGGGGCGCTTGCTGGCGAGGTGCCGGCCGGCGTACACCCGGGTGCATTAAGCTCCAATGCCCGTGCCGGCGCCGGAGACACGAATACCGCCTCCGCCGGAGACACCAATGGTGCCGCCTGCGCGCTGTGCGAGTTGCTGGCAGTGAAGCTGGGAACCGGGGGAGGCCCCTGTTGGCCGCCCGCAATCCACGTCGTCAGCCCATGAATCAATGTAGGCACCATGGCATTGAGCTTCGTTCCCAGTTGTTGTTCCACTTGCTCTTGGACAAGCTCCAGAATCCGCGCCACTTGTGCCTTGAGTTCTTCAACCTCGCGCGTCTGGCTTTCCGAGCTGGTCTTTTTCTCCTTCCGCACACCAGCGGTATAGTATGACCCCCATTTTGTGGACAAGCCTTTGCCGGCCACATGACCAGCTGACGTCGGCTTAGTGAGCTTATCCTTGTTTTTCATTACGTTCAACGCCCTATTTAAAGGGGTGTCCAAAGGGGAGCTCTGAGACGACCCCGCGCTACTGCTTTCAGTGTCCTGCGAAAGGAACGTGAACCATTTAGAAATATTGGGGATTAATTAGAGTGCAACCATATGGAGCTAATTACGCGGGGGTGTATTCCTTACCAGAACAAGCTCAAGCGCCCTGGTCTTCGGATCCGTGGTAAGCTCCTTTGTTATCGGGTCCTCCTTGTACCGGGCCCTGACATAGTTCCTGGTCTGCTTGTTACCGCTGTATTTCTCGAAGCGGGGCGGTAGGCCTTGCTCGGCACGCACCGCGTCCTCCTTGTCCCATATAGGCTCCGCCACTCTGTAACCGCCGGGACCGAGTTTGTGTTCCCCTAAGTTCAACTCCCGCATTTCTTTCCCCCACTGACTTGATTCGGAGGTTGCACTGCTCGAGCACTTGATCTTGAACTCCTTGTACTCATCGTCGCTCATCAAAGGATATTTCGCCTTGATCTTCTCATAACTATCACCTTTATCAATCATTCTCTTCATCGCGCTTCTCCAAGAAGACAGGGCCGTGCTCATCTTCGTGAGGGCGGCACTGTTCACTTTATTCCCTGAGAGGCGTGTGTTTTCAAATTCAACGGGGAACTTGTATCATTCGTGCAGCTTCGTGAAGAGGAGGTTGCGCAAATTCCCTCGGTCCTTATGCCTAAGGTTCTCGGTGTTGATCGAGATGGTGCTCCGGAGAATGCACCCGAGCTGAACCGAGTACCCCTTGACTATATGTTTGGGCTCCGTTGGATTCCCGTCAGAGTCCACTTGAGTGAATTCCTCCTTGAGGGTGCGGAGCGCATTCGGACGCCGGTCCTTCCTTTGCTTCTTCGGTTGGCTGCCATCTGTGTGTGCGCCGCCATCATCAGTGGTGGCATCCTCGGCGGCACCATCAGTGGTGTCATCCCCGACGCCACTAGGGGTTGTGTAATCAGGATCGGTGTCTTCCGCGGCGTCCTCATAGCGGTGAGGTTGTTCCTCCATCTCCTGGGACAGCTCCCAGAATTGCTTGCCGCCCGAACCACCGGCCTCATCGTTGTGGGCCATGTTTCGCTCTAAATAGGAAAAAAGTTTGGTCAAAAAGTTGGTTATTGTCAAGGAACAAGATCATGGTCTCATCATTTAGGGTTTCTCGACACCGAGGCACCCTAAAAGCCTAAGCTTTCATCATTTAGGGTTTGTTGACGCCGAGGCACCCTAAAAGCCTAAGCATACATCATTTAGGTTCTCATCGACACCGAGGCATCCGGGGCAGCCAAGTTAAGTTTTCATCATTTAGGGTTTATCGATGCCGAGGCACCCTAGGTTGGGCCTAATCACTTGGCACTAATCACTTGGCTCTATTGCCACCTATGTTGGGTTTATCATCTAGGGTTTATCGATGCTAAGGAGAATTCTAAGTTGGGCCTAATCACTTGGCTCTATTGCCACCTATGGTTTAATGCAGCAAGAATAAAGGGGCTGTTGATCCTACTTAATTAAGTACTAAGATACCCCGACCCATGCATTAGTCGCAAGTACCCCATATGTCCTATTTTAGCAAAGTCATGCTAAAATTCACGGAAAATTTCAGCATGACCTTTGCTGAAAATAGGACATATGGAGTACCCGAATTTGCCGGAACGGAAGTTAATAACATTCCGGCAAACTCAAGGGCCTCTCGGGGTACCTGCAAATTCATCACGACACGATGGTCGGAGACAAAACCCAGCAAACTAGCACCACAATGTGCCTCTACTTTCATATGGACGAAAAGGCCACAGACCATATGGTCCTCTGCTTTCATATGGACAAAAATCAGCTCAACTTATGTGAGCTTCCATTCCAGATCTAATAGCAGCAAGTTGTTCACTTGTAGCTGAACTTATGTGAGATGCCTTCAAGAAAAGAAATCTGCAGTGGCAAATCTGCTCTCTGAATACATTGGCAAGAAACAAAACAACACCTAGTACCATCCATCTGCTATGGCCATCTCATGCAATTTAACGAAACACTAACAGGTAATTATATAACAGAAAACTTGGTGCGTACGTGTCACTTAGCTTGGGCAAGCAACATACCTCATCCTCTTGGTTAGTCCAAACAAGCTGTATGCTGAGCCTCAACTCACCACCTGCACATTTTACAACACCCATGAAATGAAAAACTAAACATAATTGTCAACCAACAAAACCAAAACACAAACAGGACTTCAAATTTTCACGATCAGGAAGAAAACAGGGTTTTCAACTACTATATTCAGTTTCATGGCATCAGTTGAACAGTTGAAAAAGAACAAGCTTCATTTAAATATCTTGCTGCTAACAAACATAACTAATGTCAGTACTCAAAAAATATAGTAACCACACAGGGAACAAACAAACTATTCAATTTTTATTTCTTCAGAATTGGACCAGATAGAGAACAACTCCTTGGAAGCAACATAGGCAAATTGATCTGATCCTGAGACTCTTAGCTCCTGTACTCACCACCTGTATACCTCTTTGATATTAGTACCAAAGATGGATCAAAAGTTATATTGCAACCATCAAAGTAAGTCTGAAGCATGCCGTAAACTGTTCACACTAGATAGAGCGGCAACCAAAACTTCGACTGATCGATCTTTTGTAAAAAAAGGAATTTGTCCCGATTTGTTTATTGCAGTTTGAGATTCAACAAAGAAACTCCAAGAACATCCAACTGTTTTGTTTAAGTTACTGATGATAGCTGGGTATGTACATACATCTTGGGTGGTGCTCTATATAGTTAATGAATATAGCTTCAGCCTGTCGAATCACCCAAAGCACCAGCAGTAACATGAGCAACAGCACATATACTTAACTAATAAAGAACATTCCCTTACCTAAGCTCTGCTCATTGTCCAAAATAATCCTAATTTACTGTCAAATGTACAGCCCTGCATCTCAAAGTGCAGCTTCCTGCCACCCATCATCAGAACTAAAAATGGCATTTACTTTAACTTTGTGGCAGTAGAAATCTGGCCCTGCAACCTGCTTCAGCATACTAGCTAGTAGAAAAATCCTAATTTGTGATGTTACCTGCTACTTGTTGTGTATCTTAAATCATATTTTCTTTCCAGATGTTCTCCTTGATTGTTACAGAAACTTCAGCATGTATATCTTGAGAAACATGCAGTAACAGTCATGCTCTGCTGGTAAGAGAAAGCAGAGGATGCTACTCCAATAACCACAGAAATGGGCAAAAATGACAGTTTGATTGCTTTCAATAATCAAAGGCATCAAATGCTTGCTAAGATACTACCTTAGCTTGGTTGCAGTTTGGAATAAAATAATTATGATTACTGACCTCTACTGTTTGGCTCTGAACTTAAACCTGTTAGTTAATCCAGAAACCTCACAACGCAATAGTGACTTACTAATATTGGCTGCAATCATCATAGCAAGAAATAACTATCATTATATTCCCATAGTATCGAATCTACATCAAGTACTCATCCACTAAAAAAATCAGGAAAAAAATTGAACAGAGGATGCAAGAGGAAGGAGGGAGGGGGGATGAGGCAAGAGGGAGGGGGGAGTG
>NC_041385.1:138884016-138884615 GCF_002162155.2 Triticum dicoccoides
GCTTGGGCGGGAGGACGTCGAGGGCACTCGGCTCGGGGACGGCGAGGGAGGCGGCGCTCAGCTCGGGGACGGCGAGGGAGGCGGCGAGGGAGGCGACGCTCGGCTCTGGGACGGCGAAGGAGGTGAGGGGGCGGCGAGGGGGACGGCGAACACGGGGGGCAGCGGGTGAGATCGATGAGGCAGGGGAGAGATTAGAGAGATTGGGGATTTAGTGTGGGGGGAAGCTTTCTAAAGGCGCACCACCATCTCGTGCGCCATAAGTACGACTATTCTAATGGCGCACCAGCGCTCGGTGCGCCATTAGAATTTAGTTTTAATCTAGCCCACTAGCCCTATCTACAACCTAACCCTATCTACAACAGAACCCACCCACTAGCCTGACTGGTCAGCACGCAGCACACACACCAGGAGGTCCTGGGTTCGATTCCCAGGCTCCCCAATATTTTTTTATGCATTTTAAATGTTGTTTTTTATATTTGTTTGTGTTTAAATATGTTCAAACTTGTTTAAATCATAACAGTAATATTTTTTTATAAAAACAGTAATAATTCTTTAAAAAATATGTTCAAATTTGTTACTTGAAAATATCATCGACGGCG